>NC_090327.1:69921424-70225610 GCF_035084215.1 Heptranchias perlo
CAGGAATTTGAGAATTCTCCACAAGATGACAAGGAAGAATGTATGGATGCTGAAAACACAGGTGATACTTTTTGACAAGGGATGGGGGAATTAGTGGTGCATTTTGGTATCCAATACCATTGCATCCAGGTTTTGGATACTTTTGAATTTCAGCTATACGATCAACTCTAGATGTGCATCTGATCTAAGCATAGGATTCACAACCTCAGGATATGTTGTTTCCCAGTTACAAAGTTTTTAATTCACTTATGTAGAATCTACTGCTGAATTTCATGTATCCTCACAGTATCTAAACTTGGCAATGGGGTTACTTCCTTTGGATTTAATTAAATATTTGGTTCTAACTATTTAATTATATACAGATCTAAACTACCTAAATCAGATCTTCATGCACCTACTGCTAGTTTACATTTTTGCAAGAAACAGAGACAGAAATTTATGAATATGATCCCTGTGTTTTTTTTTATTAAAACCCTTTCAGCACCACAGACAAGTTGACTTGTCCAGTCCTCCTCTTGCATGCCGAAGATTGACCTGTTAGCAGTTTTGCAAGCCTGGAGCTTTGATTGGCTAAAAATCTAGCCTGGAAACAAATTTTCTTGGCTGGAAAATAAAGAATAGAAATTACTTTTGATGATCTTATGAAATGGACACTTAATGTACTTATAGCAAATTCCTCTTGCTATTTTAATGGAACCATTAACTTTACTATTTTAAAGGAAACATTAAACCCATTTAAAATAAGAGAGCTGAATTTGAATCAAGCACATTAAACGTTCACACTGTAATATCGGCAACAGTAATTTCAACCTTCTAGCTTTTAAAAATATGCCTCCGCCTCAAATGGATGGTGAAAGCAGAAGAAAATTTGGAAAGATGGAATAGGTTAGATTAGATAGAAAAAATGTAATTTGTGGAGGGGAAAAAAGACAATGGGAACGAAAAGAAAATATGAAAAATAGGAACAGGTGATATTAGTGTTTAAAATAAATATTTTAGTTAAAATTAAATGCATATTTTAATTTCATTGAGTTAATATTACAGTATTGAAGCTATTGCTGCTATTAGAGAAGATGTATTACAGTTAATGTTACTTTAGTGTCCTAATGCATGAGCCAAAAACCAAACTGAAAGGCCAAGGAAGACTGGAATTTCTCTCTTTCTGCCAAGAATCAGAAGGTTAATATTGCTGAATGAATGCTTTAGTGGGCTTTGGAAAGATATGCAGTTGTCTACAGTTTATAGAAATCTGATGCACATGTTTCTTAAAAGTTATGATTGTAGTGGGGGTCATTTATATATTATATACGGCATTACTTTTTTAGAAAAACACTTTCTGAAATGATAGTTGATTAAATTTCATTGATTTCATAGAAATTTACAGCATAGACAGAGGCCAGTCAGAGAATTGTCTGCCAGTTTTTTGCTGGAGTGAATTTAAGCAAATACACTGAAGTTAAACAGGTATAAGTTGGCATTTCTCTTCGCAATAAGAAGTTTTCATGGAATATATATAGGTTTTTTTAATACCTACAAATTTCTAAAATGTTCGCAATGCAACATACAGATATGGAATAAAAACAGAAAATGCTGGAAATACTGAGCAGGTCAGGCAGCATCTGCGGAGAGAGACAGAATTAATGTTTCATGTCGATGACTTTTTGTCAGAAAGATTTACCAGTTTTTAAGTAAGTACAGAGCCAGGCAAAGAAGTGGGGAGGAGAGGAAAGAACAAAAGGGAAAGGTCTGTGATCGGGTGGAGGGCAGGACTGATTAAATGACAAGAGGGATGATGGCGCAAGGCAAGGAGGGTTGTAATGGGACAAGTATAGAAACAAAAGATGGGTCTAGAGGAGCTGTAAATGGCAACAGCAGAACCATTATCAGCACCTGATGTCTGAAAAAAATGGGAGCAGTGGTTATGATCTGAAGTTATTGAAATCAATGTTGAGTCCAGAAGGTTGTAAAGTGCCTAAACGAAAGATGAGGTGCTGTTCCTTGAGCTTCCGTTGAACTTTACTGGAACAGTGTAGGAGGCCAAGGACAGAGAAATCAGAGAGGGGGTGGGACGGAGAATTAAAAATGCCAAGCGACCGGAAGCTCAGGGTCAAGCTTGGGGACTGAATGGAGGTGTTCAGTAAAGTGATCGCCCAGTCTGCGTTTGGTCTCCCCAATGTAGAGGAGACCGCATTGTGAGCAACAAATACAGTATACTAAATTGAAAGTCAGTGTTTTCAGGCTTTGTGGTCTGTAAACATTTCTTTCAAATGTTTTATTTTTCAGGCAGTGGCCCAGTATGTTAAAGTACCAAAATGCTGTGTCAAAAAGTGATGGCACACATGTTTTGTTCCCAAGTCTGCTGCATTGTTGTAAAGTGGTGCCGAGCAGAAGCCACAAAATACCTTTTCACAAAAGGAAGCAAAATTGTAGGGAGGGAATCCACAAGGCTGGTAGTTGATCAAGAGCAGCACAAGGCAAGGAAGAGATTAAAGGGAGTGGGAGAGGAGCTTGCAGGAAAGCATACTTGCCACAATACAAGGTTTTCTTTTTAATTCCATCACCTCCTAATTAGTACTGGTGTCTAAACATAGAAACGTGCCCTGCTGTAATCAAATCAAATTAGCATAAGGGAACGTACCATAATTCACTAAGTTTTACTGTTCATTGCTAGTTTTGGTGAGCATTGGCTTTATTTTCTGGGCTGATTGATGCAAAAAGCTTATCCACAGAACCTGGAAGCTTGACTAATAGCACTTAATGTATGAAAATATGTAAATACCATTTTTTCTAATTTCCATAAATGAGTGGTAGTAAACATAAGCACCCAATATATAAAGTCCTGCAGTGACTGAATATGTACCATTTAAATTTTTGAAATTTAAGCATTTACAGATTTGAGGAATGTTCAAATGAGTATTCCAACTGATCCAAAGGAAACAGAAGAATTACATAAACAGTATTAGATTATACATTTTTATTATAAAGTTGCGGGATTTTATAGAACATGAGATGTGAAGGATTAGGCACCAGCAGCATTACTGAATGTAGCATTTTTACAGGCAAACAACCTGATCAAGATGGTGAATCAGACAAACTCTATTGGCCCAACACATCTGTTCTCACAACACGCTTGCGCCGGCTTATTACAGCCTATCAGCGCAGCTATAAGAGGGAGCAGATGAAATTGGAAGCACTGAACAAAAGCGACCGTCGCAGACGTCGGCCAAGAGATGAAGTGAGAGCTCGGGAGGCAGAGAGAAATGCAGCCATATCAGAGAAACGTCAAAGGTATAGTCATGAATTGTATGCTTAATTTTATTAAATGTCCCCAAAGTTTAGGTTTTGTTTTGGAATACCTTCCTGTGGCCTTGTATAATCCTCATTTCATTATTCAATTGTGTATTTAATGTGATGGTGGTAAACCGTTCCTATTAAAATAACTGGACCAGAAAAACGTTCATAAGAACATAAGAAATAGGAGCAGGTGTAGGCCCCCTGAGCCTGTTCCACCATTCAATAAGATCATGGCTGCTGATCTACCTCAACTCCACTTTCCCCGCTATACCCATATCCCTTGATTCCCTTAGAGTCCAAAAATCTATCGATCTCAGTCTTGAATATATTCAACGATTGATCAACCACTGTCCTCTGGAGAGAGAATTCCAAAGATTCACAACCCTCTGCGTGAAGAAATTTTTCCTCGTCTCGTTTCTAAATGGCCGACCCCTTATCTTGAGTCTATGAACCCTAGTTCTAGACTCTCCAGCCAAGGGAAACAGCCTCTCAGCATCTACCCTGTCAAGCCCTCTAAGAATTTTATACGTTTCAATGAAATCACCTCTTATTCTTCTAAACTCCAGAGAATATAGGCCCATTCTACTCAATCTCTCCTCAAAGGACCAATCCCTCTCATCCCAGGAATCAATCTAGTGAACCTTCGTTGCACCCTCTCTACGGCAAATATATCCTTCCTTAGATAAGGAGACCAAAACTGTATACAGTACTCTAGGTGTGGTCTCACCAGAGCCCTATTTAATTGCAGCAAAACCTCCTTGCTCTTATACTCCAACTCCCTTACAACAAAGGCTGACATACCATTTGCCTTCCCAATTGCTTGCTCTACCTGCATGTTAACTTTCTGTGATTCATGTAAAAGGACATCCAAATCCCTCTGAATACCAACATTTCTTAGTCTCTTAGTCTCTCATCTTTTTTATAAAAAAAATTCCACTTTTCTATTCTTCCTACCAAAGTGGATAATTTCACATTTCCCCACATTATACTCCATCTGCCACTTTTTTGTCTGCTCACTTAACCTGTCTATCCCTTTGCAGACTCTCTGGGCCCGATATTACCAAGGCGGAGGGGGCGATTGGGCACGTGGGTAACGTGCCCGGTGAAATCAGTCTGCCCCGCGCGCAATCGCAGGCTAATTGGATCCACTTACCTCTTGTTCCGGGTTCCCCGCTGCTAAGCTGCGCGGCAGGCGGACTGCACATGCGCAGTAAGGTCTGTCACATGTAGGAGCTCTATTTAAAGGGGCAGTCCTCCACTGACTGATGCTGCAAGAAATAGGAAAAATTACAGCATGGAGCAGCCCAGGGGGGAGGCTGCTCCCAGGTTTAATGATGCCTCACTCCAGCTCTTATTGGATGGGGTGAGGGGGAGGACAGAGATCTTCCCCCCCGGCGGGCGGGAGGAAGCGGCCTGCCTCTGCCACCAAGAAGGCCTGGCTCGAGGTGGCAGAGGAGGTCACCTGCACCACCAACATATCGCGCACCTGCAGACAGTGCAGGAGGCGCTGCGATGACCTAAGTAGGTCAGCCAAAGTGAGTACACTTACTCATTCCCCTACACTCCGTCTGCCACATCACCGCCCCCACCCCACATCTCCTTCTGCACTGCCAACACTACTGTGTCACATCACCCCTCACACCCACTCAAACCTCATCCTCATCTTACCTGCACTTACTCACCTCGCTAGTACTCATCCTGCCCCTACCACTCAACCCAATCCTCATACAATCTCATGGCTCTATCTCATACTCACCCTCTCATGCATATCTTTCACAGTCAGCCTCACTCAACTTGCCACTACCTGTGCTGCAGCCATAGGGCATGCATCACATATGTGCAGTAGGCAGTGTAAGGCAAACGTTTCGAGAGCATGAAGGGGATGCACAAGGGTGTTTGAGGGTTTGTCATGGTTTTTACTTATATTTAATTTCTGAGCAACTCATTACATACTATATTGGCACCACTACTGCCACGTCTTTGCGAATCTTGTCTGGTTTGTGCAATAATGCTCTTTCCTGAGGATCACAATGAAGACCCACAACTGATGCCACCCATTTTTTTTATTCGTTCACGGGATGTGGGCGTCGCTGGCAAGGCCGGCATTTATTGCCCATCCCTAATTGCCCTCGAGAAGGTGGTGGTGAGCCGCCTTCTTGAACCGCTGCAGTCCGTGTGGTGACGGTTCTCCCACAGTGCTGTTAGGAAGGGAGTTCCATTGTGTCACTGCAGAGTGGGTGTAGGTGTATTTGCAGGGCTCTTTTGTGCAGACGACTGAGAGACGTCGGTGATGTCCCCGGTTGCACCCTGGAAGGATAAGGAAGAGAAGTTGTTGAGGGCAGTGGTAACTTTGACAGCGACCGGTAAGAAGATGGTGCTCGGGCCAGCCGAGAGCAGCTCGGCATGAAGGAGGCTGCAGATGTCCACGACTACACGTCGAGTGACTCTTAGCCTCCGTATGCACTGCTGCTCAGAGTGGTCCAGGAAGCTGAGCCTCGGTCTGTGGACCCTGTGGCGAGGGTAGTGCCCTCTGCGATGCAACTCTCTCTGTGGTTGCCCTCCCTCCTGCTGTGCAGGTGGATGTGTCACAGCACTATTATGGAGCTCCATGTGTCAGAGGTGGCCGACGAGGCTGGTGATGCTGTTCGCCCTCCGAGGAGGTCATGACGGCAGCTACAGCGGCCCCCATCCAGAAGATGTACATCTGAGGGGGTCCGCAAGGTAGCTACATGTGTCTGGACCCCGGGGTAAGTGTGCAAGTTGGTGAATTTTGTTGTTAGGAGGCGGGTGGTGGAGGTCAAACTTTGTCCAAAGTGACAGAGTGGCCTCCTGCAATGAGTGAGGGTCTCCGCCCCCCCCCCCCCACCTATCAAATGGACCTTTGCAGCTGCCACAGGCTGATGGCTGCAACACGTCCATTTGAACTGGGAGTGTTTCCCCCAGTACGGGAAACAGTCCCAGTTGTTTGTAAAATCCCAACCCTCCTACAATATCTCGTTAATCAGGTCTGTAAACGACCTGAAATACCAAAATATACCTGAAGTGGCACCCCGCTGGCTTTAATTGCCGGCAGGAGTCCCACATGCGGGGGCTGCGCGCGCACATCAGTGGGAAACCCGGAAGTGGGCGGGTTGGAGCCGGGCTCCCGACCCGCCCTGGGAATCGCCGATTTTCGTGGCCCCCCGCCAGGAACGCACCCGATCGCGGGTGCTAATATTGACCCCTCTGTGTCCCTCTCAGCTTACTTTCCCACCTAGCTTTGTATCGTCAGCAATCTTGGATACATTACACTCAGTCCCCTCATCTAAGTCATTGATATCGATTGTAAACAGGTGAGGTTCAAGCACTGATCTTTGCGGCACCTCACTAGTTTCAATCTGCCAACCCGAAAATGACGCCGTTTATTCCTACTCTCTGTTTTCTGTCCGTTAACCAATCCTCAATCCATGCTAATATATTACCCCCAATCCTATGAGCCCTAATCTTGTGTAACAACATCTTGTGTGTCACCTTATCGAATGCCTTTATGAAAATCCAAATATACTTCATCCACTGGTTCCCCCTCATCTGCCCTGCTAGTTACACCCACAAGAAACGCTAATAAATTGGTCAAGCACGATTTCCCTTTCATAAAACCATGTTGACTGACTAATCATATTGTGATTTTCTAAGTGCCCTGTTACTATGTCTTTAATAATAGATTCTAGCTTCCCTACTACTGATGGCCAGTTAGCCTGCCTATAGTCCCTTGTTTTCTCTCTCTCTCCTTTCTTGAATAATGGGGTTACATTTGCTACCCTTCAATCCACGGGGACTGTTCTAGAATCTAGGTAATTCTGGAAGATCAAAACCAATGCATCCACTATCTCTGCAGCCACCTCTTTTAAAACCCTAGGATGTGGTCCAGGGGATTTGTTGGCTTTTAGTCCCACTAATTTCTTCAGTACTTTTTCTTTACTAATCTTAATTACTTTAAGGTCTTCGCTCTCATTACTATTTCCGGTATGTTTTTTGTGTCTTCTACTGTGAAGACAGATACAAAATATTTGTTTAACGTCCCTGCCATTACCTTATTCCCCATTAGAATTTCTCCTGTCTCTGCCTCTTGTTTACTTTCGCTAATCTCTTCCTTTTTACATACTTGTAGAAGCTCTTACAATCTGTTATAATATTTCTTGCTATTTAATTTTCTCCCTCTTTATCAATTTCTTGGTCATCCTTTGCTGATTTCTAAAATTCTCCCAATCCTCAGGCTTACTACTCTTAAATCAGTAAGATCCCAAATTTGCAGCACCAACACACCACCTCATGATGATGTTTGGATTCATTTTCATGATCACCACACTCTGATTTTCCTAATCTAAGCAGAGGAAGCCAGTGTTTTTCTAGAGAACAAGGATGGAAAAATCAGAGGGACCATCGCCCTTGGGCTATTTACATGCATGTCCTAGCCAGCTTCAGCAGTGTTAGTGGAGGTCACCTGCCTTTTATCTCCTGCAAATTGTTGGATGGAGAAAATGCTTCAGAGGAAATCTTGCCCTCAAAAGAATCCAAATATCTTCGGCTTTCGCAAAAGCAAATAACACTGACCGTTTGTGGCATTTGTTGCAATTATGATGCAAAGTAATTTGGAAGCGAAGACAAGGCTGAAAATAGTTCCAAATGATCCTCTGACTTTCTGCCGCTGCGCCACCGTAACTTCATCAAAAGAGTAACGGAAACCTTGTTTACCGCAGCACTTCCAATTGAGTTAGAATCATAGAAATTTATGGCATGGAAGAGGCCATTCGGCACATCGAGCCTGTGCCAGCCGAAAAAGAGCTACCCAGCCTAATCCTACTTTCCAGCTCTTGGTTCGTAGCCTTGTAGGTTACGGCACTTCTAGTGCACATCCAAGTACATTTTGAATGCGATGAGGGTTTCTGCCTCTTCTACCCTTTCAGGCAGTGAGTTCCAGACCCCCACCACCCTCTGTGAAAAAAATTCTCTTCAACTCCCCTCTAATCCTTCTAACAATCACTTTAAATCTATGCCCCCTAGTTATTGACTTCTCTGCTAAGGGAAATGGGTCCTTCCTATTCACTCTATCCAGGCCCCTCATAATTTTATACACCTTAATTAAATCTCCCCTCAGCCTCCTTTGTTCCAAAGCAAACAACCCCAGCCTATCCAATCTTCCTCATTGCTAAAATTCTCCAGTCCTGGCAACATCCTCGTAAATCTCCTCTGTACCCTGTCGAGTGCAATCACATCCTTCCTGTAATGTGGAGATCAGAACTGTGCGCAGTTCTCTAGCTGTGGCCAAACTAGTGTTTTATACAGTTCCAGCATAACCTCCCTGCTCTTATATTCTGTGCCTCGGCTAATAAAAGAAAGTAGCCTGTATGCCTTTTTAACCACCTTATCTACCTGTCCTACCTTCAGGGCTCTGTGGACATACATGCCAAGGTCCCTCTGTTCCTCTACACCTTTCAGTATCCTCCCATTTATTGTGTATTCTTTTGCCTTGTTTGCCCTGCCCAAATGCATTACCTCACACTTGTCCGGATTGAATTCCATTTGCCACTTTTCTACCCACCTGACCAGTCCATTGATATTTTCCTGCAGTCAACAACTTTCTTCCTCACTATCCAATACACGGCCAATTTTTGTGTCATCTGCAAACTTCTTAATCATGCCTCCTACATTTAAGACAAAATCATTGATATTTTTTTCTTTTTTTATTATTCGTTCATGGAATGTGGGCGTCGCTGGTGAGGCCAGCATTTATTGCCCATTCCTAATTGCCCTTGAGAAGGTGGTGGTGAGCCGCCTTGAACCGCTGCAGTGTGGTGAAGTTTCTCCCACAGTGCTGTTAGGAAGGGAGTTCCAGGATTTTGACCCAGCGACGATGAAGGAATGGCGATATATTTCCAAGTCGGGATGGTGTGTGACTTGGAGGGGAACATGCATGTGATGGTGTTCCCATGTGCCTGCTGCCCTGGTCCTTCTAGGTGGGATCGGTTGCGGGTTTGGGAGGTGCTGTCGAAGAAGCCTTGGCGAGTTGCTGCAGTGCATCCTGTGGATGGTACACACTGCAGCCACAGTGCGCCGGTGGTGAAGGGAGTGAATGTTTAGGGTGATGGATGGGGTACCAATCTAGCGGGCTGCTTTGTCCTGGATGGTGTCTAGCTTCTTTAGTGTTGTTGGAGCTGCACTCATCCAGGCAAGTGGAGAGTATTCCATCACACTCCTGACTTGTGCCTTGTAGATGGTGGAAAGGCTTTGGGGAGTCAGGAGGTGAGTCACTCGCCGCAGAATACCCAGCCTCTGACCTGCTCTTGTAGCCACAGTACTTATGTGGCTGGTCCAGTTAAGTTTCTGGTCAGTGGCGACCCCCAAGATGTTGATGGTGGGGGATTCGGCAATGGTAATGCCGTTGAATGTCAAGGGGAGGTGGTTAGATTCTCTCATGTTGGAGATGGTCATTGTCTGGCATGAATGTTACTTGCCACTTATGAGCCCAAGCCTGGATGTTGTCCAGGTCTTGCTGCATGCGGGCACAGACTGCTTCATTGTCTGAGAGGTTGCAAATGCAACTGAACACTGTGCAATCATCAGCGAACATCCCTGTTTCTAACCTTATGATGGAGGGAAGGTCATTGATGAAGCAGCTGAAGATGGTTGGGCCTAGGACACTGCCCTGAGGAACTCCTGCAGCAATGTCCTGGGGCTGAGATGATTGGCCTCCAACAACCACTACCATCTTCCTTTGTGCTAGGTATGACTCCAGCCACTGGAGAGTTTTCCCCCTGATTCCCATTGACTTCAATTTTACTTGGGCTCCTTGGTGCCACGCTCTGTCAAATGCTGCCTTGATGTCAAGGGCAGTCACTCTCACCTCACCTCTGGAATTCAGCTTTTTTGTCCATGTTTGGTCCAAGGCTGTAATGAGGTCTGGAGCCGAGTGGTCTTGGCAGTACCTAAACTGAGCATCGGTGAGCAGGTTATTGGTGAGTAAGTGCCGCTTGATAGCACTGTCGACGACACCTTCCATCACTTTGATGATTGACAATTGTAAACAATTTTACAACACCAAGTTATAGTCCAGCAATTTTATTTTAAATTCACAAGCTTTCGGAGGCTACCTCCTTCCTCAGGTGAACGATGTGGAATTTCCACCCCAGTCCATCACCGGCATCTTTGATGATTGAGAGTAGACTGATGGGGCGGTAATTGGCCAGATTGGATTTGTCCTGCTTTTTGTGGCCAGGACATACCTGGGCAATTCTCCACATTGTCGGGTAGATGCCAGTGTTGTAGCTGTACTGGAACAGCTTGGCTAGAGGCGTGGCTAGTTCTGGAGCACAAGTCTTCAACACCACAGCCAGGATGCTGTCGGGGCCCATGGCCTTTGCTGTATCCAGTGCACTCAGCCGTTTCTTGATATCACGTGGAGTGAATCAAATTGGCTGAAGACTGGCTTCTGTGATGGTGGGGATATCGGGAGGAGGCCGAGATGGATCATCCACTCGGCACTTCTGGCTGAAGATGGTTGCAAACACTTCAGCCTTGTCTTTTGCACTCACGTGCTGGACTCCGCCATCATTGAGGATGGGGATGTTTACAGAGCCTCCTCCTCCCATTAGTTGTTTAATTGTCCACCACTATGTGTATGTACCATAAACAGCAAGGGACCTAGTACTGAGCCCTACGGAACCCCACTGGAAACAGCCTTCCGCTCACAAAAACACCCCTCGACAATTACACTTTGCTTCCTGTCACTGAGCCAATTTTGGATCCAATTTGTCACTTTCCCTTGGATCCCCTGAGCTTTTACTTTTCTGGCCAGTCTGCCATGTGGGACCTTGTCAAAAGCCTTGCTAAAATCCAGGTACACTACATCAAACGCGCTACCCTTATCGACCCTTGTTACCACCTCAAAAAATTCAATTAAGTTAGCAAGACACAACGTTCCTTTAACAAATCGTGTTTAGCAGTGCCACGGCAGAAAGTCTGAGGAAATTCCAGGCCGATGCCTACTAAGGAGGAAAAAAAGCATGTATGGCCCGTGTGAACTTAATAGAAGTTAGTCGTGCAAATTGTTACAGACCAGAACTAAAAGAACAAAGTTGCAGAAGTTGTCAACAGAAATAATAAGTAATAAAATGATGTTTGGAATTCAACATTCTCCCTCTTTTGTTCAACTTCTGCAAAGATGTTTTAGCTGCCATCACTACCACACTACACTATCTGTGCAATCATGTGGTTTTCGCCCAGTCCTCTCTGCATATGTGCGGCCTGTTCTGGAATTCTGTTGCAGCTCAGTCCAATTAGCAGTTTATTCTGTCAGCATAACATTCTGCACTGTTTTATTGCTTTCTTCCTTGGTTAAATCTGGTTTGCATTTTTATCCTGTTGCAGGCTTTAAAAGTTTCACTGATTTCTGCGCATTCAGTGTTGATTTATGACTTTCGAGCATGCTTTGTTTTCAAGTTTTGTGGTGATGTATGGTGTTGCATTGGTCAGAAACCTCCTCCAAATGGGTCATTGCTCCCTTCAATTGGTTCTCATAATTAGTCATCTTGCCATAGTCCCTTTTTTAAAATAAATGCCCAGTTTTTTGCTCCTTGCACTTTCCTATCTTTTTAAAAAAAAATAAAGTGAATGGAACAGTTAATTAAAACAAATTAAATTGCCTGCGAGGTAATGTGCACAGCATCCGAAACAAAACCGGGGAACCTGGAGGCAATAATTTAGCGAAAATACTGATGTAGGGATAACTGAAACATGGCTTAATAAAGAACTGGACTGACTGTTAAATATTGCAGGATATAACAAATTTAGAAAGGATAGGGAAGGAAAAAGGGGGGTGGGGTAGCTGTGCTAATTAGAGATAACAATGGCAGTAGAAAAAAGGGACATAAACTAACATTAAGGTAGAAACAGAATCTATGTGGATTGAGACAAAGGATAAGAAGGGATCGATCACATTAATCGGGGTATTCTACTGACCACCTAATAATGGAAGGGAAGTGGAGGAAGAAATATGTAGGCAAATCTATGAAATGAGCAAAAGACATAGAATAATCATGGGAGACTTCAACTACCCCCAAATAAACTGGTAGGGAAAGGGAATGGAATTTTTAACAGTGTGTTGAGGACTCCTTTCTTACCCAGTGCGTAAGAAGCCCAACAAGAGAGGAATCACTACTGGATCTCGTAATGGGAAATGAACCAGAGCAGATAAGAGAAGTAAGCATAGGGGAACATCTAGGCAATAGCGATCAGAACGTACGTATTACAATCATGATTGAGAAAGACACAAGTAAGACAAAGACCAAAGTAATAGATTGGAAAAAAGCTAATTATAAGGAGATGAGAATGGAATTAGGGAAGGTAAACTGGAACAAAATTTGACAGAACAGCAGTGGGAAATATTTAAAACGGTGATCAAAAGAGTTCAGGAAAAATATATTCTGCTTTAAAAAAACAAGAACAAACTAGCCAATAAGGGTAAAATTGAAACGTTAAAAAAAAGACATACACTAAGTACATAGACAAGATAGGAGAGGATGACAAAAGGGAATATGAAGAAGTTAGGAAAGAACTCAAAAATCAATTAGAAAAGCAAAGAGGAACTACAAAATTAAATTATTGAGGAATATAAAAAGAAATAGTAAAGTATTCTACAGACACATGAATAACAAAAGAAAAATCAGGATAGGGATAGGGCCACTAAGGGATGCATAAGATAAACTGACAGGTAATGACAGCAAAATGGCAGAAATATTGAAGTTACTTTGCCTCCATATTTACCAGGGAGACTAACAAGGTGGGTATGACAAAGATCAAAAAATATATAACAACATTTAAGATAGAAAGGGGGGCCGATAATTGATAAACTAATCAAACTTAGAGAGGATAAAACCCCTGGACCAGATGGATTGCATCCTTGCATGTTAAAAGAAGTTGTGGAAGAGATAGCAGACGCACTATTACATATATATAAAAGTTCATTAGAAAAGGGAATAGTGCCAGAGGACTGGCGGACAGCTAATGTTATTCCTATATTTAAAACGGGAGATAGAACAAGTCCAGGGAACTATAGACCAGTTGGCTTAATGTCAGTGGTAGAAAAGATAATGGAATCTTTACTCAAAGATGTAATAGAAAAACATCTAGAAACCAAAAATATAATAAAGGGTAGTCATCACGGATTTCACAAGGGAAAGTCATGCTTAACCAACCTTATTGAATTCTTTGAAGTAATAGAAAAAATAGACACAAGTAATGCAGTGGGTGCAATATATTTGGATTTTAAAAAAGGCCTTCGATAAGGTGTCACATAGTAGACTCATGACTAAAGTCAGAGCATATGGAGTCGGGACAAGTAGCAGAATGGGTAGCAAGCTGGCTACAAAACAGAAAACAGAGAGTAGGGGTTAAGGGTAGCTACTCAGACTGGCAAATGGTGGGAAGTGGTGTTCCACAGGGATTGGTGCTAGCACCACAGTTGTTCACAATTTACATTAATGATTTGGACTTGGTAATCGGAAGTACAGTTTCAAAATTTGCGGGAGCTGTAGTTAATACAAAGCAATAATGCAACAAAATACAGGAAGACATTAATAAACTTGCAGAATGGATGTGTAATTGGCAAATGAATTTTAATATAGATAGGTGTGAGGTTGTGCATTTTGGTAGGAAGAATGAGGAGGCCACACACTGCTTAGATAATAGTCTAAATGGGGTAGAGGAGCAAAGGGATCCAGGGGTACAGTTACACAAATCACAAAGCAGTGATGCAAGTTAATAAGGCCATTTTTTTAAAAAAAGCAAACCAAGCACTGGGGTTCATTTCTAAAGGGAGAGATTTGAAAACCAGAGACGTTGTGCTAAACTTGTATGGAACCTTGGTTAGACCACTGTTGGAAGTACTGTGCACAGTTCTGGTCTCCATATTATAAAAAGGATATAGAGGCATTGGAGAAGATTTACAAGAATGATACCAGAACTGAAGGGATATACTTATCAGGAAAGGCTGAACAAGCTGGGGCTCTTTTCTCTAGAAAACTGAAGGCTGAGGGGTGACCTGAGAGGCCTTTAAGATAATGAAAGGATTTGATAGGGTACATATAGAGAAAATGTTTCCACTTGTGGGGTTATCCAAAACTAGAGGTCATAAATATAAGGTGGTCACTAATAAATCCAATAGGGAATTCAGGAGAAACTTCTTTACCCATTGAGTGGTAAGAATGTAGAATGTGCTACCACAAGAAGTAGTTGAGGCAAATAGCATAGATGCATTTAGGGGGAAGCCAGATAAGCACATGAGGGCGAAAGGAATAGAAGGATATGTTGATTGGATTAGATGAAGAGGGGTGGGAGGAGGCTTGTGTGGAGCATAAATGCCAGCATATACCAGTTGGGCCGTTTGCTCTAGACTCTATGTAACACTATCCTCAAGTTTGTAGTTTATGCAGATTTAGAGTTCCCCAGCTGGTGACCGTTCTCCTGCACCTTGCCAGTCTTCATGTAACATACTGGGCAGTTCATTCAACTGTGTGGTAATATCACAGCAAAGCCTAGTCCTGCCCTTACCTCGTTCCCATACACATATACTTTCAGTAGAAGTACAGAGCCTTCTCCAGACTATCCTACAAGTCTGATTGTAAGCATTTAAAACACTGGAAAGTGATCTTAGAAAATAGATGGCATCACTTGGTCCCCCAAGCCTCACTGAAGCCTCAGCATTTGGCTGCTTATTAGAAGATCCAGAACTCCAGGTCAGATACGTAGTTGAATTAATTCCCAAGATTAATCCCAAATCCAAAGCACCTGGCCATGTAGCATTCTGCAGTGACTCACAAGGCTATGGGAAAGCATTGGAGTCTTACTGAACTTGTAAACTCAAAAACTCTTGATTTCAGTGTATGACATTTCAAACAGGATTAGGGTGTCATTTTTGGGTTTGTCTTTTCCTACTGAAGTCCTGAATAATACCTTATTAACTCAAATTACTGTATGACAATCCATCTGGCTGGTGCCCCAGCAGCCAGTGAGCCATCAATTTGGCACTTATCATAAGGTGGTAGTGGGGATCATGTTCCACAGGTGGTGGTATCCCTTCTGCATCTCACCATTCTTCATGTAACAGATTGGATAGTGAATGTTAGCAGTTCATTCAACTGTATGGGGGAATCAAGACTTTGAAGCCTTGATATTCTTTTCTCCCCCCCGGTCCTGGGTATTAGTCAAGTGTAGCACATCTGGCTCCACATGTATTTCCAGGTTCAGGTTGATAGCATGGCCCTGATATGCCCCTTGCAGGGGTCTGCATGCAGAATTGAGGGCAGAAAGGCAGCAGCTGTTGCAGGCCTGAGCAATAATGGCTTTCAACTGTAGGGCTTTTGGCTTCTCTTCAAAAACAGACTGCTTCCAGTTTTGAGAATCCAGTAGGTCCCTGTGTGTGTGAGAGGGAGGAGTGGTAGCACCGACTTTTTTATGCCTCCCTGTCTTGAAAAGAAAAAAAAAAGTAAGATTTGCATTCATATAGCACCTTTCATGATTTACAGCCAATGAATTGTTTTTGAAATGAAGTCACTGTTGTAATGTAGGAAACGTGGCAGCCAATGTTCACACAAGGTCCCACAAACAGCAAGGTGCTAAATGGCCAGATCATCTATTTTAGTGATGTTGGTTGAGGGATAAATATTGGCCAGGATGCTGGGTAGAACTCCCCTGCTCTTCGAATAGTGCCATGGAATGTTTTACGTCCACCTGAAAGGACAGACAGGGTCTCAGTTTAACATTTCATTGAAAGCCGACACCTTCGACAGCGCAGCACTCCCTCAGTACTGCACTGGAGTGTCAGCCTGGATTATGTGCTCAAGTCTCTGGAGTGGGACTTGAACCCACAACCTCTGACTCAAGGCGAGAGTGCCACGACTGTGGCAAGGCTGATTCCTTGCTGCCTGACCCTTTCAGATCCTCTGATCTGAGGTAGTCCAGCCACACAGGCTACCACTAACTTCTCTGGACGTCCCTCCAAATGGATGCCCAATAGCATTCAGGGGAAAATTAGTGAGGGAATGGAGGGGAGCCCCCCCCCCCCCCCCCCCCCAACAGGGAATACCCAGAAATCCAAGAGCACTAGAAAGAGGAGAGAGACCTTGCATCACTGGTCTCAGCCTCCTTTCCGCCTCCTTTGCACCTGGGTTCGGAGCATTCCATAAGTGTATTGGAGGGAAATATCGTGACTCTCCACTTTTTGGGGATCATAAAATGTCGGTCATGAGTTTTCAATGAATGGAACTATTCAAAGATGGAACTTACAATCGCATTCCAGAACAAAAGCCTTCTGGTGCTCTGCCAAAATTTCAGAACAGAACAATGAATTGGATTCTTCGATTAATTTAAATTACAGGGAAAATTTCTGAACGCCTTTTCTCCATTAGTCTTTATGGTTTGGATTATTCACAAGTTTTGATAAAGATGAAACAACGATCATTCTAGTAACCTTGTGCTGGCCCAAGAAGATATGGTTCTTGAATTTCACAGTTCTTGGTTCCAAAAGGCCATTTAAACGAGACCTGAGCAGATGAATGTTTAGATCTTGTACAATGACCCTGTTTTCTTTCAATGGCATGATTCTACTGATGAAACCCTAGCTTAGGTCAAGCTAGGGTTTCATCAGTAAGTTTTAAGGAGAATACTGGCCTCCAAGAAAGCTACATGAAAGGCATCTAAAGCCACATGAAATTGCTTGGTGTTATAGTCAAGACTTTAACCCATTAGTGTGCTATGCAAACAATTTTATTTTAACTTAAAATGCTGCTAGAGGAGGAATTGAATATGGTTGTGGGCATTATTTCAGAACCCTTTGAACCCAAGGGTTCCTGTGAACGCAAGTTCTTTCCATCAAAACCTACTTTACTATACCTCTTATCAGTGTGAAATATTGGTGAACTGTGCAATAAGAGCTGTCAGGTGCTCCATCCTTTTTGTTAAAGAATGTTTCTGAATTCCACATGCCTCAGAACATGATGGTGCTCAAGTTTGACTTACCATCTCATGTTTTTTTCCATCAGAAGAAAAAATGTCTGAGTTCGTTGGTACCAGACCGTTTCACAGTTCTGATTGCAAGACTTCATGAGACCATTTTAACTTAACCTTGCACATTGGTCTTCAAGGCACTCTCCATTAACCAAGGATGTTGATCAAAAAGGCAACTAGAGCCAGAAGCTGAACTAGCAGTCATCAACCATAAGATGCTAGTTTAACATCAGCATAAGAGTCTCACTAAACGTATTTGAGGATCAATGTGCTGGAAATCAATAAGCAGTATGAAATTCGCCCTCTGGTCTAACCCAGAATATGCCTCTCAATGGTGACAACTTTTCTTTATTTGTGATCTGCCATTTGGACTGACACCACCACCTGAAACCAAGTTAACAGGGGTGATTTCTTACAGCTATTGTGTTCGTACCATATTGATTTAGTGCTGCTCGAGCTGTAATATCCTTTTTGCTCAGTATCTTTCAAGAGTATAAAATGCTACATTAGGTACCTTGCTCCCTTCTTGCAATAACATAAAATAATTTTTAAAAGCTGGAATTAGATCTGATGGAAACCTTTCAGTACAGAAGGTTTAGATTTTGAAGCACAATTATTAAGCTGTTGACTTGAATTACCCATTTAGTTTCCCCTCATTCGCAGGGTTTGTTTACAAAATCTGAGTAGAGATTACTGCAGTCAAGCGCCAACTGACCTATAATTCCTCATAGGTAAGATTTCTTGTCTCAGAGGAGGTTCTTGGTTGCCATATTTGAAAGGGCCAGCTTAGATATGCAGGGATCCGTTCTTTTATTTGTTGCTATATGTGATAGTTCATAAAGCGTATACTTTAAGCTTAAATTACTGAGAAACAATCCCCCCGCGAGTTAAAACGGCCTTGGTCCCATGACGGTGAGCTGGGACAAGTCTGAAGCTCGCTCCACTGACCCATGCCCCAAGTTACAGTCAGGGCTAATATGTGTGTTAGTTCTACGATAATAAACCAGGACATCCTTCCAATCTGGATAACAACTTGTCATTCAGCAACAAAACATAATTTGTTTTTTCAAACCACCGAAGCATTAAGCTTTTTTTAAAAAAAAAACTTGCATTTTCATTTATATATAGACAGGCTGAGTGAGTGGGCAAGTTTGATTCACTTTGGTAGGAAGAATAGAAAAATAGAATATTTTTTAAATGGTGATAAACTATTAAATGTTGGTGTTCAGAGGAATGTGGGTGTCCTTGTACACGAAACACAGAAAGTTAACATGCAGGTACAGCAAGCAATTAGGAAGGCAAATTGTATATTGGCTCTTAGTGCAAGGGGGTTAGAGTACAAGAGTAAGGAAGTCGTGCTGCAATTGTATAGGGCTTTGGTGAGACCACACCTGGAGTACTGTGTACAGTTTTGGTTTCCTTACCTATTGAAGGATATACTTGCCTTAGAGGTGGTGCAATAGATCACTAGTTCACTAGATTGATTCCTGGGATGAGAGGGTTGTCCTGTAAGGAGAGATTGAGTAGAATGGGCCTATACTGTCTGGAGTTTAGAAGAATGCGAGGTGATCTCATTGAAGCATATATGATTCTGAGAGGGCTTGACAGAGTAGATGCTCTGAAGCTTTTTCCTCTGGCTGGCGAGTCTAGAACTAGCGGGCATAGTCTCAGAATAAGGGGCCGGTCATTTAGGACTGAGATGAGGAGGAATTTCTTCACTGAAGGTTGTAAATCTTTGTAATTCTCTACCCCATAGGGCTCAGTCGTTGAGTATATTCAAGGCTGAGATCGATAGATTTTTGGACTCTAAGGGAATCAAGGGATTGGGCGGGAAAGTGGAGTTTTTTTTTGTTTTTTTTTAATTCGTTCACGGGATGTGGGCGTCGCTGGCAAGGCCGGCATTTATTGCCCATCCCTAATTGCCCTTGAGAAGGTGGTGGTGAGCCGCCTTCTTGAACCGCTGCAGTCCGTGTGGTGACGGTTCTCCCACAGTGCTGTTAGGAAGGGAGTTCCAGGATTTTGACCCAGCGACAATGAAGGAACGGCGATATATTTCCAAGTTGGGATGGTGTGTGACTTGGAGGGGAACGTGCAGGTGGTGTTGTTCCCATGCGCCTGCTGCCCTTGTCCTTCTAGGTGGTAGAGGTCGCGGGTTTGGGAGGTGCTGTCGAAGAAGCCTTGGCGAGTTGCTGCAGTGCATCCTGTGGATGGTGCACACTGCAGCCACAGTGCGCCGGTGGTGAAGGGAGTGAATGTTTAGGGTGGTGGATGGGGTGCCAATCAAGCGGGCTGCTTTATCTTGGATGGTGTCGAGCTTCTTGAGTGTTGTTGGAGCTGCACTCATCCAGGCAAGTGGAGAGTATTCCATCACACTCCTGACTTGTGCCTTGTAGAGGTAGAAGATCAGCCATGATCTTATTGAATGGTGCAGCAGGCTCGAGGGGCCATATGGCCTACTCCTGCTCCTATTTCTTATGTAGTTATTTACTTTGAAGCGTATTGTCTATTACATATGCAGATAGAGCAGCCACTTGTATGAAATAGATCCCACAAGGGCAATTAGATGAATTACCAAATAGTCTGTTTTTGGTAATGTTAGTTGAAGAAAGAATGTTGGCCAGGACAATGGGAGAATTCCTGGCTCCTCTTGAACTTCTAACATCGCCAGGCTCTGTCCCTGCCTCAGCCCATCTGCTGAAACTCTCATCCATGCCTTTGTCATCTCCAGACTCGAGTATTCTAATACTTTCCTGGCTGTCCTCCCATCTTCCACATTGTGTAAACTTCAGCTCATCCAAAGCTTTGCTGCCCATATCCTATCCTGCTCACCCATCACCCCTGCTCTTGGACCTACATTGGCTCCTGGTCTCCCCCAACACCTCCAATCTAAAATTCTCAACCTTGTGTTTAAATCCCTCCATGACCTTGCCCATTCCTTTCTCTCTAACCTTCTACAGCCCAACAATCTCACCAGAACTCTGTTCCTTTTACTCTGGCCTCTTGTGCATCCCCCACTCCCTTTGGCCCACCATTGGCAGACGTACCTTCAGCCATCCAGAGCCCACAATCTGTAATTCCCTTCATAAGCCCCTCTGGCTTTCTACCTCCTTCTCCTTTAAGACTGTCCTCAAAACTCACCACTTTCACCAAGCTTTTGAGCATCCCTCCTAATAGCTCCTCTTCCCAGCATCCATTATTGCCTGATTACGCCTCTGTAAAGTGCCTTGGGGCATGTCTCTCTGTCAACAGTGCTGTATAAATTTTCTGATTGTTTCAAGGTAGTTCAACCTCAATGTACAAAGTTCCCTTAGTTCTCACTTTCTGACCTGAAGTATCTTTGTTTTGTATTTCCTGCTTTGTTTCTCTCTAGTACTGCCTACTTTAAGTAGGACTGAAATTAGACACCTGAGTGTCTGTAGTAAGGGCTAAAGAACAGCACTGTTTGTATGTTTTCTGTGTAGAGTGAAACTATTAAAGGGGCTGAGTTCCTGTCTGGTTTGAATAACAGTAAGTCTATGTTGCGATGTAACAGTCTATGTTGAGATATAACACTTGGAAAGTGAAAAACTAAACAGTTGGGTTGTCGCAGTCTTACCTCGTCATTTGATGGGATTTTTCTCATCAGTATCTACAGTCGGTAGGTTTTTGTGGGCATGTTTGAGATTTGTTTGCTTGTATTTTAAATTATTTAAACAACTCAGGAATGCCCGTAGTAGGTAGCATGACTAAATTACAATATAATTGGCTTTCCACTGCACACATACAAAATCTTAAGTTTTCATATGATCAATGAAGCACTATAGAATTGGAGTGTTGAAATATCTTCCATAAATTGAAATATCTTATTTTTGAATTGTAGATGGACTAGGAGAGAGGAGGCAGACTTCTACCGTGTTGTATCGACCTTTGGTGTAGTGTATGATCCTGTCAAGAAGCAGTTTGACTGGAGCCAGTTCCGTGCCTTTGCCAGACTGGATAAAAAGTCTGATGACAGTTTGGAAAAGTACTTCAGCTGCTTTGTGGCTATGTGCAGAAAAGTGTGTCGTATGCCTCCAAATCCAGATGAAGGTAAGATGTTGTATTTCAATTAATGTGGCAAAAAGTAACGTTTGGAATATTTTGTTTTCTACAAGAATTCCAGCAGTGTTTATATCCTATCATACTTTTGCTGCAAATTTGCATTTGTAGTAAATCTGCAACATAATCACAGCAATTGGTCATACAAAAGATATGGGTCATGAATTTCTGGGGGTCAGTGACATACCTGCGGTGGAAGTCTGGTGAAAGAAATTTGGTGGGGGTGGAAAATGAAGTAGAACCAAGTCACGTAGTGCTAGTTTCCTATGGAGGAGAGGGCAGGCTCAAGTTCCATCTGCTCACTGGAGGGCTGGTATTGAAAAAAGGAGGCAGAATGGCATCACTCTCCAGATTTTCCAGTGCCCCTGGCTCCTCTTCTCTAATTGTACTGGATGTGGTATCTTTCTGGTATAGTGGAGAGGTGGGAGTGCAAGCCAAAGGAGTGTTCCAGGCTAGGATCATGCCAAATTTCAGTTGACCCTCCGATACAGGTTCTAATCAGTTATTTTTTTAAATAGTCCTGCAGGCTTTGCTCTTGAGTGGCTTTTAGGTGCTGCATTTTGCTCCCACCCTCCTCTAGCGGGCAAAAGAAGCGCCGATGCAGGCACCAGCCTGTTTTATTTAAATATCCTTATCCCAGAAACTCTAGCAGCATCAGGATTATAGGTCACTGGCAAATTCCTGCCCCCCACTATTCTGGAAGCAGACCAAGATCACGAGTATTCAGGCCCACACTAACTTGGGATGCCAACCCTCGCTGCTTCATGTTTTATCTGGAAGATTCATGTCAGTCTTGCAGACCAAAATCCCCATTAATCTGCAAATCATAAAGCACATCTGGCATATAATTCAATACCCACTCCATGGCCTGATCTGGGACAGCTATCTATGTCAGTCAGTTTGGGTGGGTGGGATTGCATTCCATTCAGTGTATCCATTGACCTAAATGTGATTCTTACAAAATGTAAGATGGCATGAATTGTAAAACTTATGAAGTAACAAATATGGGGACTTAGGTCAGATTTGATTTTCATATTTGTGAAAAGGTTTTGTTTTTATTCTTAAAGAATCTGATTCCACCATTTTCATTGAGCCAATCACGGAAGAACGCGCTTCTAGAACCTTATATCGAATAGAACTTCTACGGAAGGTTCGAGAGCAAGTTTTGCTCCACGCTGAGTTGGATGAACGGCTCAAGTTGTGCCAGCCCAGCATGGACCTGCCTGAATGGTGGGAGTGTGGCAAACACGACAAAGACTTATTGATTGGTGCTGCAAAGCATGGAGTCAGTAGGACAGACTATCATATTCTAAATGACTCTGAACTTTCTTTCCTGGAGGCCCATAAAAATTTTGCTCAAAACAAAGGGGCTAGCCAGCGGAGCAGTACGCCTTTCCAAAACCAACCTGGTGCCTGTCTGAGCCAAATGCCTTCCATTGCCCCATCCACACCAGTTCAAGAAGAAAAGGGTACAGAACAAACTGACTATAATGGTAAAACTGAAGATGGACTAAAATGTCCTACACTGCCATCTTCGGAAGACCAGAGCATGGTTCCTCTTAAGGAAGATGGGAAAACCAATTGTGATGAGAACATACATGTTGATTCAGAATGTCAGGACACCTCGGGACCATTGTCTGTAAAGGTTGAGCATGATGCTGAAGAGACTTTAGCCATGGATACTGAAATGCTTGCTGACTCTAAAGAAAAGGAATTCAGACCTAAATTACCATTTGAGAAAGGGTCAGAGGAAGATGATGATGATGACGAGGAGGAGGATGACGATGATAAGTCAGAAGAATCATCCCAACCTGAAGGTACCATATATAAAAGATATGATCTAAATCCTGGCTGAATTCTGTTTAGTTTGAAATCCCATCTGACAATTTGCTTTCTAGAAGCTTTGTATATTAGTATTCTGCTCTGATGGACAAAGTATTTATTTTGATCAAGATATTTATGCTTTTTAGACAAATGAAAACTGTCTTATAACAAATTAAATCACCGTACTTACTAACTTTTTTTGCATATTTAAGATTGTTCAACTTAAGAACGCCAAGTGTACTGCTATCTTACTCGTGAAAATACATCCCCTAAAATTTTCTCAGTGTTGAAACAAAGTCAGTTTGAAATAAATTTTAAAACTTTTATTGGAGTAATAAAAATTACAAGTACTCAGGTTGGTTCAGTAATAAATGCTGATTTCCATCTTATGTGCACAAGTGGTAAGTGTCTTAAGTTTTCCTCAGTTAAGATGGGGCAACTCTACTCACATTGTACCTGACTATCAGGCTAACTCCAGTATTAAAGCAGTATACAGCAAAGAGAAGTGCGAGGCAGCAGTCAACTTTGAGGTACTTGTACAGTCCAATGACACCTGGGTGGAACATTGTTACAAGTGGGCTTCAACAGAATTTTTAAAATATTTTTCAACAACTATGTATATACTGCAAATGCAGTAGTGTCTAATGCTTTGCTTCATTTGAAGATTTCAGAGCTTTTACAATGACCTAGTAAAACTGAGGTATTTGCTACGTGGACATTCGCTTTGCAATATGTTCCTCGCCGCAAGTCTAAATTCTAAAATCAAAATGCAAGGAGAGATAATGGGTTTGTAGGACTGAAGAGCTAGTAGGACTAGTTTTCACTTGATGCCCTCTGGTTAAAGTCATGTGAATGCACCCAACAATTGCGCTTCCCGAAATCAGATGATTTACTGCAGCCATGAATTAAACAGTATGTGCTGGGAATTCTTGGGTGATGTCTGCCTCAAAAGACCCTCGGAGATTTGTATTTGACTGCTAATACCACAATTGTCCATGCAATGTATCTTATACCTGTTTCGATGTGACTGCAATTAGTACTTAAGGATCTTTTATAGAATGTGCCAATATAACCTCCAAGTAAGCAAGTAATGGTATCAAAATACTTTAAATACTTCACTGATGGATTGTATTTTACTTTTGTGGCTGTTGAAGCACTCACAAAACTGAATTAAAAAAACGTTAGTCCATTCATGATTTAAGTTTCATTTGATAGCAGGATAGTGGTAATACATTGTATTCAAACTGCATGATTTTCTTCTCAGCTGGCACTGCTTCTCAACGCAAACATTTTGATGAAGAAAGTAATGCCTCTTTGAGCACTGCCCGTGATGAAACTCGTGATGGCTTCTTTATGGAAGATAGTGAACCCACAGTAGCACAGCTACTTCATGAAAGAACATATTCCTTCTCCTTCTGGCCAAAGGTTCGTTGGGATATAAACCTTGAATTTATTATTCACTATTTTTGTGTTGTGCCAAGGAGAACAAAATTTGAACTGAATTTATTTGAAAAATCCAAATTTGGGCCAGTTCAAATTTCTGTTCCTTTCAATAAAATACTCCAATAAGGCACTGCTGCTTTTGTGTCCTTTGACACGTAAATCACTTTGTCATAACAAAGCAGGTAGGGGCAGCTGCAAGAATATTTCTCCCAATTACAAGTATCAGGAGCTGGAGCAGATTCTTCCCTTCATCACCTTTTTGAAGATGTTTTCTTCCTTTTCCTTTCTTAGCTTCAGTGCAGCCAATAGGCTGGGTGACTGCCTCCAGTCTGTCTTAATCAGTTGGTGTTGCCCAAGAGTGACTGTACCTGTAATTTGTCTTTCTCTCCCCCCACCCCTCCCTTTTAGTAGGGAAGCACTTGGCATCCCACAGTAGCACAAATTAGATCAAGACCGCAATATGTGGGAAACAGCAGGTGCAAACTTCCATCTGGTCACTCTGGTGCTCCAGTTTGTTGAACCATAATGTGGCCCTCCAAAATGTTGTTGGTGTGTATTCATGATAGTTTACATGGATATGTGTCCAACTTACCCTCGCAGTCCAGTGCAAGGCGTTTTAGCCTTTGTTCAAATTCAGGTGCAGAGAGCCTGGATTTTTAGATCCTCCAAATCCTCACCTGCTATATAAAAATATGAACGTATGGACTTCTGCAATTTCTAACTAAACATGTATTAGTTCCGTATCTGTGTTACCTGGCAAATGTACGATGAGTTGTATTCTGTATTGCAATTGCATTCACTTTCTATATTGTATTAACTATTCAAATTGATTTTCAAATATAAATTTTTTTATGTTCTTCCACAGTGTTGTTTCTAGTGTATAGTTCCAATATACTACAGGGAAAATTATGCTTAAACCAATATGCTTCAATGAGCATTATGCTTCTTGTGTAGTACTCTTAAGGTGATGAATTAAGTTACTCATTAGAAAATGCTATTTAACCCATCAAGGCATATCACCAATACAATAACTTAGCATCTACCTGTATTTTGAACATTCCCAATGATTTTGTCTCTGCTGACTGGCAAATTATTCCAAACATGTAGCACTCTTTCATGATTTGATCTGTTAAACTTTTCACTAGCTTCCATTTACATGCACTGGCTTGTACCTTTCAAGCTTACTTTGTAGTAATAATATGTAGTAATCTATTTGTTTTATCTATCAATGTGATTTAATATTTTATATAGTTGATCAGATTATCTTTCACTTCCTTAATAGACTGCAAAGCTTGAGCTGCTCTAATATTTCATCAAATCTCATCCTTTCCAATGCATCTATATCTTTTTTTTGTGCTGTGTACCAGAACTGAGCCTGATGCTCTAAGTGTTAACTGAGCAGTACATCATAAACCCCTAGCATATAGCATCTGCAGAAATATTTTCTACTATTTTGGCTGTATAATGCCAACATTCTATTTGCTGTTTTAATTGTTTTGCCACAATATTTGGACATTGACAGTGACCCATTTAATATCACTCCCTGGTTACTTTCTAAGTCTCCCTATACTGATTCAGTTCCATGCATTAAATGCCTAATACATTTTTTAACATGCTTGCAATAATTTACACTTATCTGTTTAAAATTTCATTTGTTTACCCAATTACATAACTAGTCTCTACTGCTCTCCCTATTTAACTGTCAACAAATTTAGGTTTACAAATGGATTTTGGTAAAGGTAATGTATGTAGATTAGTAACTCGGGTCAAAGTACTGACTCCTATGGGACTATGCCCAACACCCGATGGGTACTCTGATGAGTAGTCTTTGCTTTTTTACCAGCTTTTTATCCACTGGATTCTTACGAGTTTTACTTTATTAATTTTTTCATGTGGAATCCTCTGGAGTTCCACTATCCATAACCTCCTCAAAGAAGTCATGGGTTAGTCACGCAGGATTGTCCCCTAAATCTTTCCTGGCTGTTAAATTATTGCTATACAGCCTACCCTTAGATGAGCCACCAATGCCTCATTCTGGAGTTTATATAGCTCAAAATGCTCTCTCCAGACACACCCAAGTTTGAATGGGAAAAATCTATAATTGTATATGGTATTTTTTGTAGTCCAGGTGCATATATTACACTTTACTGAAATAATGTGGAAAACCCTGATTTCAGTGCAGCTGCACAAAAATTTCATGTGCACTTATGTAAATGTTTACTGAAACCCTGGTGACAACATTGTTCCAAATGTGTGCATTTGAACAATTGTATCTTTGCATTCCAGGATCGTGTAATGATTAATCGTTTGGACAACATATGTGAAGCACTGATCAAGGGAAAGTGGCCTCTAAATAGGCGTCAGCCATTCGATTTTCATGGTATAATCAACTATACACCCACGTCGGTGGAAAGCCCTCTGCCAAGGAGGAGTTTCACTGAACTCTCCATGGTAGGTCAAGGGAGCTTCAGTGCCTGTGAAGATACAGCTGGTTCTCCTCAGGTGTCAAGGGTAGGTGTTTAATATTCCTGCTGCACAGTGTAGAATACGTTTGCAATAAGTGAAGAGGAGCACGTCTCGGGTGGTGTAGGGCAAAGAAATTAAGTTGCTATCCCATTTTAAGTGATAAATTCCTTCACTTGAGTGGTTTACTTTTACCTCTCTCCACTCTGTCCCAATCTATACAAGAAACAGGTTTTGTTTCGAGGTGGAGGGGGAAGAATGGCAAAATTGAATGTCAAACCCTGGAGCATGAACCTTTTGGTTGAGAGTTTTCAGTCACTTAATCAGATAGATGTGTTATTATTGTGATTTATTAATATAGTAAACATTGTTGGTAGCACAAATAGAGCTGTAGCCTGCATTTAATTTATGACCTGGGAAGGTTTGATGCAAACATTTGATGCCAGAAGGAAGGGGGAATGTCCGTTCTGCAGTACCGCTATCCCTCACCTTGGTGAGCACAAAATTCATGATTCTCAGAAGTGGAAAAAAATTGCTTCAGGTTATTGGGAACTTTGTAAACTACGGAAATCTTTCATTATGTTTTGCTATTGAACAACACAGGCACCGTGTCCATTCCCAGTAGTTGTGTATATTCATATATGCACAAAGTACAGAATGTACATTTGGTGCATTTCCATGTAGTTAACAGTGTAAAGCCTTGGCTTTTTCAGTAATTTCTTAAAGTTGTATATTTTAATTTTCAGAATTTTCTTAAAATTCTAACACTTCTATACCAAACATTACATTGCAGCATTTTTGAATGTTTGCATGTTTACTTAAGAGCGTAAATAAATGCAAAGTGGATTCCTTGAATTTCCATAAATATTAGACAATCTCCTGTGGCGTTGCACACAAGTCAAAACCAAGTGCAGTCTTTAGGTGAAAAGGGATTAGAAGGCAGGGATAAGTGGATTAGGGCTTGTAGATGTAATTCAGTCCCCATTTTGATGTAATTTATTTTTATATATAATACTTTGATTTTATATTATTCATTAATAGTTACGGTAATTTGTGAAGCTAAGAAGTAGAGCTGATTGGAACATAGGAGTTTCTCTCCTGAAGGCTGAGGAGCTGGGAGGCACAAAACTAAGATGTTACAGCGCCATCACTGAAGGGAAGGTGTAATTAACATAACAAGTTTGCATAGACTGTTTCCATTGTAAATGTAGACATAGGAATTTATAATTAAGGTTAACAAGCATGTGACACAAACATGGCAAGAAGAAGTACGGCTTTGTATAAGGAAGCGCAAAAGGGTATAAAATTTTTACTATACTATAGATGGTTGGCAATTTGTGTGAGCATTGCTTTTTTGGGACTAATGTCACCCATTTCATTGGACTCCTATATTTAAATTAACATTGTGATTTTCTTTAATAGAGGACAGTGATAATTTCATTGAGGATCCCAACTTAATGGCTTCACTTGGACCTGTTAGAAAGATTCCATTGTTCTCTTCTATTTAGAATGCTAACTAGATTCCTTTACTTGCACACAGCACTCTGGCACCAGGAATTTTTGCTTGCATTCAGGTATGAGGGACTTTAGTTACGTGGATAGACTGGAGAAGCTGGGGTTGTTCTCCTTGGAACATAGAAGATTGAGAGAAGATTTGATAGAGGTATTCAAAATCATGAAGGGTCGAGACAGAATAGATAGAGAGAAACTGTTCCCATTGGCGGAAGGGTCAAGAACCAGAGGACATA
Source organism: Heptranchias perlo (assembly GCF_035084215.1). Classification (NCBI taxonomy): domain Eukaryota; kingdom Metazoa; phylum Chordata; class Chondrichthyes; order Hexanchiformes; family Hexanchidae; genus Heptranchias; species Heptranchias perlo. The sequence goes on from NC_090327.1 coordinate 69,950,311, forward strand.
GATTTACGGTGACTGGCAAAAGAACCAAAGGTGACATGCGGAAAAACTTTTACACAGCGAGTGGTTATGATCTGGAATGCACTGCTGGGGGGGTGGTGGAGGCAGATTCAATCATAGCTTTCAAAAGGGAACTGGATAAGTACTTGAAAGGAAAAAATTTGTAGGGCGGGGGAGTGGGACTAGCTGGATTGCTCTTGCATAGAGCCGGCATGGACTCAACAGGCCAAATGGCCTCCTTCAGTGCTGTAACTTTTCTGTATGTGTGAAAAGAGTTTCAGCACTGTAAGTTTTGTTTCAAGCTTAAATATTTTCTTTAGTAACCATTAAAATTTACTTTTCTAACGCAGTTTCAAAGTGGTAAATACAAATTTATACTGAATGCAAATGGTATCTGGTATCTTGTATCTTGTAACCTATTTTGGATACTCCACTGCAGGATGATACGTTAAACCTGTCTGTTCCAAGGCAACGTAGGAGACGACGAAAGAAGATTGAAATAGAAGCCGAGAGAGCTGCAAGGAGAAGAAACCTGATGGAGATGGTAGCTCAGCTTCGTGAGTCCCAGGCAGCCTCAGATAGTGGACAGGAGAGAGCTGTAGACTTATCAAAAGCCTCCAGAGAGGCAAAAAGTTCTACCTCAGTCAGTAACCCCTCTGTTAATCCCAAGTATGTTTTGCCGAATGCCTCTGTGCCAGTATCTGATGCCTATAAAGCCCACATAGAAATGCTGCAAGCAGGCCTTTCACGAACACCAACTGGACTTATGATAAATGGTTCACTAGTTGATGGGGAAATGCCAATAAAAAGGAGAAGAGGAAGAAGGAAAAATGTTGAGGGTCTTGATCTCCTATTTATGAATAACAAACGGACATCATTAAGTGCTGTAAGTAACATATTTTGAAAGGAGATGGTTCTTCGATTGCTTCTTAAATTTCTTTTGTTAATAATTTCTCTACCCCTCCCCCACTTTGAGAGTGAAACTGCTTCTCAGCAGTGAATATGGTTTTCCATTTTTGATTTAGTACATTGTTAGAACCTAAACATCATTTTCATCCTGTATTTAAATTTTGTAGTGGCAAGAATTAAAGGTAAATGCGCAAAATATGCCTTTGGAATGTTGCTCTTTAAAAGAACACTTGTTTGGCAGCTTGAAGAGGAGAAGGCTAACTAGTAGAATCATTCTCACCCCACATAATGAATCATAGTAGGTACAGCATAGGAGGAGGCCATTTGGCCCATTGTGCCTGTGCCGGCTTTTTGAACAAGTTATCCAATTAATCCCATTCCCCTGCTCTTTTCCCATAGCCCAGTAAATGTTTTCCCTTCAAGTATTTATCCAATTCCCTTTTGTAAGTTACCATTGAATCTGCTTCCACCACCCTTTCAGGTCTGCACATTCCAGATCATTACAACATGCTGCTTCAAAAAAAAATGTTTCCTCAAATCACCTCCGGTGTTCTTTTGCTGATCACCTTAAATCTATGTCCTCTGGTTACCAGCCCCTCTGCCACTAGAAACAGTTTCTTCTAATTTACTCAATCAAAACCATTCATGATCTTGAACACCTCTATCTAATCTCCCCTTATCCTTCTCTTTTCCAAGGAGAACAGCCCCAGCTTCTCCAGTGTCTCCCCATAACTGAAGTCCCTCATCCCTGATACCATTCTAGTAAATCTCTTCTGCACCCTCTCTAAGGCCTTGACATCCTTCCTAAAGTGTGGTGCCCAGAATTGAACACACTATTCCAGCTGAGGCCTATAGCTGAGTTTTTATAAAGGTTTAGCATAACTTCCTTGCTTTCATACTCCATGCCTCTATTAATAAAGCTAGGATCCCATATGTTTTTTTAAAAACCTTCTCAACTTGTCCTGCCACCTTCAAAATTTGTGTATGTGCACCCCCAGATCTCTGTTCCTGCACCCCCTTTAAAATTGTACCATTTAGTTTATATTGCCTCTCCTCTCTCTCCCTACCAAAATACATTATTCACATTTCTCTGCATTAAATTTTACCTGCCCATTTCACCAGTCTGTCTATATCCTCCTGAAGTCTGTTACTGTCCTCCACATTGTTTACTACATTTCTGCGTTTCATGTCATCTGCAGACTTTGAAATTATACCCTCTATACCCAAGTCCAGGTCATTAATATATATCACAGAGCTGTGGTCCTAATACTGATCTCTGGGGAACACAACTGTATACTTCCCTCCAGTCTGTAAAACAACCATTCACCACTACTCTCTGCATTCTGTCCCTTAGCCAATTTTGTAGCTCCTGTTGGCAGATCAGAGCAGCGTCAACAGGGTTTGTGATATTCATATCAGTCTCCCAGCCTTGCGGCTGAAAGGGAAGCAACAGAGAAAATATGCACTTTCATACTGTACCATTCTCCTTTGTCACTTATTTATTTTTAGAATTGGTATTCTCAATTCTTGCCAAGTAAATAACACCACTTTATACTATACTTAATGGTACGTTGTACAAACCAGGAACTTTAGCATTAATTACAGCCTACCCACTAGAATACTAAATGCACAGTAAGATCTTTCCAAATCCTAATGCTGTTATATTCAGTAAAATTGGACTGCTTTAATAAAACAGATGCTAAATATGAGAAGAACATTTTACATTTTCTGTGCAAGTGTAACTATGTTCTGGTTTAGAATTATGTTTTGAGTAGCTTTGCCTGGCCATATTGAGGAGGATATCACTATTGATTTGTGCTCTGAGTCTAGATTATTAGATAATTACTGTATGTGATCCCTAGTCCTTGAAAATGCTAGATTGGCCAGGATAATTTTTACAAATATATTGTAATTCAGTCTCCACCAACAAACTGGATAATTTGTTATTTTCACAGGGATAAGAAGAAAAAAAAAATGAACAAACTTGCTTTTCAATAGCGTCTTGGTTTAAAGTCTCATCTGAAAGACAACACCTCTGACAAGGCACTTCTCCCTCAGTACTGCATTGAAGTGATCCTAGATTATGTGCTCACGTTTGTAGTGGGGCTTGAACTCAGGCGAGAGTGTATTGTCCCATGAAGAATTTTGTGCCGTGTATACAGTGACCCTCATTACTCTTGGATGTAGATGGGGCTCTTTCTGAATATATTCTCACCTATTTTGATTAGAGGGAGCACCGGAAAGGCTGAGTACGTGCTACATGAGATAAAGAACGCAAGCATAAAAGTCCAAATAATTCCAATAATAAGTTAAGCAGAGTGTTTTGGCACTTGTTTGGCGGGCACAGATCTTCCCTTTTGTAGGAAATTTCTCATCTTGTTTGCACCTGGAAGTCTGCTGGAGAGTATGTAATAGTTTTATGAATGGGACTGACTCAAAGAAAAGCATGTTGCATGCCAGTTGCCTGGATCTGCTGACTTTCTTGGAGATGCATTCCATTGCATGCTTATCCTCAGAAAATGGATTAAGCACCTGGCAGCTCACACTAAGGTTCACTGGATCCCAGTCAATAGGCCAGTACCACACCATGGATGTGAGACAAATCATAAGCTTCCAACATCAGCATTATTGCCAGTCTAGGTAATGCAAGCATAATGATAATAGGCTTGTGAGTAAAATTGAAGCCCAAGGTATAAAAAGGACCGTGGCAGCATGGATACAAAATTGGCTAAGTGACAGGAAACAGAGAGTAGTGGTGAACTGTTGTTTCTTGGACTGGAGAAAGGTATACAGTGGTGCTCCCCAGGGGTCAGTACTAGGACCCCTGCTTTTTTTATATATATATAAATGACTTGGACCTGGATGTACAGGGCAGAATTTTAAAATTTGCAGATGACACAAAACTTGGAAGTGTAATAAACAGTGAGGAGGATAGTGGTAGACTTCAAGAGGACATAGACAGGCTGGTGGAATGGCTGGACACGTGGCAGATGAAATTTAATGCAGAAAAGTGCAAAGTGATACATTTTGGCAGGAAGAATGAGGAGAGGCAATATAAACTAAATGGTACAATTCTAAAGGGGATGCAGGAACAGAGAGACCTGGGGGTATATTTGCACAAATCTTTGAAGGTGGCAGAACAGGATGAGAAAATGGTTAAAAAAGCATACAGGATCCTGGGCTCTTTAAATAGAGGCATAGCGTACAAAAGCAAGGAAGTTATGATGAAGCTTTATAAAACACTGGTTCGGCCGCAGATGGAGTATTGTGTCCAATTCTGGGCACCACATTTCAGGAAAGATGTGAAGGCCTTAGAGAGGGTGCAGAAAAGATTTACTAGAATTGTTCCAGGGATGAGGGACTTCAGTTACGTGGATAGACTGGAGAAGCTGGGATTGTTCTACTTAGAGCAGAGAAGGTTAAAAGGAGATATGATCGAAGTGTTCAAAATCATGAAGGGTTTAGATAAAGTTTCCTGAAATGCGGTGCCCAGAATTGGACACAATACTCCATCTGCGGCCGAACCAGTGTTTTATAAAGGTTCATCATAACTTCCTTGCTTTTGTACCCTATGCCTCTATTTAAAGAGCCCAGGATCCTGTATGCTTTTTTAACCACTTTCTCATCCTGTTGGCGGAAGGGTCGAGAGCCATAGGACCAGATTTAAGGTGATTGGCAAAAGAACCCAAGACGATATGAGGGAAAACTTTTTCACACAGTGAGGCATTATGATCTGGAATGCACTGCCTTAAAGGGTGGTGGAAGCAGATTCAATCATGGCTTTCAAAAAGGAATTGGATAAATACTTGAAGGGAAAAAAATTGCAGGGCTTTGAGGAAAGAGCGGGGGAAAGAGACTAACTGGATTGCTCTTACAAATAGCTGGCACGGGCTTGATGGGCCAAATGGCCTCCTTCTGTGCTGTAACCGTTTCTATGTTTCTAGTTGGACAAAGTCAGCTATTTGGAGATGTTAGTAAAAACTAATGAAAGCTGCGATCTACTTTTATAATGTGCTAGACTGATGACTGCAGTGTACCCAATTGTGACCACATTGGTATTGTGGTCACAATTGATTGAGGTGCTTTGACCAAAGCCAAAGACTGCACCATTAAGAGTAACACCAATGCTACCTTGTTATCAATCGAAGAGCCCAGACCATTTAGCTCTCTTGAGATTAGCATCCAATCTCTTGAGAACCCTCTGATTGAGGAGACTGTGATTAATGTTGGAGACCTTGTTTTGGACTCTAAATGCCTCCTCCTTAAGACTACAAAGTTGGAGCATGAGCTCGCTCTGACAGCAAATCTTTGGAAGACTGCCCCCAATCAGATGGCATTAGGTGGGTGTCATGAGAATGTGTCACTAGAAAGGATCTATGATATTTGATGCAGATCTTAAACCATGAGCAGGCCAGAACAAACCAACCAAAATTGAAGCAGACCCCAGTAAGCTGAGGGGCCATAGAGGGCATCAGCTGATGTTGAAACACTCAACAAATATTTTGTTGAACCCAGCAAAATGTCGACAACTTTCCCGCTTGAACAGTAAGTAGTAGCCAAATACTGTGGGATAAAGGCTTGACTTGTACAACATTTTTTTAAATCAATATTTGGGATGTGGGTGTCACTGGAAAGGCCCATCTTTAGTTGCCTTGAGAAGGTGATGGTGGGCCTTCACAACTGAGTGGCTTGCAAGGCTACTTCAGAGGGCAGTTAAGTGTCAACCACGTTGGTGTGGGACTGGAATCACATATAGGTCAGATCAGGTAAGGATGGCAGGTTTCCTTCCCTAAAGGACATTAGTGAACCAGTTGGATTTTACAACAGTTCAACAGCTTCATGGTCACTTTTATTGATATCAACTTTTTATTTCCAGATTTTTTTTAAAACTGAATTCAAATTCTCAAACTGCCATGGTGGGATTTCAACTGACATTCTCTGGATTATAAGTCTAGACCTCTGGATTACGAGTCCAGTAACTAACCACTACACTACTGTACCCGTTTTTGCCAACTCAGACTGGTGTAAGATGGCCTTCTAGAGGGGGGGCTTGCACTTCACACCCTTGGTGTGCTTAATAGTTTCCTAAGTTATGTTGCCATTTGTGTTTTGATACAACCACCTCCTTCCCAAACCACTTTGCATGGATGCAGAAGTGACTATGTAACTGTATGCAGAGAACTGATATAATAAAACTTGAGCTGTCAAATGACTGAGCAACATAAAAGACTGCTGTCAATAAGAGAAAATTGAGGCTTCGTCCAGAATAAAGTCCCATATGCTGCTGAGTGGAGGAAGCTCACCTGCAGTGTACAGTGCGGAATTCGTAAAAGACCAATACCTTTGACTTCCCCTGTGAAGATGGAAAATTTGTATGTGGAAACTTAAGAATGAAAAAATTTTGTTTGCTTAAATGCCTGCCTGAGTTTTCATGTACAAAGTTCCCTGATGGTGTAGAAAAGCAATTATCTGTTTGCAGTAATCGTAATAATGCATTTCTACATGCAGGATGACGCAGAAGTGACCAAAGCTTTTGAGGAGAGTACACAGACAGCATCACAACCAAGAAACATTCCATCCCCAGGTCAATTGGACCCAGAGGCACATATCCCTGTTATTAACTTGGAAGATGGGACCAGACTGGCAGGAGAAGAAGCCCCCAAAAATAAAGATTTGGTGGAATGGCTGAAAGTTCATCCAGCTTATACTGTGGACATGCCTAGTTATGTACCAGTAAGTACAGCAATACAGATATTTACGTGATACAATGTTCTCAGAACAACCTCTGCTCACTATAAAAATTGGTGTACAGATTACACTAGCAACTGTTTTATGCTATGTGACAAAACACTCCAAGGATTATAACTAGGCTTTCCAGTTTTCATTGTTTTTACCTATATTTGGTGCTGATTTTTTTTTTGTGACTGTTATTTTTAATGAGGAGATGGAATATATTTTGTCTTTTTTAAAAAGAAAAAGGAATAAAATTCAAAGGAAATTATTAACTTTCATAAATAATTTTCTCTTTCCATTAATTTGAAGAAAGCTCAGAAATCAATTTTCTTTCATTTTTGTCCATGTTTTATTTGGTTTGTAGGCTTCAGACAGTCACTTGTTTTCAAGCTTTTCATTACAGAACACCCCATGCAAATACTAACATACCCCTGGGAGCTCCCATCCCAACTTTCAAAAGATGGTGTAAACTACCCACAGGAAAGCAATGCTTTTCTTTCAGAAAATATTCATTACTGTAAAACAAACAACATGCTAGTAGGTCAACAATTATAGGAAAAAGAGTATAGAATAGTATGGGACAATCTGCTCACAGTACACGGTATGACCAACTGTAATCAGGAATCTGACAACCTTGCAGACACCTAGGATCTCGTTTGTTCAACCTATGGTTTAACCAGAAAGTCTAATCCTAACTAACATGAAGGTGGGAAACTCCCTCCTTTTTGGCTGAGAGCCACAGTTCCAAACAGTAGATTACTTGAGAGCTGCTCTCACAAACTCACCATAAGGCTTATTTTTTAATAGCAAATGTGGCTTATATATGTAAATAATGAAGACATCCAAAAGCTTCAAATCATGAATGCAGTTTGTAAAGTGTTTTGGGGCGTTTTGAAGTTGTGAACGGTGATGTATAAATGCAAGTCTTTTTATTTAACACTACACTGTGTGAGCATTTAAAAATAGAAAGCAACCCCTCCACAACAAGACTAATTGCTTCATCTTTTTTTCTTTTCTTCCCCTCTCTCCTCCCCGGCCCCCCCCCCCCCCAAAAAAAAACACACACATAGTAGCAGAGAAATATGTCTGCTGTTTAGTTCCATATTATAAGATATAGCATTTTCTGTTATCAGCCTTACAACAGGTTGTATTCCACTGTTCTCATAATAGACATGCTGTGACAGTTCACTAAGCTACTGTTTATGTACAGTCTGCTAACAATGGCACAGATGCAAACACTGAAGCATTCCACTGATGTATCACGGGAAATTATGCTGCATTTTCAAGTTTGCCACATTTTTCATTCATTGGAGCTGTAATTTCCTGGGCAATTTAATTTGATCCTGAGATTTTGCATTCATCTGTAACATAGAAACCAATTGTATATATGACAAGTAATAATTAGCTACCATAGCCAATTAATGTTGATAGCTTCCATTTAATAGGTTGGAGCTGTTTACTATTCAGACCTCTGTGATTCATCTAGCTCTCCAATTATGTATCTGGAGATGGTTTAGTGGGACAAGAAATTCACTTCATACTATCCAGTTTCTTCAGTCCTGCTGTTAAGTCTTGGGAGTTTGTAATCTTTCACTACCCCATCGATCTCCTCCACCTCTGTGCATTGGAGATCACTGTGCCTTTCTGTATTATGTAGAGGACAATATACTGTACCTGCTCACACTCTTCCACTGAATCCATTGTGCTTTTAAAAAATTAATTTGACTGCAGTCACCAATCTCACTAGACCAGCATCAGGACTGGTGGGGAGAACAGGAATACTGCCAAAAACAGGGCTGGACAGCAGAGAATCATGAGTGTTGTAGTTGGGACATGGGCCATATAATTAGTATCCTGTCTTAATGTGTAGGTTTGTGGAAATAGTTCATTTGCAACCATTAACGGTTATATTTTTATGAAGTGGCTCCTTCTGCATTTGAGTAATTAAATAGCGATGCAACAGAACAGAACTTCCACTGAAATGCATTGCTTATGGCTTTCTCATCAAATAAATATATGGAATAGAACTCTTGTATATGCTCTTTGTATATTTCTAAGATGACATTTATAGAAATGACAACCATATACATTTATTTTCACAGGACTGTGATTGCTTTGTTTAAATTTGAATGATCCCAAATAACACATGAGTGAACTTGTTTTTTTCTTTTCATAGAAGAGTGGAGAGGTGCTATTGACCCCATTTCAAAAACCTAAACAGAAAAGGCATCGCTGTAGAAATCCTAACAAACTGGATGTTAACACTTTGACAGGAGATGAAAGAGTGCCTGTTGTTAATAAAAGAAATGGGAAAAAGGTATGGTTATGTAAAGAGAGAGAACAACTGGTAATCTGATTGGCAAGAACTTGTCACTTTAGCCAATTTATCCTTTGTGTCAACACTGAAATCAGCTTCCCTTTTACACTACATTGAAGTTTCAAGATAATTAGCACAACTATCAGAACAGCAAAAGCTAATGTGCTAATATCTCTGTTAAGCTAGCATAATAGCCAGAGAGGATATCCTTATCAGGAAGGCTGAACAGGCTTCTCTAGAAAAGCCTGAGGAGTGACCTGATAGGTCTTTAAGATAATGAATGGGTTTGATAGGGTAGACTTAGAGAAAATGTTTCCACTTGTGGGGAGTCCAAAACTAGAGGTTATATATATACACACAATAGTCACTAATAAATCCAATAGGGAATTCAGGAGAAACTTATTTACCCATAGTGGTAAGAATGTGGAACTCACTACCACAAGGAGTAGTTCAGGCAATTAGGATAGATGCATTTAAGGGGAAACTAGATAAGCACATGGGGGAGAAAGGAATAGAAAGGTATCCTGATAGGGTTAGTGAAGTAGGGAGGGAAGAGGCTCGTGTGGAGCATAAATGCAGCATAGACCAATTGGGCTGAATGGCTTGTTTATGGCTGTAGTTTCGATGTATATGTACAGTGGCAGATACGTTTTTATTAATTCAACATCTGAAAGTGCATCGTATCCAGTGAATTACTTTTGAAGCGCAGTCACTATTATGTAGGCAAACATTGCAGCCACTTTGTACATAACAAGATCCCACAAACACCAAATGATGAATGACCAGTTACTCCATTTTTGGTAGCGTTGGTTGAGGGAGAAATGTTGGCATGATATCAGGCGAGCTCCCTGCTCGTCTGCCATCAGATCTTTTACAATAATCTGAACAGCCAAACAGGACCTTAGGTTAGCATTGCATCCAAAAGGCAGCACTTCCGACAATGCAGCACACTCTCAGTGCTGCCCTGATGGGTCAGCCTAATGCTCAAGTCCTGGAGTAGAACTTGAACAGATGACCTTTTGACTCAGAAGGGAGAGTCCTACTAATTGAGCCAAGCAGACTGGGTATTCCTAATTTTTGGCTATTTTATTTGTCAATTGTTTTGGCAAGTGTAAATTTAAAATGAAACCAGGAGGTTTAAACAACCTAGGAATAAATAGTAAACATAATGTAGCATTTATAAGCCAAATTTACCATGAGATATGGATTTTCTTATGTTGTAGAATCTTTTTATGGACATTTTGTAATAATAATGAAAACGTTTGTTCCCAATTTGCATTTCTGTGGATATTTCATTGTGATTAATTGGTACAGTTGGCTAGCTGATTAACTTTGATTGTATAAAAATGCCATATTGATCAATTATACACAGTATCACCAGCACCAGAAGGAGGCCTATCATTCCCGAGCCGGCTCTTTGGTAAAGTTATCCAATTAGTCCCAATCTCCCCTTTCCCTTAGCCCTGTAATTTTTTTCCCTTCAAGTATTTATCTAATTCCCTTTTTGAAAGATGATATTCAACCTGCTTTCACCACCCTTTCAGGCAGTGCATTCCAGATCATAACTTTCTGCATTAAAAAAAATGTTTCCTTGTGTCGCCTCTGGTTCTTTTGCCAATCACCTTAAATCTGTGTCCTCTGGTTACTAACTCTTCTGCCACTGGAAACAGTTTCTTATTTACTCTATTAAAACCCTTCATGATTTTGAATATCTATATCAAATCTTCTCTTAACCTTCTCTGCTCTAAGGAGAACAACACTAGCTTCTCTCATCTCTCCGCATAACTGAAGCCCCTCATCCCTGATACCATTCTAGTAAGTCTCTTCTGCACCCTCTCTAAGGCCTTGATATTCTTCTTAAAGTGTGGTGCCCAGAATTGAACACAATACTCCAGCTGAAACCTAACCGGTGTTTTATAAAGGTTTATCATACCTTCCATGTTTTTGTACTCTGTGCCTTTTTTAATAAAGCCAAGGATCCCATATGCTTTTTTAATAGCCTTCTCCACTTGTCCTGCCACCTTCAAAGATTTGTGTACATACACCCTCAGGTGTGTCTGTTCCTGCACCCCCTTTAAAATTGTGCCATTTAGTTTATATTGCCTCTCCTCGTTCTTCCCACCAAAATGTATCACCTCACACTTCTCTGCGTTAAATTTCATGTCATATGTCTGCCCATTTCACCAGCCTGTCCTCCTGAAGTCTATACTATCCTCCACGTTGTTTACTACATTTCTGCGTTTCATGTCATCTGCAAACTTTGAAATTATACCCTCTATACTCAAGTCCAGGTCATTAATATATATCAAAAAGAGCAGTGCTTTAATACCAACCCCTGGGGAACACCACTGTATACTTCCCTTCAGTCTGAAAAACAACCATTCGCCACTACTCTCTGCTTTCTGTCCCTTAGCCAATTTTGTATCCACACTGCCGCTGTCCCTTTAATCCCATGGGCTTTAATTTTGCTAACAAGTCTATTATCTGGTACTTTATCAAATGCCTTTTGAAAGTTCATATACGCAACATTAACCCACTGCCCTCATCAACCCTTCCCTTCTTTGCTCTTAACACTGTTACTATTCCAGTTTATATTGGAATAATTGAAGTCCCCCATTATCACTGCTCTACAGTTCTTGCATCTTTCTGTAATTTGCCTCCAAATTGTCTCGTCTTATCTCCTTCCCACTATTTGGTGGCCTATAGTATATACCCAGTAGCGTAATAGCTCCTCTATTGTTCCTTAATTCTAACCAAATAGATTCTGCTTTTGAACCCTCAACTAAATCATCCCTTTCCAATGCTATAATGGTTTCTTTGATCAATACTGCCACCCCCCCCCCCCCCTCCTGTCTTTCCTCAATACCATGTAGCCAGGAATATTAAGTACCCAATCCTCCCCTTCTTTGAGCCAGGTCTCTGTTATCGCCACTATAACCTAGTCCCATTTGGCAACTTTTGCCTGCAGCTCACCAACCTTATTTACCACACTCGGTGCATTTACGCACATGCGCTCTAAACTCATCTTAGACTGCCTCATATTTGCCCCATGTCTGATCCCTCCTATTTCTGAACTGTTCTTTACTCTAGTGCTATTTGTTTCTCCTCTCTAAATGTTTCACCCTGATGCCCATCCCCCTGCCAAATTAGTTTAAACCCTCCGCACAGCTCTAGTTAACCTCCCTGTGAGATCATTGAGGTGCAACCCATCCATCTTGAACAGAACTGGTCCCAATGCCCCAGGAATCTGAACCCCTCCCTCCCACACCATTTCTCCAGCCACGCATTAACCTATCTTATCCTACTATTCCTATACTCACTAGTGCACGACACTGGGAGTAATCCAGAGATGACTATCTTTGAGGTCCGGCTTTTTAACCGCACCTCTGGAGCTCTGACTACAGGACCTCAACCCTTTTACTTCCTATGTCATTCGTACCAAAATGGACCACGACTTCTGGCTGTTTCCCTTCCCCCCCCCCCCCCCCCCCTCAAAAGGTTCTGCACCCTCTCAGTGGTGCCCTTTACCCTGGCACCAGGGAGGCAACACACCATGTGGGACTCATATCGGTGATTGCAGAAACGCCTGTCTGTCCCCCTGACAATTGATCCCCTATATAACCACTGCATTCCTGCACTTCGCTGTGCCCCCCTGAGCAGTCCTTTGCCCCACGATGCCATGCTCCAGGCTGCACTACTTCGAGGTGTCGTCACCCTCACCGGTATTCAATACTGAAAACTGATTAGTGAGCGATATACTCCCTGTCGGATGGCCACCCACTTACTGTCCTAAGCTTTCTGTGGCCGTGGGGTGACGTACGATTCAGGAAATTCTCAGCCTTCCGTATGCCCTGCAGTGATTCCAGCCGCTCCTCAAGCTCAAACTTTGAGCTCGAGCAACCAGAGGCACTTCCTGCCCATGTGGTCCAGGTGTCCTGGAGTTCCCACATGGCACTCCCACATTTTTTTTTACAATAGTTTAGAAGTACAGCATTTTCTTTAGTTAACTCCCCAAAAGGAAGCATTTTTCAACGAAGAAAGATTTATAAGGAATATGTGTATTCAATTTTTAGGCAATAAATCAGAAACCAAAGTTACGCACTACCCAAGGCATTTTTTTTTAATTTGTTAGATGGGTGGTGCCATGGCCCCACCAATGAAAGACCTGCCTAGATGGCTTGATGAAAATCCTGAGTTTGCTGTTGCACCTGATTGGGCGGATGTTGTCAAGCAGTCTGTAAGTGTGGCTATTCTTATCAGTCTTAACAAAACAAGATGAATATATTTGAGAATCTGTATAAAATAAGGCAGAACACTCAGGCTATGTAAAATGTATTGTCTTTTGACTTTGGGAATGGAGTTTTTGTTTGTGTTCATTCAGCAAAGCTGAATTATTTAGTGGGTAACCCAATTTTTATGCAGGATCAATTAAAGTTATATCAAATGTCTACACTTTGCATTTGTGAACTAAATTGTAACACAGCACAGTTGATTTGGTTACAAATGCCTAAAACTTGCTTCAGAATACTAATCTTAATTAGATTACATTATCTAAAAGAATGTCAAGACTAGTTATAGCAAAGTCCACAATGTGATTCATAAATTTTGGCACAGCCTATTTTTCTATTTCCAGGAGTTATTATAATACTTGATGGATATTTCTGAATTTTAGTTTTTGTTTACAGCACTCACACTTAGCAATAACTTATATTTATTACAAAATCTCTTATTTTCACTTGTGCTGTTGATGGTGTTAAATTATGTTGGAAGTGGATATTCGTTAGTTGTCCCTAATGTTTTGACTGGGATTGACTTCCCCCGCAAGTGTTTGGCAGAGTTGAATTTTGGTGGAAATTGAATTTGAAGTAGTCCAGTAGCCTTTTGTAGCTATTGCAGTACCGATATGATTGTCTTTTAAGGAGCAGAAATTTTTGGCATTAGAATAAATTGTACAACTGTGTCTTTAAAGTCAAGTCTGTTATATTAGTGTAAAATCTAAATTTGCTTTTGAAGCTATAAATTAATATAAAAAAGAGCACTTGTTTGTGAAAATGTTTAGTGCACTTTAGGATTAACTATGATGACACTGTTGCTTTTTTTCAGGGTTTTCTACCAGAGTCCATGTTTGACCGTATTCTCACTGGACCGGTTGTTAGAGAGGAAGGAGCAAGTAGGAGAGGGAGAAGGCCCAAAAGTGAGATTGCCAAAGCTGCTGCGGCTGCTGCTGCTGCTTCAGCCTCAGGAATAAACCCACTACTGATGAACAGTCTTTTTGCTGGAATGGATCTAGCAAGCCTGCAGAATTTACAGAACCTGCAAAGTCTTCAGTTAGCTGGATTGATGGGTTTCCCGTCAGGTCTTGCTACAGCTGCTACAGGAGGAGATGCAAAAAACCCTGCTTCTTTACTACCACTGATGCTTCCAGGCATGGCAGGGCTGCCCAATATGTTTGGACTTGGAGGCTTGTTAAGCAACCCCTTGACTGCTACAGCTAGTACTTCTTCAGCAACATCGGGTCCAAGTGAAACAGAAAGTGGCATTTCATCTAAGACAGAAAATGATAAAGAAAATGAAGATAAGGAAATAAACAGTGTAGAATCTGCAGTTGATTCTAATAATGCAAGTTCAAGCTCTTTCGCCACTGCTGCAACCACTGGACTATCCAACAATACTCTTGCTTTCAACCCATTCTTGCTTTCCACTATGGCTCCTGGATTATTCTACCCATCCATGTTTCTTCCTCCTGGGCTGGGAATGACCTTGTCTGGTTTTCCTCATACTACACTGGCTGGACTGCAGAGCACAATGAGCTCAAGCGATGACAAGGAGGATAAGACAGATGGCAAGACTGAGGACAACAGTTTTATTGAAGGAGAAGCCAATTCAGATGACAGTGATCCTGTGGGAAGCCCCAGTAAACCAGCAGACTCTTCCCTTGTAGAAGATGAATTGGCACACGTGACAGGGTTGGACTCAGTTGAGGGTGAAGATGATGAGGATTAATTACATTTCCAGTTACTTAAGTGTTTTAAAACTCTTCACAAGTCGTAGTCCTACTGTTTACATATTCATTAAATGTCCACACATAGTTTTTTAAGCTATCTCTGTAACATAGTGTAGCAAAGTTCCAAGTCATGTTATGCAGATGTCAAAGATGTCTTGGTCATAAGTATTATGCAGTGCATTATTTATTATCCTAGAAGCGATATCAAGTTCAAGATTGCGTCTGAATTTAAGGAATGAAGTTAAAACAAATGCTCTGCTTTTCGTTTTTCACCAATGGTAATTTGTGATACACAGCAAACTTCAATCATGGCATGTGATTGGTGACCGAAGCAGTTTCTGCTTATAAAGGAATAATGAAGATGTATATTTAACATTGCTGTGAAGAGCACAGATGGACAAAAGTCATTGTAGAACATATCATGCCTATAGATTTGACTGTATATAAAGAGTCCACACTGACAATCCCCACGATAGTGTGAAGGTCTCATCCCAGAGGCACAGCAATAACTTGGCAGCTGTTGAATGTTTTTTTAAAAAAAATCTGGACAATAAACGCCTAAAGGGTGACCACAATTTCTGACTTATACTACAGTTGATTTGCATTGTCTCATGATTTTTTTTCTTGTAATGCACTGTTATAAACAAAATTCAGGTACATTTCTCTAAAGAAAGGACTTTGTTACTTTAGCCACAGAGCTAAACAGCATTACCTCAGTTCTACTAGCATTGAAGTTTACAAACATGACTTTGTAAATGTATGTTTTCTTTGTTGTGATGTTTTTTAAAAAAAATTGAAAACTGCTATCATGTAAGATAAGATGTAAATTGCTGCCAACTGTAGTAACGATGCTTTTAATAAAAGTGACCCATGATATGCAGTGACATGTACTGTAGAACAAGCAAAAATCTAGAGAAACCAAATTATGATTGGTATTCACTAGTTACATTGCTTAGTAGCAATAGAAACACATACCATATTCTGGCTCCTGGAAAGTTTTTTTGGTTTTATTGGTGAAGTAAATGTTTACAAATGGACAATACATGTACTTAAAATACAAAGAAATTTAGCTTTATTATTAAACCAATTCAGTATTAGGCATCTTGGTTTCATTATGTTCTGTTCTGCTCTCTTCACCTGTTAAAAATGCTGATGGTATATTGCACAGCATAATCATAACCATTATGTTGATGGAAGCAAAAGTCAAGATCCGTCAGGTTAAACTGCCTTTCTCACTCAGCAGGCAGCACATTGTGTAGCCCGAAGCACCAAATGTGGTGTATGGTGTGGATGAGCCCAGGGCTGTAAGAAAAAATGTGTGGGGGCCTGGGGGAGTCCCCACTCCATTATGTTGCAATGCTATTCTTTTACAACTGTTACATGGCAGCGGCAGGTGGAATCATTCAGTTCAGATAATGGAAAATTCTGTTATGGAATCAATGAGTTTAAATTTGGTTAGCATTAGTCCAATTTCCAACAAATAAAACCCAAAACACACAATAACCTGCCTGAAGAAGAACCTTTGAAATTGTAATGCAGTATTTCTTGTATGATGTGAGTTACAAGTCTTTCACAATCAGTGAATAATAAATCCAGTATTGCAGCTTTCAAAAAGAGTTGTTCTGTTTGGAAGTGTGAAGTTGTTTGGGATTTTTACTCCTCGAAATCTGTCCCTTGTATGCAGATGTTAAACATTTCTTGCTAAATCTGAGTTTGAGCATACATTAAACTATAGGAAATTAATTTGTCTGATACCCAGTACAATTTCTTCGAGTCTTATATGTTCACCAGTAGTCAGCAGAATTATATGTATGAGACATACCTTTGTTACATTTTTATCTAGCTGCATATTGTTAATGCCATCTAATGCTTGTCTATATTAAAAAAAACTATTGCATCTTTGGTAAATAGAGTGAAAACTATATAAACGGACACTTAAAAAATGAACACTTATTGACAGTCCCAAATAACTTACATTGTAAAAGATACAAGAGGCACTCTGAAACCATGGATACTTCCAAATTACAAACTACGGTGGCCTTCAATGTAGCAAGCCCATTTACACCTTTAAACACAGGACACAGCCTGTGTCACTGTATCTGAGATGGAAGATTGTGATGACTGATGGATTATTACTGAATTCCTTTCTGTCCCTGCCGGGGTTTGAACCACCCCACAGCCGCTGTCCTTGCCACTATCAGGGTCTAAATCACCCTGCTGTCAGTACATACAATGACCATTTCCAGTCACTTGGACTTTTAAGATCTTTTTCCTTCTAAGAAATAAGGATTTCATTCATAAAGCAGTACTCTGGCATAAGGTTAAAACATGGTGAGGGATAGGGGCAAGTAGGTAGAGAAATATTCCATGGTTCAACTGTGAAAGTCTTATAAACATAACCCTGAATGGTAGGCCACTCACTATGGTGAATTTCTTTTTAAATTAAGTACTTGGTGAAGGTGGCAGGCAGTTTCTAACATGTTCTTCATTTTCTCAACTTAGAAATAATTCCAAATGGAAAAACTACTGGGACACTGTTGCCTTAAGAATGTTGTGCTATACAGGAGCCATGCAACCCTGTGGTATTGTTTTTCTCCTGCCATTGACATGTTCAGGGGAAAAAAAGTTACTTTGTCGCTTTTCAGAGCTTGCTTGCAATTTTAAACATCCTACAAATTATTGCTATCAATTTGGTTTCTTTTTGTTACTTTGTCAATTCATTTAAGACCTGTGAAACCACTACTGTGATTATCCTTAACTCTGGCTGATGCTGAGACCCAGCTTCTAGTAACAAGCTGTTGTTGCTTTTAACTTTCTGGATTGAATAATTGCAGCCAGGTTATAGCTTGTCATTATCAGTACTTTGGTCAGTAACAGTTGCAATATTAATCCAATATCAATGCATGTGATTTACTCCCGTGCTGGATTTGTGGGTAAATGCACTGCATGGTGTAGAACTAAACCATAAGAGATTCTTAATCTTTGCTGAATTAGCTGATCCTGGTTCAGGTGCCAAATGTCCGTGGTCTGTGAAGGAACATGTCAGCTAAGATGTCTGCTCCTGATTACTATCTATGACCCCCCACCCCACCCCTTGCTGGAAAGTGTGTTTGGATGTCATCTGAGGATGGGATCAAACTTAGTTCTGCCAATACTCCCTGTCGAGGCTCATGGATGAAGAATGGCTACTTGGACAAGGGAATAGGTAGGAGTATGTCATTCAGCAGCTCAAGCCTGGTCCGTCATCCAATTAGATCACCGCTGATCTTTGCCTCAACTCCATTTACCCGACTTTGCTCCAAATCCCTTGATGACAAAAATCTAACGCGCTCAGTCTTGAAAATTTCAATTGACCCACCATTCACAGCATTTCAGGGAAGAGTTTTCTAGATTTTCACTACCCTTTGTATGAAAAAGTGCTTCCTGATTTCAGTACTAAATGGCATAGCCCTATGTCTCCTTGTTCCCTGAATTCTTCCACCAGAGGAAATAGTTTCTCTGTATCTACCCTATGGAATCTCTATTTTAAGGACCTTGACTAGATCACCCCTTAACCTTCTAAAATTGAGGGAATACAAACCAAGTTTATGTAAGCTGGCCTCAGAATTTAGCTCTTTAAGCAATGGTAATTTCACAAGAGGGGAGGAGAGGGTGGCAAAATCATATGGCATGCTCCTGTGAGAAAATTCATATGTTCCTGGCAAAATATAACTTCTCCAAAAGCAAGATTAACCAGCCAATTGAACCAGAGTGCAAATGACAGCAGAACTAACAAGGGGGCAGACCATATTCGATTTAATAATGAGTAATGAGCTAGATTTAGTTAACAGTCTAATGGTGTGTGAACATTTATCCAATAGCGATCATAATATGATTGAGTTCAACGTTGTGATTGAAAGGGAGAAACCCGTAACAGCTACTAAGATTCTAAATTTAGGTAAGGCTGACTTCAATGGGGTGAGACAGACTATCCACAGTAAATTGGGCAAATCTGTTAATGGGTAAAATGACCAGATCGCTGGGAGTTGTTCAAAAAAGAAATTAATGTGATACAGAACCAGTTTATACCCCTAAGGGGCAAGAGTTCCACTTGCCAAAAAAAAGCAGCTATGGATGACAAAGGAGGTAAGGAAGAACATAAAACTAAAAGAAAAAGCATGCAAAAAATAGCACAGATCCTGCAACTGGGAGAGATACAGAGAATAGCAAAGGGTGATGAAACAGATTGTAAGAGCTACAAAAAGGGAGTGTGAAAAGAAACTTGCAGGGGATAAGAGACTGTTAGCTAAAGTTGATGCTCATGGAATTGAAGGCAAATTATTGACCTGGTTAGGAAATTGGCTGAGCAGCAGGAGGCAAAATAGGGATAATGGGCAGGTACTCAAATTGGCAGGATGTAACTAGTGGTATCCACAGGGATTTGTGTTGGGGCCTCAACTATTCACTATTAACAACTTAGATGATGACAAAGATCGGCAGCAGTATAGATGGAAGCATACAATTACAGAGAGATATTAACAGATTAAGTGAATGGCAAATGGATTTCAATGTAAACAAGTGTGAGGTAATCCACTTTGGACCTAAAAAGGATAGATCAGAGTACTTTCTAAATGGTGAAAAGCTCAAAACAGTAGAAGTCCTAAGAAACTTAGGGGTCCATGTACATAGATCATTAAAATGTCATGGGCAGGTTTAGAAACTAATCAGAAAGCTAATGGAATGCTGGCCTTTCTATCTAGAGGACTAGAATACAAGGGGGTAAGCTATACAAAGCCCTAGTTAGACCATACCTGGAGTATTGTGTTCAGTTCTGGGCACCGCGCTTAGGAAGGATATATTGATTTTGGAGGGAGTGCAGCGTAGATTTACTAGAATGATACCTGGGCTCCAAGGGTTAAATTAGGGTTGTATTCCCTGGAATTTTAAAAGATTGGAGGGTGATTTGATCGAAACTTTCAAGATATTAAAGGGAACTGATAGGGTAGATAGAAATTATTTCTGCTGGTTGGGGAGTCTAGGACTAGGGAACATAGCCTAAAAATTAGAGCCAGGACTTTCAGGAGTGAAGTTAGGAAACACTTCTACATGCAAAGGATGGTAGAAGTTTGGAACTCTCTTCTGCAAACGGCAGTTGATGCTAGCTCGTGTTAATTTTAAATCTGAGATTGATAGGTTTTTGTTAACCAAATGGGGCTAAGGCGGGTTTATGGATTTAAGTCACAGATCAGCCATGATCTCATCGAATGGTGGAACAGGCTCGAGGGGCTAAATGGTCTACTCCTGATCCTAGTTATTAAGGAGGTATTCACTTGCCACTATTGAGAGATCCTGCCACTTTCAGACAAGAGGTTAAAAATATTTCCCATCCTTCTCTCCCCTTCCTCTCCCCGAACACACAATAGGACAGGAGCCACAAGGTTTCCTCGTGTTAAAGGATTGTGTTTTCTGGAGAAACTAAGGCTTTTTACCCTCAAAAAAAGGTGACAGAGCAGACCTCCTACAAGTACACAAGATATTAAACAGTATAAATGAATTAAATCAAGAGCACAACTTCAAGGTACTAGAACAAGGGGTATAGGTTAAAATTGGTGAAAGGACAATTAGGTCAGGAAAAATTACTTGGAGCTAAAAGTGATTACTTAAAATGGCTTTCTGGGTATTATAGTGGAGGTGAAAACCTTAGATTTATTCAGAGCTAGGTGAATGATGTTATGGTGGAATGCAAGCTTTTTAATTCTGGGTGGATGAGTTAAAGTGGGCCAAATCCTTCACACTTGATCTTGCGAAGTGGAAGTTTCCCAGCAAAATAAATTGAGGAATATGAGGGTAGCCCCAATGCTGGGACTATGGAAGTGTCATTAGTGCAAGTATCTGACCAGGATTGGATTACAGAGGAGTAGTGGCTGATGGCTGATCTATTCTGCAGTTTTACTCCATTAGCTTTGGAATCTGGGACAGATATTGCAGAATATCCCCTCAAAATATTAAATAATTGAAATGGAGCTAATTTTAGAGTAGATTTTAGAAGGAATGGATTTGATAATTAGGCATTTTTTATTCATTTTTTGTTTGTGAACATTTAAAATACAGAAAGATGATCTTGGAATATGAAATGGGATCACTGAATAGTATACATAGATTTAGGATATGAACTGGTTTATAAAACCCATGGTCAAATAGAGAATTGAGCATTGGTCAAAGGAATAATTTGCATGGGTAGGTCTAAATCACCAGTTCAGTCACATGCTGCACCAACTTACAAAGCTGGGATAAAAGCATCAATCTTCAGCTGTCATTCTTGCCTTATAACCGCATAATCAACTACTTTTGGAACACCACCTCAGCGCCATGTGGCTGAACTCTAATTACAGTATTGTGGGCATCAGAGATCGAGATTAGTGCTCTTTTGTGGGAGCTTCAGCCATTGCAGCTGACGCACCAGCAGTCAGTGCAGCAGTGATCATTTTTTTGAAGATGACAGCAGAACAAACCTTGGAATTGTTCTCTGACTTGTCCCAGAAAAGCTGAATCTCTATTAGTCCATTGCTACTATTTCTTGTGCTCTTGCTACTTATGTGCACCGTTACTAAATAGTTTATGCAAAACTTTGATTTGTTTCCCTCCATCTGGCCAGACATCACAAATTATAGAGTACACATGGTCATAGAAGAGAGGCCCTTTTTATTGTTCTGATTTTTTGGGAGGTTACTCTGCATACTTTATGGGCAAAGTGAATTATCCATTCTTCTTCATTTGTTCAGCATTCACACTTAAATAGGAATTACTATCATATATGGGGAAAATTGCTAAAGAATACTTTGAGAAAAATAGATTGACGATCTATGAGTCATAGGAACAGGAGTAGGCCATTCAGCCCCTCGTGCCTGCTCCGCCATTTGATAAGATCATGGCTGATCTGTGATCTAACTCCATATACCCGCCTTTGGCCCATATCCCTTAATACCTTTGGTTGACAAAAAGCTATCAATCTCAGATTTAAATTTAGCAATTGAGCTAGTATCAATTGCCGTTTGCGGAAGAGAGTTCCAAACTTCTACCACCCTTTGTGTGTAGAAATGTTTTCTAATCTCATTCCTGAAAGGTTTGGCTCTAATTTTTAGACTGTGCCCCCTACTCCTAGAATCCCCAACCAGCGGAAATGGTTTCTCTCTATCCACCCTATCTGTTCCCCTTAATATCTTACAAACATCAATCTGATCACCCCTTAACCTTCTAAACTCTAGAGAATACAACCCCAATTTGTGTAATCTCTCCGGGTATCATTCTAGTAAACCTACGCTGCACTCCCTCCAAGGCCAATATGTCCTTCCGAAGGTGCGGTCTAACCAGGGTTTTGTATAGCTGCAGCATAACTTCTGCCCCCTTGTACTCTAGTCCTCTAGATATAAAGGCCAGCATTCCATTAGCCTTATTGATTATTTTCTGCACCTGTTCATGACACTTCAATGATCTATGTACCTGAACCCCTAAGTCCCTTTGGACATCCACTGTTTTTAACTTTCTACCATTTAGAAAGTACCCTGTTCTATCCATTTTTGATCCAAAGTGGATGACCTCACATTTGTCTACATTGAATTCCATTTGCCACAGTTTTGCCCATTCACCTAATCTATCAATATCCCTTTGTAATTTTATGTTTTCATCTACACTGCTTACAATGCCACCAATCTTTGTGTCATCGGCAAACTTAGATATGAGACATTCTATGCTTTCATCTAAGTCGTTAATAAATATTGTGAATAATTAAGGCCCCAAGACAGATCCCTGCGGGACTCCACTCGTCACATCCTGCCAATGTGAGTACCTACCCATTATCCCTACTCTCTGTCGCCTTTCGCTCAGCCAATTTCCTAACCAAGTCCGTACTTTTCCCTCAATTCCATGGGCTTCTATCTTAGCTAACAGACTCTTATGTGGGACCTTATCAAATGCCTTCTGGAAGTCCATATAAATAACATCCATTGACATTCCCCTATCCACTACTTTAGTCACCTCTTCAAAAAATTCAATCAGGTTTGTCAGGTACGACCTACCTTTCACAAATCCATGCTGCCTTTGAAAGTTGATTGCAGTATTTGAAGACTTTGGATTTTGCCAAAAGGCATACATACTACTCCAGGTCAGATAGGGAATCAACCATAGAGTTGACATTGCTAGTAGGATATTTTCAGAAAATATTTGGCCAAGCAAATTTTAGTGATTAAGAAGTAGGTGACTGGATCAGCTGTGCATCATTTCTAACCTTAGTTACAAGCCTATTCCACTTAAAGGTTCTGCACTTCCCAATGCAAATATCTAGAGCAAGGTGACAGATGCTGCAGTGATTTGATCACTTCAGTTGCCTTGTGTTCATCAGTGGATTTCATCCTTATCAAACCCTTCAAAACCCTAGTACAAAAAAAAGTAAGTTATTAACAAAAGAACAAACACCCTCCCCACCCACAGTGGACGTTCTTTACATGCCCTCTATTACCAAGATTGTCTTATGACATATGGCAGCTTTTCCTAAGATGGTCACATAGTGTCTCACTGCTATGCTGACCTATAGGGCAGTGATATGAGTATTCATGAAATGTGATAGTGCTTTGCTATTTAAAGTAGTTACCCCAGAAGAGCTAAGCCTATATGAGCTCAAATGTTTTTCCCCTGAGCTACAAATAGTTTTCCCCACCTTTTCAATAGAAGATGAGGAAGAGATGAGAGTAATGCACCCTCCTGATAAATGCAAGAAATTGGGCTCAGCATTCCTATGTTCCTGACTCTTCACATTAATGAATGTAATATATGCAATGTGTTTCAGCTATGAATCCAGATCCCAAAATATTCTAATGGACTCAATTATAGACACAACAGATTTATCAGTAAACTGGACATTCATGATTTCAACATCTTCCTGCATGGCATGAATGATATATAGGAAAACATGAGTCAGGCAGCACATGGCACGATAATTGCCATGGGAACTCTATGGTGCTTAAGAATCCTTTGTTTGCACAACCTGTTGTTAACTTTCCACTTGTGTTCCATGTGAAAAGAGTCAAAAGTGTATCAATGGCCCAGAATTTGCTGGAGAAGGCATCTCGCGGTGAGCACCATGAGTAGGAATTTTTTCCTCACCTTTCAACTCCAATTAATTTTGCACCACAAATTGCTGGAAATGCGAGTTGATAAAGGGAATCTGGGACCTTGGTGAATGACGGAACCAACAGTCTATCTCCTTAACCAATTAAATTTAACGATAGAAAAACAGAACGAATGATGGGGAACAAAATGGGATGTACTAGAGTCAAATTAGATACAGAATGAGAAATAAAGAGAGGGAAAGAACGATTGGATTAAAAGAGAGAAATAAGAGGCCGAAAGGAAAAGTAAGACTTTTTTTAAAAATGTAAAATTTAAAAAGCCTCTAGGAACAATTTACTACCTGCAGGAGTGAAACTCCGCAGTTTCAATTGTTCCCTTTCTGGGCCACCGAGGTTGAGTGGCATTGCAGGAACATAAATCTCGTCATTAAAAGGGTCCTTACGTTGTGAAATACCAGCCCTAACTTTCTGCAGCGAGTTTAATTCATATTTACAACGCAAACTCAGCAATTTCTTGAAACCACGCTTAGCTTGTTTCCCAATCTACTGGTGGCTCCCCAGTGTCCAGTGACTCCCTCATAATGCCCCACAGATGATCTCGCTAGTCTCACAGCACTCTGGGACAAATACCATCTATCCTAGGGGATTTATTCGTTTTGAACCGTTTTATCTAGTCTAGGACATCCATCTTGTTTATATTGGTTATTAGGTTTAGCTCCAGTTCCATTATGGGACAAGCGCCACATTTAAATAGAACTCGGGGTTTAATGAGCCTAGTGCACATCTGGCTCCCAACCCCTCTGCATTCTCAGCAATCGGGCACTTTGGGCACGTTGTAGACCTCAGGCTTCCAAGCTTGATTTTGCACCATCAGTCCCATAAGTTTAAGCTCATACTGAGAGATCTGATGTAATATCCTTTAAATTATATCATAAGAAGGCAATGAACAAGAAAAGGAAATTATGCTCATCATGCTAACCTACCTGCTAAATATTTCCAGCATTTTCTGTTTTTATTTCTAGACTTAGGTCTCCTGCCTGAACACACACACATTAATTTATATTAGTAGTTTAAATCAGCATCAACATACAATGTAACAGCACACCAGTATATTGGATTGAGTGTCTATGTTGAAATCTGTGCTGGTTACCAAATGCAAATCTTAGTCAACAGGCAATGCTTTCATTGTACCAGTTCTTTTCATTCATCACCTGTAAAGGTTTACCTTTGGATGATCATTGTATTTGTCACTGAAATATTCGGTTTCAGACAGCAGAATTCAAGTTCAAGGTAATGGTCTATTGTGCTGTGGTCAGTGATCCCAGACATTGAAACAGACTTTGCGTTGGTCTTCAATTGAAAGAAAGAATGTAATGATAAGACTTTTTACATTCCAGGTTGCATGTGGCTCAGGATTTTTAATAATTTATTGCATTCACATATATACACATTGCCATGACAGCTTTGCTTTCATAATCTGATTTCTTTCTTTTGGAAAGAAATTTAAACAATTTACAGTTACAAGAGAAAAACAGTTACTACACATTAAATGCATAGTGTTAACTATGCAGAAGAAAAGCATTTGTGTCCCGGGGAGGAGAAGGGGTGTGTAAAACTAAATAGTATTCTGTAAGTAAATATTTTGAAATCGTATGAAAGTGATAATAAAATTCAATGTTTACTCATTTAGGCAAAAGTAACATTTTAAAAGGTCAGTTCATGTGACCAGCTCACGATGCATGATCAGGCTTTTTAAAACCTTTTAAACAACCTTGTAGGACAAGTATTGGTTAACCTGTGCTAGACATTCAATCCCAAGTATCATCTGTTACTGCTAACATAACAAAATAGACTAATCTCATTGCATCAAAAGCAAAATACTGCGGATGCTGGAAATCTGAAATGTCATTGCATATTTGAGCTCTCTTTAAACAGAAAATAAAGGGACTGATTTTCCTGACCTTAGCCCAAAGGTGATGCCCATTTCCCAGGCACAATAGTCAGGAAAAAAGGGACAGAGATGTGTTTGGCTGGGCTTCCATCCAGGTGCCTTCCCAAAATATATAAAATAGCCTGATTCAGGGATCTCCAACAGGGTCACAATCTTCCCTAAGTGGGAGGATGAAATGTCTGCTCCACCCCCATCTGCTCCCCAAGGTCGCCCTTGGAATTTCACGGCTGTGGTATTTAATAGTGCTGGGGTTAGGAAGATGCTGTTTACCTGCACTAGGGATGGCCATGGGCCTTGATAACACTGGGGGTGGACTTAGGTTTTGGTAGTACTGTGGTAGAGCTAGTTGGGGTTTGGCAGCATGGGAGAAGTTCCTGTGGTCTGGCATCGCTGTGGACGGGGAACCTGGGGTTTGGTAGAACGGGCAGTGGAATGTGGAGTTTGGGTCACTCGTGGACTCCTAATGGATTACTGGTGTCTGTCAGTGGTGAGAGAAGTGGGGGAGCGCAATAGGCCTGACAGCACTGAGTTAGTGTGGAAGTGTCTCAAATCTGAAAACACTGGTTTGTAAATTTGTAAGAGATCTCTGCAAACATTACATTTGCTGTTCTGTGATTGGTTCCTGGAAGGGTGTCTCTCTCTCTCACTCTCTCTCTCTCTCCCACTTTCTTTCTCTGCCTCCCATGCATCAGTAATTAGAATATTTACATTTTCTAACTAGGAACAAACCATGAGTTATAATCAGGTGATAATTGGAGCCTTTTAGTTTGCTTTCAAAATTCAACTCTTGATTCAAAAAAGGTTGAGGAAAGTCACTGTCTATCTGTTTGCTTCTGCCTCTCTCTATCTCACAGATGTAAGAAATTATAATGTTTTTCTTAACTATCAACAAAACACAGGTGATAAATCAAATAATTAAAGATTATCCATTTGCTTTGAAAATTCATCTCATTTGATTTTTTAAGAACTCAAATTAGGATGAGAAAAGACATTCAACTTAATATGCTTTCTGAAGTTTACATTTATAATTTGAACATCAAATAAAGCTATAAAACATGATTAACCGATATACTCTATTAATGTTTTTCCTCTCTCTCTCTCTCTCTCTATCTTTCTCTCTCTCACATACACACACACAGCCTCCCTGTTTCAAAAACACTCATTTAAAATTTTACTTGTATAAAGCTTTTGAAATTTGTCCTCTAGCATTTTTTTCAAATAATTTCTGTCATTTGACTAGGTAAATGCCATTAACATAACCTGGGAAATTGTGCAGACTGCACATGCTCAGACTGTAGGTCACCACTTTGGACAAAAGTATCAAGCCCAAGCTCAGGCTTTTGGGAGAGGATGAGGCCTTCAAAACGTAACAATGGAATTAAAAGACAATTCAATAAATAAATCTAATCAAGTTATTCTGAAATATGTATTTTTAAAATTTCATTTAAAACCTTATTTTGAAGATTAAAAATTTTGGTTACTGAGAAAGAATAGTGGATGATTTTTAAAAATCATTTTCAGTGATTTGATTATTTCATCAATAAACTATCAGGGTGAAATGTTTACATATGGTTTTCCCATGATAAAATGTTTACATACTGAATCCCAATATAAATGTTTACATACGAAGTTTCCATGATAAATGTTGACATAAGAAGGGTTACAGGAACTAATGTTTGTGGACAGGAAGTGCACCTCATATGCAGGATTTTCAATAATATACTAGGCGATCTCTTGTGATGTTGCACAAAGGGAGTCAGTACAATCACCCGCTAAAAATGCATGGCTTTCCCCTTCCTTTTCCTCCTTAAAGAGCGTCCTTAAAACTCATCTCTTCGACTAAGCCTTTGGTTGCCCCCTCCTAATCTCTTTCTTTGGCTCCGCATCCATTTTTTTCTTGTGCCTCAGAATGTTTTTCTAAGTTAAGGTGCTGTATAAATCCGAGTTATCGTCATTTATTTATCCAAATTTCTATATTCACATTAAGTTATATATTTCTTTCTGGGGCTGAAAATGTTGTCTAGGTGCAAAGGCATCAGGACTGCTGCTCCTTGGGTGCTGCATATGGCTGTAGCATATATTGTTGACCTCGTGCTATCAAGGTCCTAAAGTGCTATTGGTCATGCTTAAAGGGAAATTTGCTCCAAATTGGAAAAATGACAGTAGCAATGCATAAATGCAAAACAGCATCATTCCAACATTTTTGAAAAATTTCATTTAAGGTTTTTGGAATCCTTCATTTAAGAGTACTGCCAGATCATGCTGGATGGAGGTGGCAGAGAGAATTGGTGCTTCCTCACCTGGACCACACAAAGTTGCTAAAATAAATGTGCTCAAGCTTTTTGTAATGTAACAATATTATCTGACAGGGCATCGTAATGACACTTCAGTGTAAGCAATTGTTCATCTACTGGCTTGCCATATTTTACCAGTGCACTCTGCTTTGCTGACAACACAATGTGTTTGCCCTGTGGCCCATAAAATGTGACAAGCAACAAACACTGAGCATACTGCTCACGCAATGTTCCTGAATGCTGTATGTTCACCTGGTGGTCTGAGCAGCCACCTTATGTGAGTGTGTGAATAAGAATCTTCTCTCATATTCCTTTTTATAACATATGTCCTTTCTCTTGCCGCTTATAGGTTGCAAATAACCAGCACCAATGAATGCAGACGGGAGTGGGGTCACCGAAGCAGCGGCCCTAGGCCCACTTATGAGGAGATGCCCTTGGGAATTCTTGTCAATGGAGAGCGTGAGGAGAGGGAGATCGGGGGTCTCCCCCATTGCATGGGTCGTATCATTCTTTGCTTTTCATTTTTATCTCTTTATTCACTCACATAGTCATATATGGCAGCATTGAAAGAAAGAAAGACTTGGATTTATCGAGTGCCTTTCACAGCCTCAGGACGTCCCAAAGCACTTTACAGCTAATGAAGTACTTTTGAAGTGTAGTCACTGTTGTGATGTTTTAGTGTAGCATTGGCATAAAGAAACATACATTATAATGTCTTGCCATGTAAATCTCTGTTTGAAGGGGTGTCTCCTACTGCTAGCATTTTAAACTATGTTCATCTTCTATTCTGCTAGGTGCCCAAGAGGAGATGATTCCAGAGTGCAATGACCAGCCTCAACTTAACATCTTAAAGCATACAGTGTCACCCAGTTGTACAGTGGCAAGTACAGTCAGGTTATATGATTTTCACTGGAGTCAGTTACTGAGTTGTAGGAGGACGCAATTAGCAAGGCAGCGAGCACGAGGGAAGAAAAGCAAATGCAGGCAGAATTGTAACAGATGCAATCTGCTGGCTGGAGAGTCAGCTGAAGACCACCAGTAGCTGCTAAGTGCAGGGATATGGAGCTCATGAGGCCTATTTGCTGATGTAGTTTCATAACTCAGCGTCAGCATTTCATGGACTCATTTGAGAGTGTGCCAAGTAACCTGTGCAATTTGGGGGCCTCTGTGAAGGAGTCCACAACTTGCATCTGCATACTGCTACATGTCCACCTGACTGAGCTGCAGACCACCATGAAGAGCGTATACACTCCAGACCCCACTGCAGCAGAACCATCCTTGGCCAAAGCATAGCTTTCGTCATGAATGCTTTGAATCCGAGCTCCAATCTAAATCAGTCTGTCTTATCTGGATTTACCATGTTAGGGAATCAGACTGAGACGGTCATAATGCAAGGCTTCAGCAGCTTGTTCCCACACAGATCTTTAGCTGTACTGAAGAAGTGCCTAGCAGCAGGGGAATGACAGAAGCTAGCACAGATGTTAGTGATGTCTCTCAGGACAATGTCACATCCGTGATACCCATCTGCTCCACTCAAATGACTGTAGATGTGTCTCACAGGCAGCCACCACATCAATACCCGTGGCATCTACAGTTGCACAGCAATAAGCAGGTATTGGACCACCTAAATCCCTAGAGGCAGCCATCTATAACACTTCCTCATCCAATTGTGGAATCACTTAGCACACCCTAAGGGGAAACACTGGGCAAAACACACTGAACACAATTGCATCACACACTGTTAGAGGAAACAAAATTTGGGTGAACTGGTGAGACAGAATAAGGGAAGTTGTGGAGAAATTGCAATGCTATTAATGGGTCTTGATGTACAGATGGAGTCAATGTGGACAATGTTTTATTTGGCAAGTGAATTGGGCATATGTGCAGATGACTATTGTGCATTGGATGTTTCAGGCCTTAACTAAATGTGCCCTCTAATACAGTCTGCTATACAACTCTTGCTGAGTAACTAGTTCATCATGCAGACAAGGGTCATCTTCTATCTCTGGTTGCTGCTGCCTGCTGTCTCCTGCCTGCTCCATGACATGGCCCCTTTGCAGTGCAAATTTGTGTGTGACACAGCAGGCAGCATTAACCTTGGCAGTTCTCTGCTGCAGCATCCCTCCCGATCCATCCAGGCATCTGAACCTTTGCTTCAGGAAGTGATAGTCTGCTCCACCAAGCACACAATACATGGGCCGGCACTCAGACCTGGAAGTACTTCTGGGATGCATTATTACATGTAGCACTCACCTCACTAAATTGCTCTTCACAGCTTGTCAATGGGTGCCTCAATGGGTAAACAACCCTTAACAGTTATCCATTCCACTTTCCTGGCCCTTGAATTAATGGTAGAATTGAAGGGGGTGGCATTGAGGTAGGGCCCAAATGACCACATGCGTGCTATCTGGCATTCCTCCTCTGATCCTTCTCTGACTCTTACCAATACAGACAGATGTCCAATGGGATACCTATATAAACACAAAATGAAATGCCCCTGGGGAAACAGGTGGATCTAGCAGATACAGTGAGATTTAAGAAGTTGATAGCAAGTTCCTATGTGGCCAAAGAGAAAATAGCAAAACAGCTAAACAGCTGAACAGCAACGTAGCACTAAAATAGGTGGAAGAATATGCAGCAAGTCCAAAGGAATGAGGTTACTTTAACAGCAAAGAGCCAATTGATGCAGACACATTCTGGAGCCCTGTTCAGAAGCTGCAGCCACTCTATGGGGTGTAGTCCTATATATTTTGAGGCCTTAATGTGCCTCACACACAACATGAGATGCATTATGATGTGCACTGGGCATCAGACAAACAGCAACAACAACAAATTGCATTTATATAGCGCCTTTAACACAGCAAAACATCCCAAGATACTTCACAGCAGCGTTATCAAGCAAAATTTGACACTGAGCCACATAAGGAGATATTAGGACAGGTGACCAAAAGGTTGGTCAGAGGCAGGTTTTAAAGAGCGTCTTAAAGGAGGAGAGAGCGGTGGAGAGGTTTGGTGAGGGAATTCCAGAGCTTAGGGTCTAGGCAGCTGAAGGCATGGCTGCCAATGGTTGAGTGATTAAAATCGGGGATGTGCAAGATGCAAAAATTGGAGGAGCACAGAGATCTAGGAGGGTTGTAGGACTGGAAAAGGTTACAGAGGTAAGGAGGGGTGAGACCATGGAGCAATTTGAAAACATGGATGAGAATTTTAAAATCAAGGTGTTGCCGGACCGGGAGCCAATGTAGGTCAGCGAGCGCAGGGGTAATGGGTGAACGGGACTTGGTGCGAGTTAGGATACGGGCAGCAGAGTTTTGGATGAGCTCAAGTTTATAGAGGGTGCAAGGTGGGAGGCCAGTCAGGAGACCATTGGAATAGTCGAGTCTAGAGGTAACAAAGGCACGGATGAGGGTTTCAGCAGCAGATAGTGGGTACGGTAGCATAGTGATTATGTTACTGGGATAGTAATCCAGAGGCCTGGACTAAAATCCAGAGTCATGAGTTCAAATCCCGCCACGGCAGCTGGCGAATTTAAATTCAATTAATTAATTAAACTCAATTAATTAAATAAAAATCTGGAATTAAAATACTAGTATCAGTAATGATGGCCATGAAACTACCGTATTGTCGTAAAAACCCATCTGGTTCACTAATGTCCTTTAGGGAAGGAAGCCTGCCGCCCTTACCCGGTCTGGCCTATATGTGACTCCAGACCCACAGCAATGTGGTTGATTCTTAATTGCCCTCTGAAATGGCCCAGCAAGCCACTCAGTTGTAAAATCTCGCTACGAAAAGTCATAATAAGAATAAAACCGGACGGACCACCCGGCATCGGACCACTAGGCACCGGACACGACAACGGCAAACCAAGCCCAGTCGACCCTGCAAGGTCCTCCTTACTAACATCTGGGGACTTGTGCAAAAATTGGGAGAGCTGTCCCACAGGCTAGTCGAGCAACAGCCTGACATAGCCATACTCACAGAATCATATCTTTCAGCCAACATCCCAGACACTTCCATCACCATCCTTCAGTATGTCCTGTCCCACGGGCAGGACAGACCCACCAGAGGTGGCGGTACAGTGATATACAGTCAGGAGGGAGTGGCCCTGGGAGTCCTCAACATTGACTCTGGACCTCATGAAATCTCATGGCATCAGGTCAAACATGGGCAAGGAAACCTCCTGCTGATTACCACCTACCGTCCTCCCTCAGCTGATGAATCAGTCCTCCTCCATGTTGAGCACCACTTGGAGGAAGCACTGAGGGTAGCAAGGGCACAAAATGTACTCTGGGTGGGGGACTTCAATGTCCATCACCAAGAATGGCTCGGTAGCACCACTACTGACCGAGCTGGCCGAGTCCTGAAGGACATAGCTGCTAGACTGGGCCTGCGGCAGGTGGTGACCGAACCAACACGAGGGAAAAACTTACTTGACCTCGTCCTCACCAATCTACCTGTCGCAAATGCATCTGTCCATGACAGTATTGGTAGGAGTGACCACCGCACAGTCCTCGTGGAGATGAAATCCCGTCTTTGCACTGAGGACACCATCCAACGTGTTGTGTGGCACTACCACCGTGCTAAATGGGATAGATTCAGAACAGATCTAGCAGCTCAAAACTGGGCATCCATGAGGCGCTGTGGGCCATCAGCAGCAGCAGAATTATATTCCAGCACAATCTGTAACCTCACGGCCCGGCATATTCCTCACTCTACCATTACCAACAAGCCAGGGGATCAACCCTGGTTCAATGAGGAGTGTAGAAGAGCATGCCAGGAGCAGCACCAGGCGTACCTAAAAATGAGGTGCCAACCTGGTGAAGCTACAACTCAGGACTACATGCATGCTAAACAGCGGAAGCAACATGCTATAGACAGAGCTAAGCGATTCCACAACCAACGGATCAGATCAAAGCTCTGCAGTCCTGCCACATCCAGTCGTGAATGGTGGTGGACAATTAAACAACTAACGGGAGGAGGAGGCTCTGCAAACATCCCCATTCTCAATGATGGCGGAGTCCAGCACGTGAGTGCAAAAGACAAGGCTGAAGCGTTTGCAACCATCTTCAGCCAGAAGTGCCGAGTGGATAATCCATCTCAGCCTCCTCCCGATATCCCCACCATCACGGAAGCCAGTCTTCGGCCAATTCGATTCACTCCACGTGATATCAAGAAACGGCTGAGTGCACTGGATACAGCAAAGGCTATGGGCCCCGACAACATCCCAGCTATAGTGCTGAAGACTTGTGCTCCAGAACTAGCTGCGCCTCTAGCCAAGCTGTTCCAGTACAGCTACAACACTGGCATCCACCCGACAATGTGGAAAATTGCCCAGGTATGTCCTGTCCACAAAAAGCAGGACAAATCCAATCCGGCCAATTACCGCCCCATCAGTCTACTCTCAATCATCAGCAAAGTGATGGAAGGTGTCGTCGACAGTGCTATCAAGCGGCACTTACTCACCAATAACCTGCTCACCGATGTTCAGTTTGGGTTCCGCCAGGACCACTCGGCTCCAGACCTCATTACAGCCTTGGTCCAAACATGGACAAAAGAGCTGAATTCCAAAGGGGAGGTGAGAGTGACTGCCCTTGACATCAAGGCAGCATTTGACCGAGTGTGGCACCAAGGAGCCCCAGTAAAATTGAAGTCAATGGGAATCAGGGGGAAAACTCTCCAGTGGCTGGAGTCATACCTAGCACAAAGGAAGATGGTAGTGGTTGTTGGAGGCCAATCATCTCAGCCCCAGGGCATTGCTGCAGGAGTTCCTCAGGGCAGTGTCCTAGGCCCAACCATCTTCAGCTGCTTCATCAATGACCTTCCCTCCATCATAAGGTAAGAAATGGGGATGTTCGCTGATGACTGCACAGTGTTCAGTTCCATTCGCAACCCCTCAGATAATGAAGCAGTCCGAGCCTGCATGCAGCAAGACCTGGACAACATCCAGGCTTGGGCTGATAAGTGGCAAGTAACATTCGCGCCAGATAAGTGCCAGGCAATGACCATCTCCAACAAGAGAGAGTCTAACCACCTCCCCTTGACATTCAACGGCATTACCATCGCCGAATCCCCCACCATCAACATCCTGGGGGTCACCATTGACCAGAAACTTAACTGGACCAGCCATATAAATAACGTGGCTACGAGAGCAGGTCAGAGGCTGGGTATTCTGCGGTGAGTGACTCACCTCCTGACTCCCCAAAGCCTTTCCACCATCTACAAGGCACAAGTCAGGAGTGTGATGGAATACTCTCCACTTGCCTGGATGAGTGCAGCTCCAACAACACTCAAGAAGCTCGACACCATCCAAGATAAAGCAGCCCGCTTGATTGGCACCCCATCCACCACCCTAAACATTCACTCCCTTCACCACCGGCGCACTGTGGCTGCAGTGTGCACCATCCACAGGATGCACTGCAGCAACTCGCCAAGGCTTCTTCGACAGCACCTCCCAAACCCGCGACCTCTACCACCTAGAAGGACAAGGGCAGCAGGCGCATGGGAACAACACCACCTGCACGTTCCCCTCCAAGTCACACACCATCCCGACTTGGAAATATATCGCCGTTCCTTCATTGTCGCTGGGTCAAAATCCTGGAACTCCCTTCCTAACAGCACTGTGGGAGAACCGTCACCACACGGACTGCAGCGGTTCAAGAAGGCGGCTCACCACCACCTTCTCGAGGGCAATTTGGGATGGGCAATAAATGCCGGCCTTGCCAGCGACGCCCACATCCCGTGAATGAATAAATTAAAAAAAAGATAAGCTGAGCCGGGGCAGAGACGGCGATGTTACGGAGGTGGAAGTAGACGGTCTTGGTGATGGAATGGATATGTGGTCAGAAGCTCATTTCAGGGTCAAAAAGGACGCCATGGTTGCAAACAGTCTGGTTCAACCTCAGACTGTGGCCAGGGAGAGGGATGGAGTTGGTGGCTGGGGAACAGAGTTTGTGGCGGGGACTGAAGACAACGGCTTCGGTCTTCCCAATATTTAGTTGGAGGAAATTTCTGCTCATCCAATACTGGATGTCAAACAAGCAACATGACAAATCAGCGGCAGTGGAGGAGTCTGGAGAGGTGATGTTGATCTAGAGCTGGGTGCCGTCAGTGTACATGTGGAACCTGACGTTGTGTTCTTGGATGATGTTGCCAAGAGGCAGCATGTAGATGAGAAATAGGAGGGGGCCAAGGATAGATCCTTGGGGGACTCCAGAATTAATGGTGTGTGAGTGGGAAAAGAAGCCATTGCAGGTGATTCTCTGGCTACAACTGGATAGATAGGAATGGGTGAGGTGAGGGCAGTCGCACCCAGCTAGTCAATGGAGGAGGATGGTGTGCTCAACTGTGTCAAAGGCTGCAGACAAGTCGAGAAGGATGAGGAGGGATAGTTTACCATAGTCACAGTCACATGGGATGTCATTTGTGACTTTGATAAGGGTCGTTTCGGTGCTGTGGCAGAGGCGGAGCCTGATTGGAGGAACAGCAGGCCTCAGAGCCCCATAATGCTGGCCACTGACACCCAATGCTCAGTAGTGCTAATGAATTATTGACCTACCTATATATATATACCTAACAAAAATCTATCTACCAAACATTTACCAACAGCCAGGCCATTTAGGAGAGAAGTTAGGAAACTCTTCTTCACGCAAAGGGTAGTAGAAGTGTGGAAATCTCTCCCACAAAAAGCAGTATATGCTAGCTCAATTAATAATTTTAAATCTGAGATCAATAGATTTTAGCTAGCCACGGATATTAAGGGATATGAAGCCAAGGCAAGTAAATGGAGTTAGGATACAGATCAACCATGATCACAATGAATGGTGGAACAGGCTTGAGAGGCTGAATGGCCTACTCCTGTTGTTATGTTCCAATGTTCTTATCTATACATTGATCAGGTGGTGTGATATTTTCTGCTTTCAATGGTGATGGGAGAATTTGGTGGGTGTCGCACGTGTTTCTCCAGTAAACAGTGTGAAAGTAATAACTTTATTGGACTGTCCTTGTGTGGTTCCATTCTGAATGCAGACAGCACATCCCCAACAATGGCTTCTCTTCCTACCCCTGCACATTCACCTCTGCAGTCCGCTAAGGACTATTTTTGACCCCTTCCTTTTCCTCATCTACATGCCATCCCTTGGTGACATCATCTCCAGGCTTCCATATGTATGCTGATGATAGCCAGCTCTACCTCTCCCACTTGTTTGACTCAACAATGACTTCCATGTGGTCAGACTGCCAGTCCGACATCCAGTCATGGATGAGTCACAACTTCCTCCAAATGAACATTGTTTGACCACTGTCATAAAGTCTGCTGCCTTACCACAACTCAATCCCCTTCTTCAGCCACTTTCTAGGCTGACCCAAACCACACAAAAACTTGGCATCCTGTTCAGCTGTTGAAGCTCAGCTTCAAACCCATATCTTATCGATCACCAAGACTGCTCATTTCCACCTTCAAAACACTGGCCACCTCTGCCCTTCCTCAGCTCCTCATACTAAAATCATGCTTATCCATGCTTTTGTTACCTCTAGGTGCGATTACTTCAATGCCCTCCTTGCTGGCCTCCTTCCTCCCATCATCCAAAATTCAGCTGCCAATATCTGTCTTGCACTAAGTCCTACTCACCCACCCTCATTCCCTGTCTTCGCTGTGTAGTAAATTTTAAATTCTCGTTCACGCTTTCAAATCCCTCCATGGTCTCATTCCAATCCATAACCTCCTCCAGCCTCATAACCCCTCCCCTGACTCCTTCCCCTGTGTCTTTTGTGCATCCTCCCTCTCTTTGCCCCACAATAGTGGCAGAGCCTTCAATCATCTTGGCCCTACTCTCTGGAACTCCTTCGCTAAACCTCTCCTCTTCTCTGTCCACATTTAAAAATGTTCTTAAACCTCCTCTTTTCAATGAAGCATTTAATCAACTCTCATAATCTCTCCCCCTAGACTTTGGAGTCCGTTCACCTTCTGTTCCTATTTTCCTCCCTCTGTAAAGCACCTTGGGACGTTTTCAATGTTAAAGGTGATGTATAAATACAAGTTGTTGTTTTTGTTGATTGGGGTTAATTGGCATGCGAATCCATACACGCCTTGAATAAGTAGCTCAAATTTCTATTTATAGCAGACACGGTCTGTTTATGGAAACTGCCATCCAGGCATGAAGGCAGATGATGTTGGGAAAAAGATTGAATTGTAACTACCCTGTGGAGGAAAAATCTGAGGAAATGGCTAAAAACAAAAGCAAAGCTACATGGTCCATTATATGTGGTATAAAAACACTAAGGATAAGTTGTGTGCTCTTCTCGACTTGGTTTTAGGAACAAACTAGTAAACTATTTTATGATTCTTTAGAAGTGACTTACTTTAGGAGCCATCCATGCAGTCGCTTGATGTCATTATTGGTAGCATAGGTGTCACAATAATTTTTTTGTACAGTCATCATATTACTGCCTATTATTCAATTTAATCATCTACCTGATTAAATATGCAGGAAAGTGATGAGGCCAAGGTGCACCGATGATTAAAGAAACTAAAGACGATTACTGATACTGTCTAAGATTTCACTGTAGTTTGAATAGAATAAACAAATGCTACAAATTATAGATTTGCAGTTGTGATCTTAAATTATGAATGCACAGCTCATTGTAATCCTTTTAAAAGCTTCTGCAATGCACTAAACTTGGGATTCAGGATATCCTTAGCAGATAATGGTGAAGCCAATGTGCAGTCCCAGAGAGAATATAGTATGTTGCTGAAAATGTCAGTCAGAATTTTTTTAAGTTCTTAAATCTTGTGCTACAATGCAATAAGAAAAAGGCACGCGGTAAAAATAACTCAAAGGATCTGATAGTGTGCTTTATTGCATAATAAAACATGAGTCAGAAGAAAAAAAATTGCAATAATTCCAAATTGCAGTGATGCTGCCAGTGGAAGGAACATAATAAGCAGATTTAGACATCGGAGCTCCAAGTTTATATTGCAATTGTAGTACATTAAAGTTGTAGTAATTTCACAAAAAGTCGCTTTCCCCTAGTTTTGTGCATATTCAGGTTAAGGGAAAGTTTGATATCGGGGCAGATCAAGTGTGAAGTGGGGACACATCATTGTCGAAGATTACCAAAGTGCATTGAAATTATTGCACGCAACGGGGAGGCCGGGAAGCATCTATCTAATAAAACTGTTGGACTATAACCTGGTGTTATAAGATTCCTCACATCTACCTTTAAAGTCAGCAGCTCCATTGAGATGACGGCTGGGAACGGCCAGGTCATTCAGCACGTGCTCTGCACACAAGGACATTTAAAGAGGCCGGCGGGGTAAAAGCAGGAGCTTCCCAACACTCATCGGCGGGAGAGCTGATAACTTTAAATCAGCAGCGGGGAGTGTAAATGAATGGTGGCAATAGTTACGACAGCCGACCACACTAAGTATTAACACTGAAGCAATGGGAGTGGTTTGTGGATCTTGCCTGTTGAAAACGGAATCAAACTGTATGAAGCTGAAAGGATTTCCCGAGAAGATTTGGCGCCAACCGACTGGGTCACTGGAGAAAGACCCAGTGGTGAACAAACTGTGACCCTTTCAGTGCGGGCCAAGCACAAGAGTTTGTTCTGCAGCTGCAGCAATGGGTCGGGACAGAGTCTGATCCCAAGCCCATTGTCAGACCCTGGTGAGAAGAGCGGCAGAAGCTTTGATGTCTCCCCAATCACCATGACACCCAACTGGGCCACTAAATCAGAACATTACAAATCAGTCAGTTGAACAGCGGTAGCGAGGACATTTCTCAAAGCATTCTCTATCATGGATAGTGAGCATAGAAACAACAAGATTGTACTTCACAGGAATTCTTTGAGAGGGTGTCCAAGTTAGAGGATGACGAATATGCAGTGGCTATAATATACTTGATTTACAGACGGCATTTAATGATCTTCTGCATTCGAGGTTTCAAACAATGATAAAGCTGTATAGAATTAAGGACAGATTAACCCACTGCATTGACAATTGGCTTGGCAATAGAAAGGGTGAAGTAAATCATTCAATCGGAAGACTGGTGGTAAAGTCGAGTCAAGTTCTTCTGGAGAGTATTCTAGGTCCTCTGCGGTGTACATTGTTTATAAACATCTGGAGAATGGCAATTTTAGTAATATCAGATTGCAGGAATTATTGCTGGTTGACCAGATTTATAATAATTACAGGGCTCTGGACAATTTAATTAGATGAGGTGAGCAATGGCAGATGGTCATCTTTCAATGACATTTTGGAGAAGGAAAATGATTTAGGTGTGATAATTAACCATTCACTGAAAGATCTGAATTCAAAACTCTGGCCCAGGACATCATTGGAACCTGGAGTGCAATTCGAGGGTAAACGAAGTGGAAGAGGCCTGGCATAGAGGGAAATTGGGTGGGTTGAAGAAATGCTAGGTATCCACCCAGAAGATTAGTCAAAGGGAATTCCCCCGGGGGCTGGGGTGGTCAAAGATATTGCCTGCCCCAGAAAAGGTGGGGCTGCTGGGTTGAGGTAACCCACTGGATTTTCCATGACTGTTGCCCAGTGATCTGGACTCCCAACACGATATCGGTATCCAGGACCATGGAGGAGCGGAAGTGGGATCCACAGGGGTCTCCAGGCTGGGGTCATGACCTGGAAGACCTCAGAATTGAGCCTTGAACATTTTTTACATCAGCCCTCTTGTGAAGAGTGCTGATTACCTGCAACATTTGGTGTGGGCCCATGACAGTCATCCCCTGTACAGCATGTTCTTCCCCATCTCCTCCCCCCACCCCCCCAGTGGAGGTGTCCATGGAGCAGAGGTCATAGGCACATCAGCAGTGGAGTGGGATTGAGAAATTTTAGCTACTCTGTCTCTTTGCCTCTCTTTCTTAGAAATAATCTCCTCCAACCATCATCGAACTGATTTGCTCTTTTGTTGAAGATTTACTCAGGACACTTAGAAAATATTAACAGGATTAGACAAAGGCAACATGGATTTATGAAAGGGAAATCATGTTTGACAAACCTACTGGAGTTTTTTTGAGGATGTAACTGGTAGAATAGATAAGGGAGAACCAGTGGATGTGCTGTATTTGGATTTTCAGAAGGCCTTTGATAAAGTCCCACATAAGAGGTTAGTGTGCAAAATTAAAGCACATGGGATTGGGGGTAATATACTGGCATGGATTGAAAATTGATTAACAGACAGGAAACCAAGAGTAGGAATAAATGGGTCTTTTTCAGGGTGGCAGGCAGTGACTAGTGGGGTACTGCAGGGATCACTGCTTGGGCCCCAGCTATTCACAATATATATAAATGATTTGGATGAGGGAACCAAATGTAATATTTCCAAGTTTGCTGATGACACAAAACTAGGTGGGATTGTGAGTTGTGAGGAGGATGCAAAGAGGCTTCAAGACAATTTAGACAAGTTGAGTGAGTGGGCAAATATATGGCAGATGCAGTATAATGTGGCTAAATGTGAAGTTATCCACTTCGGAAGGAAAAACAGAAAGCAGAGTATTATTTAAATGGTGATAGATTAGGAAATGTTGATGTACAAAGGGACCTGGGTGTCCTTGTACACCAGTCACTGAAAGCAAACATGCAGGTGCAGCAAGCAGTTAGGAAGGCAAATGGTATGTTGGCCTTCATTGCAAGAGGATTTGAGTACAGGAGCAAGGATGTCTTACTGCAGTTATACAGGGCCTTGGTGAGACCACACCTGGAGTATTGTGTGCAGTTTTGGTCTCCTTATCTAAGAAAGGATATACTTGCCGTAGAGGGAGTGCAGCAAAGGTTCACCAGACTGATTCCTGGGATGGCAGGACTGTCGTATGAGGAGAGATAGGGACGACTGGGCCTGTACTCACTAAAGTTTAGAAGAATGAGAGGGGATCTCATTGAAACGTATAAAATTCTGACAGGGCTAGACGGACTGGATGCAGGGAGGATGTTTCCCCTGGCTGGGGGTCTAGAACAAGGGGGTCACAGTCTCAGGATACAGGGTAGGACATTTTGGACTGAGATGAGGAGAAATTTCTTTACTCAGAGGGTGGTGAACCTGTAGAATTCTCTACCACAGAAGGCTGTGGAGGCCAAGTCACTGAATATATTTAAGAAGGAGATGGATAGATTTCTAGACAGAGAAGGCATCAAGGGGTATGGGGAGAGAGCGGGTATATGCTATTGAGATAGAGGATCAGCCATGATCATATTGAATGGCCTACTTCTGCTCCTATTTTCTGTGTTTCTATGTTCAGACTGTACATTCTTAGTTTGCACAATGTTTTGCAGTGTAGTGGTTTATTCACTACCTCTTGATCTCCTCCATATTCTTCATTGGGATAATGAAAATCTTGAGTAGCTGAGCAAGGAATACCAGCGAAGACCCAGTTCAAATTTAGTCTATGCTGAGTTAGCTGATCTTGGCTGGTAGAGATACTACAGTTACCCTCAGCACTTCTGGTTTGGAAAGGAAAAAATGACCAGATATCCACTCCTGATTACTATCCAGTGACTCCTGCTGGAAATACAACTGTGTGGATATCAAGTGAGGACAGCTTGGGCTCAGTTGTGAATTGAATACCTACTGATGCTCACTGCCTGAGTTTACACAAAATGAACAGCCACTTGGACGTTACAATGAAGGATTATCAATAGGTTTGACAACTCTGGTTGGAGGCATTCCTGGAGGTTTGATCACGTGACATTTGCAAATGTTATTGCATTTACTTTATAAAGGTTGAGTCCCCTGCAGTTGAGCATCTTTGCCAGCAGCTGTTGTATGAGAAGTTCAGAGAACCAGGAGGCCATCTGCAAGCAGGCAGAGAAGGGAAACCTAGGGTGGGGAAGAGTGGAAAATGAAGGTGGGGGAAATTCCACATGCATTGATAATTAAGGTTGCCAACTTTTGTTTGTGTTCTCTCCTATTTTTTTTCTTCTTTCTATATTTTATTTTGACTTTTTTTGTGAATTTTGTGCTCATCAAGGTGAGGGATGTTTTTTCCTGGGCAATGGAACACTGCATTTTGGGCATCCAGTGTCAGTATCACCAGTTGGAGGTCATGTGCAGAAAGCTCCCTTTACTCTGTTTCAACAATATAGAATCATCGAAGTTTATAACATGGAAACAAGCCCTTCGGCCCAACATGTCCATGTCGCCCAGTTTATACCACTAAGCTAGTCCCAATTGCCTGTACTTGGCCCATATCCCTCTATACCCATCTTACCCATGTAACTGTCCAAATGCTTTTTAAAAGACAAAATTGTACCCGCCTCTACTACTGCCTCTGACAGCTCGTTCCAGACACTCACCACCCTTTGAGTGAAAAAATTGCCCCTCTGGACCCTTTTGTATCTCTCCCCTCTCACCTTAAATCTATGTCCCCTCGTTATAGACTCCCCCACCTTTGGGAAAAGATTTTGACTATCTACCTTATCTATGCCCCTCATTATTTTATAGACTTCTATAAGATCACCCCTAAACCTCCTACTCTCCAGGGAAAAAAGTCTCAGTCTATCCAACCTCTCCCTATAAGTCAAACCATCAAGTCCCGGTAGCATCCTAGTAAATCTTTTCTGCACTCTTTCTAGTTTAATAATATCCTTTCTATAATAGGGTGACCAGAACTGTACACAGTATTCCAAGTGTGGCCTCACTAATGTCTTGTACAACTTCAACAAGACATCCCAACTCCTGTATTCAATGTTCTGACCAATGAAACCAAGCATGCCGAATGCCTTCTTCACCACCCTATCCACCTGTGACTCCACTTTCAAGGAGCTATGAACCTGTACTCCTCGATCTCTTTGTTCTATAACTCTCCCCAACGCCCTACCATTAACGGAGTAGGTCCTGGTCCGATTCAATCTACCAAAATGCATCACCTCACATTTATCTAAATTAAACTCCATCTGCCATTCATCGGCCCACTGGCCCAATTTATCAAGATCCCGTTGCAATCCTAGATAACCTTCTTCACTGTCCACAATGCCACCAATCTTGGTGTCATCTGCAAACTTACTAACCATTCCTCCTAAATTCTCATCCAAATCATTAATATAAATAACAAATAACAGCGGACCCAGCACCGATCCCTGAGGCACACCGCTGGTCACAGGCCTCCAGTCTGAAAAACAACCCTCTACAACCACCCTCTGTCTTCTGTCGTCAAGCCAATTTTGTATCCAATTGGCTACCTCACCTTGGATCCCGTGAGATTTAACCTTATGTAACAACCTACCATGCGGTACCTTGTCAAAGGCTTTGCTAAAGTCCATGTA
This sequence comes from Heptranchias perlo, assembly GCF_035084215.1. Lineage (NCBI taxonomy): Eukaryota > Metazoa > Chordata > Chondrichthyes > Hexanchiformes > Hexanchidae > Heptranchias > Heptranchias perlo. The sequence goes on from NC_090327.1 coordinate 69,993,894, forward strand.
GACCACGTCTACTGCACAGCCCTCATCTATCTTCTTGGTTACCCCTTCAAAAAACTTATTCAAATTCGTGAGACATGATTTTCCTCTCACAAAACCATGCTGACTGTTCCTAATCAGTCCCTGCCTCTCCAAATGCCTGTAGATCCTGTCTCTCAGAATACCCTCTAACAACTTACCCACTACAGATGTCAGGCTCACCGGTCTGTAGTTCCCAGGCTTTTCCCTGCCGCCCTTCTTAAACAAAGGCGCAACATTTGCTACCCTCCAATCTTCAGGCAACTCACCTGTAGCTGTCGATGATTCAAATATCTCTGCTAGGGGACCCGCAATTTCCTCCCTAACCTCCCATAACGTCCTGGGATACATTTCATCAGGTCCCGGAGATTTATCTACCTTGATGCGCGTTAAGACTTCCAGCACCTCCCTCTCTGTAATATGTACACTCCTCAAGACATCACTATTTACTTCCCCAAGTTCCCTAACATCCATGCCTTTCTCAACCGTAAATACCGATGTGAAATATTCATTCAGGATCTCACCCATCTCTTGTGGTTCCGCACATAGATGACCTTGTTGATCCTTAAGAGGCCCTACTCTCTCCCTAGTTACTCTTTTGCCCTTTATGTACTTGTAGAAGCTCTTTGGATTCTCCTTTGCCTTATCTGCCAAAGCAATCTCATGTCCCCTTTTTGCCCTCCTGATTTCTCTCTTAACTCTACTCCGGCAATCTCTATACTCTTCAAGGGATCCACTTGATCCCAGCTGTCTGTGCATGTCATATGCCTCCTTTTTGACTAGGGCCACAATCTCCCGAGTCATCCAAGGTTCCCTATTTCTACCAGCCTTGCCCTTCACTTTATAAGGAATGTGCTTACCCTGAACCCTGGTTAACACACTTTTGAAAGCCTCCCACTTACCAGACGTCCCTTTGCCTGCCAACAGACTCTCCCAATCAACTTCTGAAAGTTCCTGTCTAATACCATCAAAATTGGCCTTTCCCCAATTTAGAATTTTAACTTTTGGGCCAGACCTATCATTCTCCATAGCTCTCTTAAAACTAATGGAATTATGATCACTGGTCCCAAAGTGATCCCTCACTAACTTCTGTCACCTGCCCTTCCTTATTTCCCAAGAGGAGGTCAAGTTTTGCCCCCTCTCTAGTCGGGCCATCCACATACTGAATGAGAAATTCCTCCTGAATACACTCAACAAATTTTTCTCCATCCAAGCCCCTAATGCCATGGCTGTCCCAGTCAATGTTGGGAAAGTTAAAGTCCCCTACTATTACCACCCTATTTTTCTTGCAGCTGTCTGTAATCTCCTTACATATTTGCTCCTCAATTTCCCGTTGACTATTTGGGGGTCTGTAGTACAATCCTATCAAAGTGATCTCTCCCTTCTTATTTTTCAGTTCTACCCATATAGACTCAGTGGGCGAACCCTCGGATATATCCCCTCTCACTACTGCCGTGATGTTCTCCCTAATCAAGAACGCAACTCCCCCTCCTCTCTTACCTCCTGCTCTATCTTTCCTATAGCATCTGTACCCTGGAACATTGAGCTGCCAGTCCTGCCCCTCCCTTAGCCATGTTTCAGTAATAGCTATAACATCCCAGTCCCATGTACCCATCCATGCCCTGAGTTCATCTGCCTTGCCCATCAGACTTCTTGCATTGAAATAAATGCAGTTTAATCTAGACTTCCCTTGGTCTTTGCCCTGCTTTCTCAGACCATCTGTCCGGTCATGTTTTGTACACTCTCCCTTACTGCCTTTTGTTTCTGTCACCACTTTACTTCCCACTGACTTCCTGCATCGGTTCCCATCCCCCTGCCACATTAGTTTAAACCCTCCCCAACAGCACTAGCAAACACTCCCCCTAGGACATTGGTTCCAGTCCTGCCCAGATGCAGACCGTCCAATTTGTACTGGTCCCAACTCCCCCAGAACCGGTTCCAATGGCCCAGGAATTTGAATCCCTCCCTCTTGCACCATTTCTCAAGCCACGTATTCATCCTAGCTATCCTCTCATTCCTACTCTGACTAGCCCGTGGCACTGGTAGCAATCCTGAGATTACTACCTTTGAGGTCCTACTTTTTAGTTTAACTCCTAACTCCCTAAATTCAGCTTGTAGGACCTCATCCCGTTTTTTACCTATATCGTTGGTACCTATATGCACCACGACAACTGGCTGTTCACCCTCCCCCTCCAGAATGTCCTGCAGCTGCTCCGAGACATCCCTGACCCTTGCACCAGGAGTCTCGGTTGCGTCCGCAGAAACGCCTGTCTATTCCCCTTACAATCGAGTCCCCTATCACTATAGCTCTGCCACTCTTTTTCCTGCCCTCCTGTGCAGCAGAGCCAGCCACGATGCCATGAACCTGGCCGCTATCACCTTCCCCTGGTGAGCCATCTCCCCCAACAGTATCCAAAACGGTATACTGGAGGGAGATGACCGCAGGGGACCCCTGCACTGCCTCCCTACTCTTCCTCTGTCTGTTGGTCACCCATTCACTATCTCCCTCAGTAATTTTTATCTGTGGTGTGACCAACTCACTGAACGTGCTATCCACGACTTCCTCAGCATCGCGGATGCCCCAAAGTGAGTCCATCCGCAGCTCCAGAGCCGTCAAGCGGTCAAACAGTAGCTGCAGCTGGACACACTTCCCGCAGGTGAAGGAACCTGCCTCACGCCAAGCACAGAATAGCACCCCTACTACAAGCAGTGTGACCTTTATCCATTTTTCCAATAGCCATCCTGTAGTCTCTCTGAATGAATGAGATTGGCAATTTGGTGCCAATTAATGCAGAATTAAGGATATTTCTATGCTGTAGGTATGTTGGGATCTGGATTGAGACTACCAATACCCATTAAATGTGAAACTCCTACACACAGCAATCTGGACTAGATGTAAAACTAGGCGCTCTCTTTTATTGATGCTATTATGGTCAGTTGCTCTCTGAAATCCGCTCTCTCGTTTCTCTTAGATCTAGATACATCACCATTCGTGCTGTAATTTTCCTACATCCTCACTGTATGGAAATCAGGGGACCAAAAATCCGAGTTGGGAAGGGATGCATCCCAGCATTAGTGTTGAGATGTACCTGTCCATGGGAATGATGGATACTCACACCATTAGGAGACAGGTTGGAAAGTATGGCAGAGGTTGTTGGTTTTGTGGGAGGTGTAGGGTTTCTCCCTAGAAAGAATTGTACAGCAGCCCGAGTGGCCCCCTTTGTAAGGGGCTGCATTCAAATATATATTTTTTAATTAGTCTTTTTCCCTTTAGATCAGAAATTTGCAAATGTAACTCCATTATTTAAGAAAGGTGTGAGAGAGAAACCAAGAAATTATAGACCCATTCGTCTAACATCTGTTGTGGGGAAGTTATTGGAATCTATAATTAAGGACAGAGTGACTGAGTATTTAGAGAAATTTGAGCTGTTTAGAGAGAGCCAACATTGATTTGTAAAAGATAGATTTTGTCTAATGAAGCTAATTGCATTTTTTGAGGAAGTAACTAAAGTATTACACAGGGGAATGTCTATGGATGTAGTTTATATGGACTTCTACAAGGCATTCAATAAGGTTCCACGTAAGAGATTGTTACCTAAAATTAAAGCTCACGGAATTGAAGGCAAATTATTGACTTAGTTAGGAGATTGATTGGGAGGAGAAGACAGAGAGTAGGGATAATGGGTATGTACTCGAATTGGAAGGAAGTGACTAGTGGTTTCCCACAAGGGTCTGCGCTGGGGGCTCAACTATTTACTGTATTTATTAATGGCTTAGATAACGCAATAGAGAGCCGTGTATCCAAGTTTGCCGATGATACAAAGATTGGTGGCATAGTAAGTAGCTTAGAAGGGAGCAGGCAAAACAGTGGCAGATGGATTTCAACGCAGATAAGTGTGAGGTCATCCATTTTGGACCAAAAAAGGATAGATCCGAGCATTTTTTAAATGATGAAAAGCTAGGAACAGTGGAGATCCAAAGAGATTTAGGGATCCATGTACATAGATCACTAAAATGTAGTCAGGTACAAAAAAATCAAAAAGGCTAATGGAATGTTAGCCTTTATATCTAAAGGGCTAGAATATATAAGGGAGGACGTTTTGTTACAGCTATTCAAAGCCCTGGTTAGACCACACCTGGAGTACTGTGTACAGTTTTGGGCACCGCACCTTAGAAAAGGTATATTGACCTTGGAAGGACTGCAGTGCAGATTCACCAGAATGTTACCAGGGCTCTAAGGGTTAGATTGTGTGGCGAGATTACATAAACTAGACTTGTATTCCCTGGAATATAGAAGGTTAAGGGTGAATAGCTTGAGGTTTTTAGGATTTTGAAAGGAATTGATAAGGTAGATAGAGAGAAACTTTTTATGCTGGTGGGGGAGTCTAAGACAAGGGACATAACTTTAAAATCAGAGCCATGCCATTCAGGAGAGTAGTTAGGAAACACTTCTTCTCACAAAGGGTTGTAGGAGTGTGGAACTCTTCCCACAAAAAGCAGTAGATGCTAGCTCAATTAATAATTTTAAATCTGAGATTGATAGATTTTTGCTAGCCAAGGGTATTAAGGGATATGGAGCCAAGGCAGGTAAATGGAGTTAGGATACAGATCAGCCATGATCTCATTGAATGGCAGAACAGGCTTGAGGGACTGAATGGCCTACTTATGTTCCTATGTTTGGGAGTCCAGGCCAGAATCCACGTGGGGCCCTACTTCTGCTAGTTGGTGTCATGGTTTGCCTTATCTCACCAGACATACCTCCACTGACCCTACACTCGGTCCCTCAGAGGCCTGATGTAGCGAGTCCTGCCCCCTCATTCACTGATGCTCTTGTTTGGGTTGGGAGGAGGCTCTACCGCATACAGACCATCCCAGAAACATCCCCTTACAAGGCCTTGTGGATACTGGCAGTGCAGGCCGCAAAGCGGCATTTCCAGGTCTTGACTTAATTTCCTTGGTGGTACCCTAACTCTTGCCCCTTCACCTAGGTTTCTCTAAGATATTTGATTACAAGTAAAATGGTAAGCTGGGTCAAACATTTTATTTTTACTTTCTTTGTCATTTTTTTACAGTAAGGATAACTGCAGATTTATTTTAGGTGAGATATGTTAATTGATTACATTATAGTTTTTCAAGATTTGTTTAATGAACTGTTAATTGCATTTGAGCCTTTTTCTGTTGATACATTTAGTCAGTTACTATGGAAAATTTAAATGATTTCAAATAACTTATCACTGGATGGCTTATATGACCACTAGTGTTAAATTAAGATGGTTGGTTAGAAAATGTCTGTTCTGATGTAGGACTAAATGATATCTGATTGAAGAGCGAGACAGGAAAACCCTGATATCACAGTTTTACGTTTGAATGTTTTTGTCAACAAATGACTCAAACTTCCCATTTGGATTGCCAATTTTCTTCCTCTTTTTCTGAGCTGGGTGTCGTCAGCGTACGTGTGGAACCTGGTGTGTTTTCGGATGATGTCGCCAAGGGCCAGCATGCAGATGAGAAATAGGAGGGGACCAAGGATAGGTCCTTGCGGGGCTCCAGAGGTAATGGTGTGGTAGTGGGGAGAGAAGCCATTGCAGGTGTTTCTTTGGCTACGACTGGATAGATAAGAATGGAACCAGGCGAGCGCAGTCCCACCCAGTTGGACGGCAGAGGAGAGGCGTTGGAAAAGGATGGTGTGGTCAACTGTGTCAAAGGCTGCAGACAGGTCGAGAAGGATGGAGGAGGGATAGATTACCACGGTCACAGTCACACAGGATATCAATTGTGATAAGGGCTGTTTCAGTACTGTGGCAGGGGCAGAAACCTGATTGGAAAGATTCAAACATGGAGTTGTGGGAAAGCTGGGCACAGATTTGGGAGGCAACAGCACATTCAAGGATTTTGGAGAGGAAAGGGAGGTTGGAGATGGGGGTGGTAGTTTGCAAGGACAGAGGGATCAAGGGTGGGTCGTAGTCATTTATGTGTAAGCCTAAGAGTGTCAACTGTGGAGGCCAGCACAGTGAGGCCAATCCACCATTCACACATCCACATTTTTCAATAGGGGTCACTGGATGATGATTAAGCAGTGGAAACCCCTCTGATTATTCCTCTCCCAGCCAGCTCAGAACATTGAGGCCAATTGTCATGTTCCACTGCCACTCCAGATGAGATCAACTAACTCAGCACAGAATGGGAAGAAAACCTGGGATTTTCCTGGTCTGAATTGCCCAATACCAAATAAGCCTGTGCATTTATCCACATTAGTGAATAAAATTCCATTGGATTGAAAGCCGAAACAAGGTTGAATAGACAAGGCATTGAATGAGTTATATATATATATATAGGCAGGTAGAGAATTATTTCTTGAGAATGTGCTTAAGGCACTTTAGGGTAAATTTTGCAAGGGCCCTTGGCACCGGCGGGACCTTCCACATAGCTAATGTGTATCAGATATTCGCAGGTGCACCAGCTGCAATTTTGTGTCTACTGATTTTATTATATTGAAAATCGTGAGAAGCAGGGCTGTGAATTTCTGATTTGCGTTGGCTCTGTGCAAGATCCTGCCAGTGGCGTGGGACCTCTGATATACCCTGATATTTCTTAAAGTAACAGGCACACAGCTTCTCCCTTTTGGAGTCCTGACTTAGGATTGAACATCCTGGCAAATGGAGAGTAAATAGATCCCATCTCTTGGCTTAATGTCATTTACTCCAACTATTCTACACCCATTTAATTTACCTACTGGCACAGATATGCACCAATAGTCTCCGCCATCTGCACCCTAAAGACTTATTTGCCAACTGCAGCAGAGGAATGAAATTGAAAACTGGCCAATATTCTGCAGAGATTTCATGCGTGTAACTGGCTCACACACACATTTAGTGCATTTAGAAAATGTTTTCTCAATATACTCAGTAATTTATGTGAAAATCTGGTGGTTCAACCCCAAATAGCAAGTGCTTAATAGTTAGATTTCTAATGTCTGTTACAGAACTGCAGCTGTTTTACAGGTTGGAATATTATAGTCTTCATATTCTGCATATAACTGGAAAAGGGAAAGCATAGGGAATCAGGTTCTATTGAAATTGTGATTAAATGATCGAAGCAAATGCCCATCCATTTCCAAAGGCTAGAAATAAATAATGACCTTGCAAACGTAGGAATTCACCTTCAGCATAATGGGCTCAAGCCTGTCAGAGACAGAGCACTGGAACAAGACTAGCAGGATGCCAGTTTGTCAATAAAAATTGATTGAAGTATCTGACAACTTTAAATCATGTTAGAGTATTAACGCTAGAATTTTTCTGTGGGTTCAGCATCGCTGGCCACTCCATAAGCGGACCTTGTGTTTTCTAAGAACAGAGTGTGCCTTGACTTAACCAGTATTTAGGTGAATATAATCAGACCTAGGATTGAACAGAAAACTCTCATCACTGTATTCAGAATTATTAGAATAGATCACGTTATCTTCTGACCTTTGGTAGGTGGAAAAATTTAAGGGTAGATTTTCCTGGATTTAGTGCTCAAATAGTGCCTGAAAAATATATACTATACGCACAGGAAAAGTAAACGCTAATCCCTTTCCCCTGTTCTGCACCTGAATAACACTGCCCCTGATTTTCCTGCAGGGCTTTCCTGGTGACTACACCTGAAGCATCCACAAGAATGTAGATAATATGTAAATGATGTCAGATGGCTTTACACATAGATTTCCTATAATAGCACCGGAATGCCCCATGAAAACTTGGTGCTACGACTTTCAGAACTGCCATTTAGGTGGTAAAGTGGGTATTGTCAAGAAAGTTTTTTACTTTTAGCTTTTTGAATAAAAAATGGTCTTGCTGTTTCAGAACTTGTTGCTGAATACTGCTAGTCTTAGATATTTTAGTGTTAGAAGTCATGTTTAATACTGTCCCACACCCTCTTTTGTGATACGGCTGCCAAGTAAACATGCACTGTAAACAACTCCACAGGATGCTTATAACAGAATGGACTGGTTTGACCCATTGAGCAGTTTCAAATGTTTTGAATGATCTTTGAGAGAAGTCCCCATGCAAGGATAATTGCAATAATTCATCCCAGCGAAACAGCCAGTCTGGGATGTGTAGTCTTCACAGGAACCATTAGCAGTAACCAATTTTAATCCTGTTTTAGTTGATCTCCCATGGCATTGCACACAGAGAGTCGACCAAGGTGAGTATTTAGGTCAAGTAGGGTTTGAGGGTGAGGAGATAATTGGACCAGGTTGGGGAGGGGTGAAGAGGAAAGGCTGTAAAAGCAGGTAGGAAGGGGAGGTAGGGGAGAGGAAGAGGGAAGGGATAAGGCAAAGGAGAGCAGGAGGGGGAAAAGGAAAGTAGGGGAATGGAGAAGAGAGAGGAACAGGGAAGGAGGAGAGGGGAACAGTGGAGCAGGATGGAGATAGGAAAAAGCAAAGGCAGGGAAACTACCTCAGCAAGGTGGATTTTCATCTTAGGGTGTGGGCGTTGTGGTGAACCAGTCTTCCCTCCTGCAAAGCCAGACTTTATGCCCAGTGGTGGGAGGCAGCATTATCCCAGGACTGGTTTTGCAGCTCGGTGGGGGGTGGGAATAGCCCAAATCTGTTTTTCTTGCTCATTCTGGGGAGGGGATTACATAATAACATAAGAAATAGGAACAGGAGTTGGCCATATGGCCCCTTGAAAGCTCCGCCATTCAATAAGATCATGGCTGATCTTCGACCTCAACTCCACGTTCCCGCCCAATCCCCATATCCCTTGATTCCCCTAGAGTCCATTATCACAGGGCCTATTTTAATGTTTAGGATGGGGCAGGGGGGTTCAATCCCAGTGCCAATTTTGCTGTTTAATGGGGGCTGGGTGATTACTATTCCAAAGGCAATTTTAATGCTTAGTGGAGGGAGTTTCTATCCTCAGGCTGATTTTACACTATGGGATATGACGGGGGGGTGGGATGTCCCTCAGATTGGGGCCAAGAGGACCAGGAATTGGGGAGAGGGGGAGACATTGAAGGTAATACATCTTTAGAAAATAAATATTTGAGTCTGAGAGAGCACAACAAAACCGAGGGAAATAGGCTGCCAGTGGGGAGCTCGCACGATTTTTAAATCGAATCATTAATGCAGGGAAAGGCTTGGAAAACATCAAAAGAGGCCCGCGAGTGGGGAGAAGGAGGAACCCGAGGAGAGCAGGACGGCCTGAGGGCCACCAAAGCAGGAAGTTCTTAAATGAGAAGAGCAGCGGTCTCCATCATCTGTAAGTATTTAAAAGTGAATAAAAAGCCCAGCTCGCTATTCAGTAAACCCATTGATCGGCCTCAGGAAAGCAGATAATCTGCGACCTCGAGTAGTAGCTGGTTAAAATAATTGCATTTTAGGAAGAAGTAGGTCATTATAAAGAGGGCCATATATCTGTAGGGACAGCACCCACTGCCTGTGACACCAGCTTGGATGAATCTGTGACAGCCAATGTGTGACACCTTTATCATTGAAAACTCCTATCACCTACAGATGTAACTGGTACCACAGGGGTTTGCCCATGGGCAAGGTTCCCATGAAAATTCTCAATGAAATGCATGGACCACGTACTGAATTTAATATATAATAGATGGTCTGTGACCAGAAAGAAATAATCCAATAAATAATCCATCATAGACAAAAGTGCTTCATTTTTGTCACAATTAGCTTAAGTTTATAAAAAAAAGGCAAATATAGTACTGTAGTCACTGACTAGAATATTAAACTGAAAATCTCTGAAGAGTGACAGTATTTTAGATGGACAACACTGAATAATACTAATGAGGGTTTGAAATGAGATCTACCGAATGGGTTAACCTTGGCCCTTGGCTTCCATCTCATGCAATGTGCTGAGTAAAGGTCATAGGGCATTAATGTCACTGAAGCTCTGTTGTAGAGACAACTACTGTGTAGGCGGAATTGTTTTGTATATTTGTGAATATTGACTCACCATACAGAAAAGGAAAACATTAATCATTCATGTGATGGTGCCATCAGTTCAATATTGTATTCATGTCGGGTTAAAACACTGGTGGTCACTGGTTGCTATGTTCCTTTTAAACCAACCTTCTCACTTTCTAAACATACTTACTAACCCAGCAACTAGTTTGTGCCATTTAAAGAGACCAATTAAAAAATTACAATTCTGTCCTTTTTTGTTTAATCCCTTCTGGCTACTTGCCATTGAATCAGTGTGTTAAAGTTCACTGTTCCATATAGTAGCTTGATAAACAACTGGTTAATCCCATCTAATAGCAGCAGGGGATCTCAAATGCCAATCAAGCTTGGAATTTAAAGTTACACTTAAGAAGTGACCACAAAGACTATCAGACTGACAGCCAGTTGATCATCTTTAAATTATTAAAGGTACCAGTATGATTCACACACCATTAACATTTAGAAGGATGAAGGAAAGAACTTACACTTATAGAGCACCTTTCACGACCTCAGGATATCCCAAAGCGTTTCACATCCAATTATAATATAATGTTGAAGTGTAGTCACATTTTGTAATGTAGGAAACACAGCAGCCAATTTTTAACACAGCAAGGTCCCACAAACAGCAATGAGATAAATGACCAGATAAACTGTTTTAGTGGTGTTTGTTGAGGAATAAATGCTGGCTGGAACATCTCTCCTGCTCTCTAAACAGCGGCATGGGGTGAGGTGAATTTCCTCACATTTTTGGTGTATTTCCAGTACATAATTAGGGCAAGTAACATTTTCGTGGCAGGCAGATGGGGCAGAAGCAGTTTCTGCCAGTTTTACACTATAAAATGCAACCCCGCCCCACCCCCACTCTCCTCGCCCTCTTTGGGGTCCTTCCTGCGATCCACCAGTCTTGTTCCGAGTGCTATAGGAACATGAATAGGCCATTCAGCCCCTCAAGCCTGTTCTGCCATTCTATTAAAACCATAGCTGTTCTGTACCTCAGCTCCATTAACCAGCCTTTTCTCCACATCCCTTTATATCCTTACCCAATAAAAATCTATCAGCCTCAGTCTTGAAAATTTCAATTAACCCAACATCCACAGCCTTTTAGGGGAGAAAGTTCTAGATTTCCACTACCCTCTGAACATAAGAACATAAGAAATAAGAGCAGGAGTAGGCCACATGGCTCCTCGAGCCTGCTTCACCATTTACTCAGATCATGGCTGATCTTCGACCTCAACTCCACTTTCCTGCCCGATCCCGATATCCCTTGATTTCCCTAGAGTCCAAAAATCTATCTATCTCAGCCTTGTACATATTCAACGACTCGGCATCCACAGCCTTTTGGGGTAGAGAATTTCAAAGATTCACAACTGCCTGAGTGAAGAAATTCCTCCTCATCTCATCTTAAATGGCCGACCCCTTATCCTATGCCCCCTAGTTCTAGACTCTCCAGCCATAGGAAACAATCTGTCAGCATCTACCCTGTCAAGCCCCCTCATAATCTTATATGTTTCAATGAGATCACCTCTCATTCTTCTAAACTCCAGAAAGTATAGGCCCATTCTACTCAACCTCGCCTCATAGGACAACCCACTCATCCCCGGAATTAATCTAGTGAACCTTGGCTGCACTGCTTCTAAGGCAAATAATTCCTTCCTTAGATAAGGAGACCAAAACTGTACACAGTATTCCAGGTGAGGTCTCACCAAAGACCTGTACAATTGTAGTAAGACGTCCTTACTCTTGTACTCCAACCCCCTTGCAATAAAGGTCAACATTCCATTTGCTTTCCTAATTGCTTGTTGTACCTGCAAGCTAACTTCTTGTGTTTCTTGTACGAGGACACCCAAGTCTCCCTGAACACCAACATTTAATAATTTCTCACCATTTAAAAAAATTCTGGTTTTCTATTCTTCCTACCAAAGTGAATAACCTCACATTTCCCCACATTATACTCCATCTTCCACCTTTTTGTCCACTCACTTAATCTGTCTACATCCCTTTGCAGACTCTTTGTGTCATCCTCACAGCTTACTTTCCCACCTAGCTTTGTATTGTCAGCAAACTTGGATATATTACACTCGGTCCCTTCATCTAAGTCATTAATATAAATTGTAAATAGCTGAGGCCCAAGCACCGATCCTTGCGGAACCCCACTAGTTACAACCTGCCAACCTAAAAATTACCCATTTATCCCTACTCTCTTTTCTGTACGTTAACCAATCCTCTATCTATGCTAATATATTACCCCCAACCCCATGAGCCCTTATCTTGTGTAACAACCTTTTGTGTGGCATCTTATCGAATGCCTTTTGAAAATCCAAATATACTACATCCACTGGTTCCCCTTTATCTACCCTGCTAGCTACATCCTCAAAAAACTCTAACAGGATTTCCCTTTCATAAAACCATGTTGACTTTGCCTAATCATATTATGATTTTCTAAGTGCCCTGTTACTACCTCCTTAATAACGGATTCCAGCATTTTCCTGTTGACAGATGTCAGACTAACTGGCCTGTAGTTCCCTGTTTTCTCTCTCTCTCTTTTCTTGAATAGTGGGGTTACATTCTGTGTGACAAAGTGCTTCTTGATTTCACTAGCCTAGCTCTAATTTTAAGATTATGCTCCCTTGCTCTGGATTCCCCCACCAGAGAAAATAATTTCTCTGTATTTACCTTATCGAGTCTAATTATCATTTTTAAACGTCATGATTAGATCACTCCTCAACCTTCTAAACTCAAGGGACTATCAATCAAGTTTATGCTACCTGTCGTCATAATTTAACCCTTTAAGCCCCTGTATCATTCTGGTAAATCTGCGCTGTACCCCTTGTAAGGCCAGTATATCTATCCTGAGGTGCGGTGGCCAAAACTGAATGCAGTACACCAGATGGGGTCTGACCAAGGCTCTGTACAACTGAAGCATCACTTCCTCATTTTTGTATTCCAATCCTCTTGAAATAAAGGCCAATATTCCATTAGCCTTTTTGATTACTTTTTGTACATGTGCACTAGCTTTTAGTGATTTGTATTTTTGAACACCTAAATCCCTTTGCTCCTTCACAGTTTCTAGCCTCTTGCCATTACGAAAAGATTCTAATTTGTCTTTCTCGGATCCAAAGTGGATGACCTCACACTGCCCACATTGAACTCCATTTGTCATAGTTTTGCCCACTCACGTAATCTGTCCATATCCCTTTGTAACTTCCTGCACCCATCTACACAACTTACTATGACTCCTACCATAGAGTCATGTGCAAACTTGGATATGCAACTCTCTATTCCATCATTTTATAGTGAAAAGCTAAGGTCACAGTACAGATCCATGGGGAACACTACTTGTTACATTCTGCCAACCAGAGAATGTTACCTTTATCTCTACTCTCTGTCTCTTACCTCCCAACTAATTATCACCCATGTCATAAGGTTACTTCCAATTTCATGCACTTTCATTTTTGGTAATCTCTTCTGCAAAACCTTATCAAATGCCTTCTGGAAGTCCATGTAGACAACACCCATAGACACTCCCCTATCCACAATGTTAGTGATCGCCTCAAAAAATTCAACTAGCTTACTCAGACAATCCATGCTGACTCTCTTTGATCAGCTCATACTTGTCCATCTGCTCACACTGGAAGGGAAGGAAGGAAATAAAACACCAAATCCTCATTGCAGACATGCCCACTCACTTCACAATCTCCTGCTATCTCTCTCAAGTTGGAGTTCTAGTGCCCTTTTCTCACATGGAGTTGCTTCTTGAACTGTAGCAGGTCCTCCTCCAGAAGCAATGGCTTGCTTTCTGTTAAATGCCACCTTCTCCTCCAGGAACACACAAGACTTCCATCACCCCTTACAACATTAGCAGGGCCTTTTCCCTTTACATTCAGAAATAGTTGCAGTCACTGTGAAAATGTTGCCGTTTTACTGATCTTTCATGCATTAGATCCTTGTGTGGATTGAGTGTGGCTTGTGACCAGCGAGTCAATCCTGATTATGCAGGAGACTGTACTGTCATTACAAGATGCTATTTTAAGTAGCTCATTACTTTGAGTTATATTAAGTAACTGCCATGTGTTTTACGAACATTTTTGAAGCTGTGTAAAGGTTCACATTTACACCCCTCTCCTGGTGAGGTCATTAAACGTTTTTCAGTATGGCACCCGTGTCCTTGGCATAGTGCTATTGTTGTTAATAGATTCTTGCCATGCCCTGCATGCTACTGCCTTCATAACCTTCCTTCCATGGTGCGGAAATAGAGCATTCCTCCTTTGCTGTACTTCTTGCAATACCTGGTTAGTGGCCATCAAAACAGGGTGTCCTTATGTGTTCAGCTCTCTTTCTGGCATGCTGATGGATTGTGCATTGTTTTCTGATTATTGCTGCCGCAAAACCTTGTTCCTTTGCTCTGTCACTTTAAAAGTTATCTTTTGGCAAAAGTCAATTCTCATAAGCACTCCAGGATATTTGTGTGCACGTTGTAGGCTTCGACACTGCTCTCCCAGGTTCGGGCTTCCCCGTATTTCTACAGTCTCTACCAAAGCTCCAAGATGCTCCAGCCCCTTTAAGCAGTCACAGGACTTTAAGGCCTGCAGCAGTATTTCAGTTTCCTGTGCTCTTATGACTGCACCCAATAGGAGGCCTTAGCACCCACCCACATAATGCCATTACATTAAAGTTATCCATGACAGGAAATCAGGGTGCAGAGCAGTGACATCAGGCATAGCACTAATCCAGTGCACTGCCCATGACAGCGCTCATTTCCATGGGGCCCAGGAAAATCGGCCCTCAAATGTTTTCCTGATATACAAAAAATGGAACGAGACATGAACATGGAAATTATAGATCAGTTAGCCCAACAGGATGCCATCAAATTTCATCATCATTCTGGGCCCTCTACAGTTCACGCTATTTCTAATTAAATTGGAGAACACTTTGTGTGATACTATTGACATATATTAACACAGTAAAATATCTGGATCTATTTTCTCCTTTCCCTCAGGTTTTCACGTGTTCCACATAGCAGATAGAAAATAAAGAAAAGACTTGCATTTATATACCACCTTTTATAACCTCAGGATGTCCCAAAGCGCTTAAATACTTTAGAAATGTAGTCACTGTTGTAATGTAGAAAAGAAATGGTGGAAGAATTTTATTGTGGTTAAATGTAAGGTAATGAATATTGGAACAGGAACCATGGAATATAAAATAAAGAGGTAATCAAAGGTGTAAAATGAAAGAGTGACAATTAACCATCCACGAAAAGTATCTAATCAATGTGAAGTAACTAATAAAGCTAATCAGATGTTAGGGTCCTTCTCAAAAATATTTGACTATAAGCGGCCAAAAATTTGGTGGGCTTTTAATTCTAGCATAAATGCCAGGATCAGCTGTTGGAAACCTCCACCGCTGACCCTACATGACCTTCTGGGTTGAGGGGGATGTTCCCTAATTTTAATAATCCAGTCAGGTGCCCTCGCCACTAGAGCCACATTGGGGGAGACCACAAAATTAGTTGGAAGCTACCAACTCCAGGTGGGACCCACTTCTGCCCCACCTATTGCTGTGTGTACTGGCTGCTGCTGTTCCGCCAAGTTGGGGATGAGGAAACTCCCAACTAGGGCTTCATCTCCCCCAGCCATGCCCTCTCTGATGTGGTGATCTTGTTTCAGTTAGGTAGAGGCCCCGCCCCAAATAAGGCCTTATGGAAGCTGACAAGGAGACCAGGGTTTATGCAGGTCCTGGCCTAATTCCTGGCTCTTCCATCGCACTCCTACCAGACTTACTGTGGGAACATGCCTGAGGGGCTGTAAACTTTTGGCCCCCAAGTTTGTAACGGTGGTTCTGAATGACTAGTTGTGAGAATGTGTATCTTTTAGCACAAAAAAAGCAAGAGAAAAAGCAAGTTCGCAGGATTCAACTGAGAGAGGAGCAGGGCCAACGGGCCTTGCATCTTTGTAAACCCAAAAAGACTGAGGAAGACCAGGGTGTAGGAAAACCAGAGGAGGGTGGAACATGTGAAAACCTGAGGGAAAGGAGAAAAAAATAGGAAACCAATGAAGGAGCGTGTGGCAAAGGAAGATATAAAAAGGAAGATATAAAAAGGGGCAGCAGCAAAGTCTGAGGAATTTTTGCAAGAAGTGCAGAAGAATGTTTGGAGAAGAAAAGTGTCTAAGAAAGGAATGCGTTCAGGGAATCAAAAACTGAGTGCAGGAGAGCAGATATCATGTTGAAAGATACAAAGATTAAATAGGGAAATCAAGGCAATGCAAATATATGAAAGACCTGTTTAAAATCATGTGAAGGGATTAGGGCATTAAGAGTCTGTGATTGAGACTGTGGCTGACAGTGGGCTAGAGCACAATGTGGCAGTGAGAAAGTATAAGCAAGGAGCAAATGAGTGCACAAAAGCATCAGAAGTAGAAAGGCAGAACTGCTCAGACACACAGAAGGAAGATTCTGATAGAAATTGTTGAGTACTAGAGAGCCTGACTCACAGAGAGGTGCAAAGAAGCCCAATGCTGCATTAGGAGTAGCCCAGTAAAGGAAAGAGAAGAGATCCCTGAGTGTCGTCTAGTGAGGAAGAGAGCTCCAAGAGTAGTCCGAAAAAGAGAAAGCCTATGAGCAGCATGCAGCAGCAAAAGGAGACTCACAGTGAAACTGAAGGGGTCAGCCTGAACAGCCCCATCAGTCTCATCCAAGTTTGAGAAAGACACCAACAACCAACCGTGGTCGCTGCATTATTTGACAGTAAGGGTAGTCTATGTACTTGAGATGTACAGGTACAATTGGGTTAATTAAGGTTCTAAACTTTGTTTAACTTGTAAGTGTAAGGATTAATGGTATTCTATGAAGCACACTGTACTGTAGTAGGTTGAGAGCTCAACCTCTAATTGTAGTGTGTAGTAAGGTAATCCAGGCCACTTTACACACTGCCTGTTAATAAAGTTATTGTTCATTAACATTGTCACACCATGGTTCTTGACGAGTAAGCATTTAAGAATATTAATAGCTGCAGGGCATGTGAATGGCCCCTGGAAGGTATAAATCAAACGAAGTTATTCTAACTTTCTACAGATTGCTGATGAGGCCATAATAAGAAAATCATGACTTCCCTTACTTGTTGATCCCCATTTTAAGGAATGGTTAATTTCTTCCCCTATTTCCTCTAAAACAAAAATCAAGCAGTGCAATCTTCAATCTCCCCTCTGAACATACATCAATTCAGTTGTCTAAGTTAAATAGCTTGCTTATTTTAACCTAATTTGTACCTTTCATTATTTCAGAGGCGTTTATCATGTCTTCCCTCAGCTCTTTCTCCAGCAAAAATAGCCGCAATCTCAAACTTTTCTTCGTAACTTAGGCATTTACGGCATGGAATCATCCTGGTCATCCTTTTCTGACCCCTTTCTAATGCATCTATATTGTTTTTGAAGTGTGGAGACTAAAATTAGACATCATACTCTGGAACTGATATCATTGATTTGTACAATGTCAGTATAACTTGTTCTGACCAATAATCCATTGTCTTCCAGACACACCGCGTACCCAATTTGCCTTATCGATAACTGTGTCACACTGGTCAGATACTTTCGGAGTGTGAGCAATGATCACTCCCAAATGCTTTTTCTTTTCAGCCTCTGAAAGTGGAAACCCTTTCATGTTATACACATGTTCACTGACACCTCATCCGATATGCATTATGCTGCATTTATCCACATTACAATCTATCTTCCATCTCTCAGACTATTTACATAATTGATCCAGTCTTTGAAGATAATCTATTCATTATCTGATCACAGAGTTATGTGTCAACAGCAAGGATAATAATACTACTACTGAAATTCTGTTTCATATCATTCACAAATGTTGTGAATAGCAGATCAGACTGCTGTGAAATACTGCTGTTTACTCTCTTCCAGATATTTTTCTCTTATCTGTGCCCTTTGTCTTCTGTTGCTAAGCTGATTTTCAATCCATCTGGGCAAGTTGTTACTATTCAACAGCCCACTAGTCTCATATGAGAATTTTTGTCAACTGTCTTTTCAAATTCCAGTAAACTACATCTAGTGGATTACCCTCATCCACTACTTAGTCACCTCCTCAAAGGATTCCAGTAGATTTGTAAGACATGACCTAATACTTCAAAAATCATGTTGACTGCTCTCTATGATACTTGTGTTCTTTAGATATTCATTTATATCATCCCATAGAATGCCCTGAAGCATTTTCCACCACGATATTAGACTATCTGGCTTGTAGTTGCCAGGTTTGTGCTTTTCTCCTTTTTTGAATATTGCAATTAAATTTGCAATCCTCCAGCCACCAGGTTCTACTCAAGTACTTATGAAGGTCTGAGAAATAACAGCCAAAATATCATTTTTTTCTCCCACTAGGATTGAGGACACTGGGCTGTATTCATCGAACAACGAAGCTGATTCCAGGATTTAGAGATCTAAATTTTGAGATGTGACTTATTTTCTTATTTGGAAAAAATAAGATTGAAGGGGATATAATTCAGGTCTTTCAAAATTCCAAGGCGCCTGGATGATGCAAATTACAACATTACAATAATTATGGATGAGGATAGCCATTTGGCCCATCTTAATTGATGCCTAAGTAATGAAGAGAAGTTCAAGATACTATGATCCTGAATTTCTTCGTAATTTCTGCCGCTGCATCATCGTAACTTTGCTGGAAGTGCGGCTGAATTGCCGATTACACAAGGGAACAGGGTTTCCTCCGCACTTCCGGCGAATTTATGGTGGTGCACCAAGGAAATTCAGGGCCTAAGGCTAATTTTGCAGGAGAAAAGACTGAGGGAAGACATGATGCAAGCCTCTAACATAATGAAAGTTACAAACAAGGTTAAAATAAACAAGCTATTTAACTTGGACCAATAAGCAGAGGGTTAGAAGTCAGACCATTCAATTCCCCCATTTCAGTGTCTAATTGTTCCTTAAATGATTGCAGGAATTTTGCCTCCACTACTCTATCTGAAGTCCAGTTTATAGGGGGATTTCTCATCTGTGATTCGCTCCTGATTTCGAGTGGGATCACGACTGAGAATGTTGGAAAATTTGGGCAGTGAGGCCTACCGCCATTGAGATTTTGCTCCCTCCACTCACTCTGGGACTGCCGCTGGCCACTCCTTACCCATCTACTGCATGAAAATGGCAGTGGGCAGTGGGGCCTTTTGCCATGGCGTCTCACTCTCAGAGCCTCTTGTCTTTGCTGCACCTCTTGTATTATTATGCAGAACAGGGATACGCCCATTGCGAAGGCCATTCCAACTGCTTAGTCTTTCTGAACGTGTGTGGGGTGGGGGGGTGGGGGCAGGGGTCTGAAAAGTGTTGGGTGCAGTGAGACTGACAGCACTTTGGTTAAGTAAAGTGCAGGTCTTAGTGAAAGAAATTTTTTTTAAACTTGAAGAAAATCGCAAAACAAATTCCAGAAATCTCAGTTACACCGTTATCAGTTGACTTTGGGCCATGCTGTGCCTAAATTTATGGGCTCAGATCTACGCCAACACATTCTTTGCATAAATTCAGGCACTTGTGTAGGCTGATCTTTTTCCTGGGGGTGGAGATATGTAAATCAGTGACAGGGGCTTCCAGCATAGAATCATAGAAAGGTTACAGCATGGAAGGAGGCTATTCAGCCCATCGAGTCCATGCTGGCTCTATGCAAGAGCAATCCAGCTAGTCCCACTCCCCCGTCCTATCCCCGTAGCCCTGCAATTTTTTTCCTATCAAGTACTTATCCAGTTCTCTTTTAAAAGCCACGATTGAATCTGCCTCCACCCCCAACCCCCCCCCCCCACCCCCACCGCCGGCAGTGCATTCCAGATCCTAACCACTCGCTGCGTAAAAAAGTTTTTCCTCATGTTACCTTTGGTTCTTTTGCCAATCACCTTAAATCTGTGTCCTCTGGTTCTTGACCCTTCTGCCAATGGGAACAGTTTCTCTCTATCTAGTCTGTTCTGGACCCTTCATGCTTTTAAATACCTCAATCAAATCTCCTCTCAACCTTCTCTGTTTCAAAGAGAATAACCCCAGTTTCTCCAGCCTATCCACGTAACTAAAGTCCCTCATCTCTGGAATAATTCTAGTAAATCTTTTCTGCAACCTCTCTAAGGCCTTCACATCTTTCCTAAAGTGCGGTGCCCAGAACTGGACACAATACTCCAGTTGTGGTTGAAACCAGTGTTTTATAAAGGTTCATCATGACTGCCTTACTATGCCTCTATTTATAAAGCTCAGGATCCCGTATGCTTTTTTAACTGCTTTCTCAACCTGCCCTGCCACCTTCAACGAATTGTGCACATGTACCTCCAAATATCTCTGTTCCTGTACCCCTTTTAGAATTGTGCCCTCTAGTTTATATTGCCTCTCCTTGTCCTTCTGACCAAAATGTATCACTTTGCATTTTTCTGCGTTAAATTTCATCTGCCACGTGTCCGCCCATTTCACCAGCCTGTTTATATCCTCTTGAAGTCTATCACTATCCTCCTCACTGTTCACTACACTTCCAAGTTTTGTGTCATCTGCAAATTTTGAAATTGTGCCCTGTACACCCAAGTCCAAGTCATTAATATATATCAAGAAAAGCAGTGGTCCCAGCACCAACCCCTGGGGAACACTACTGTACACCTCCCTCCAATCTGAAAAACAACCGTTCACCACTACTCTCTGCTTCCTGTTACTTAGCCAATTTTGTATCCATTGCTGCTACTGCCCCCCCTTATTCCAATCTTGATGACCAGCCTATTATGCGGCACTTTATCAAACGCTTTTTGAAACTCCTTATACACCACATCAACCACATTGCCCTCATCTACCCTCTCTGTTACCTCATCAAAAAACTCTATCAAGTTAATTAAACATGATTTGCCTTTACCAAATCCGTGCTGGCTTTCCCTAATCAATCCACACTTGTCCAAGTGACTGCTAATTCTGTCCCGGATTATCATTCCTAAAAGTTTCCCCACCACCGAGGTTAAACTGACTGGCCTGTAGTTGCTGGGTTTATCCTTACACCCTTTTTTGAACAAGAGTGTAACATTTGCAATTCTCCAGTCCTCTGGCACCACCGCCATATCTAAGGATGATTGGAAGATTATGGCCAGTACCTCCGCAATTTCCACCCTTACTTCCCTCAGCAACCTAGGATTCTTCCCATCTGGACCGGGTGACTTATCTACTTTAAGTACAGCTAGCCTTTCTAGTACCTCCTCTTTATCAATTTTTAGCCCACCCGGTATCTCAACTACATCTTCCTTTACTGAGACTCTGGCAGCATCTTCTTCCTTGGTAAAGACAGATGCAAAGTATTCATTTAGTACCTCGGCCATCCTCTCTGCCTCCATGAGTAGATCTCCTTTTTGGTCTCTGATCGGCCCCAACCCTCCTTACTTCTCATTTACTGTTTATATGCCTATAGAAGACTTTTGGATTCTCTTTTATGTTAGCCGCCAGTCTATTCTCATACTCTCTCTTTGCCCCTCTTATTTCCTTTTGCACTTCCTCTCTGAACTTTCTATATTCAGCCTGGTTCTCACTTGTGTTATCAACCGGACATCTGTCATACGTCCCTTTTTTCTGCTTCATCTTACTCCCTATCTCTTTTGTCATCCAGGGAGCTTTGGTTTTAGTTGCCTTACCTTTCTCCCTCAAGGGAATGTACCTAGATTGTACCCGAACCATCTCTTTAAAGTCCGCCCATTGTTCAATTACAGTGTTGCCCGCCAGTCTTTGATTCCAGTTTACCCGGGGCAGATCTGTTCTCATCCCACTGAAATTGACCCTCCTCCAATTGAGTATTTTTACTTTAATTGAGCAGATGTATCTTGATCGAGGAAATTCACATGTACCAATGTTTAAGTGTAAAACCAGCATAAATCAGTTACGCGCAAATTTCCTCACAAAGAAAACGGCACAATCCTGCTCTAACACCCTGTTTACGCCAAAACTTGCCAGGAAATTCCAGGACATAATTTCTTTTTTTCCCACTATGTCAGCTCAGTTCATCCAATGTCCTGATGCTGTGGAGAGTTTGGTAGGAGATCCTATGATGGCTTCTTGTGTTTTGGTGAAATGCTTTACCAAACTTTTCTGTTCCTTAAGTATGAATTCCTGGTGAGTTTATATCTACATGCCATTTTGGAGAATTTACTGCACATGTCAGGCTGAATAACAAAGGGCAAATGGTTCACTTTAGGTGTGTGGATGAGAGCCACCAAGTTTCCCAAATGGGAAATTGTGCACCCCAGCTGTGATTTTTCTTGTCCATAATGAATGGAAACTAATAGGCCAGAGGCATGCAATTTCCAAATATGTATTCTCAGTGCGGATTAAGAGCACAGAAGCAAAAAAATTACCCCTGAATGCTTTAAAGCAGGAATGAATAGACAAGAACCACTCACAATGAGGAAAGCAACGGGGGAGGGGAGGCGAGAGGGGGCACCTGAGGTACAATGGCAGTTTGTGTCCCATTCTCTTGATTCCACAACCCCACAAAGTTTCTACATTCTGCTGCTCCCAGTAGTGCCAGATTCCAGCAACCCCCAATACTGCAGACTGCTCCCCAATACTCTAAAACCCACCTCTCTCATTCTGCTAAACCACAAGACCCCCTCCTCAGACATCCCGTTCCCACTCTCAGATCCTGGGGCTACTTCTCAGTGCTCACCACATTTTCAGTGTTCCTAGGTCCTAGCACTGTCCCTAATGCCCCCGCACCCTGACATCCCTTCCCCAATTCCCTCAGATCCCAGGATTCTTCTCCCAGTGCTCCCAGATCCCAGGGCCCACCCCAGTGCTGATATGTCAATATACCTGGTTACATTACTTGACATAGCACCTGTATAATAAACTTTCTGACTCAGCATGCACAATGACATAGCAGATTTGCTAGTAGTCAATAGTAACTGAGCCTATCCTTAATTGGGCAAGGCAGTACATTTTATATATATTTACATATTTTATATATACATATAATTTCTTTACACACATTTCTATATAATATCTTCTTGCTTAATGAAAAAATATCAGGTGATTAAGCTTAATAGATGAAGAAACTCCATGCATGCCTCTAAGACATCAGTTACATTATTCATCGCCAGCATGAATGCAGATGGCCTGAACCTGCTGGATACTGATGAATCAAAACTTATACGAGAAATGTTTGGCAAATAGGATCACATTTTTCAAAAGAAAGCAGTGCGGCACTGGGGTTCAACAACACATTTGACTTTGACAGATTACTGGTACAAACATATATTCAAATTTGAACAAAATGTGGATAGCATTAACTCATTCTTATTTGAACAATTGAAACTACCATTCACATTATTCTCCAACATGAGTGCTGATTTTTCCAGCAGATCAGATTTTTTTTGGTCTGATTTAATTTATTTTTCAAGTCTTTAAACAAATCAAATCTTCTGATGCTGTGTATGTTTCCCCACCCATGCCATGTAAAATATATTGGCGGAGAAGGCAGACAGGTGACCTTCTCCCAGCTCTCTGTCAAAACCGCTATAATTGGAACTGTGCACAAGATCACAAGATGAATACAAATGAGGAGAACCACGTGGCTATTTTAGCTCACCCATCCAAAAAAGTAAAAAAAGCTACAGCATGCATCCAAAAGGATCTCGAATGACTAAGATTTTTGCCTCCCCTACTTGTCCTGGAAGTCTGTTCCATGTGTTAATTTACCCTTCACCAGTTTGAACTATGCTCCCTTGTCCTATTATCTTGGCTCATTTTGAAATAATGCTCTGGGTTTATCTATTCTTTACTGTTTAATGGGAAGTGTATAAGGGTATGCCAGGAGCAGCACCAGACATACCTAAGAATGAGGCATCAACCTAATGAAACTAAAATACAGAGCTTCTTGCATGCTAAACACAAAAAGCAGCAAGCTATAGACAGAGTTAAGCATTCCCACAACCAACTGATCAGAGCAAAGCTCTATAGTCCTATCAATCTAATTGAGAGTAGCAGTGAATAATCAGGCAAGTAAGGGGAGTAGGAGACTCCATGGACATCCCGATCCTCAATTGCATAGCCCAGAATTTGAATGCAAGAGACAAGGCTGCAGGTTTGCAAGTGTCTTTAGCCAAAAAATGTCAAACAGAGTGCAAAAACTGCCAAGGACTCGACTATTGTAGATGCAGTCAATTCAGCTCACTCCACGAGACATTAAGAAGTGGCTGAGTGTGCTGGACACAGCAAAGGCTATGGGCCCTGACACCATCCAGGTTACAGTGTTGAAGATCTATGCAGCAAAACTAACCGGCACCTTAGTCAAGCTATTCCAGTGTAGCTATGACACTGACATTTACCTGACAATGTGGAAGGTTGTCCAGGTTACGTTCTATCCACAAAAAACAGAACAAAGTTAATTGGCCAATTGTCGCCCTATCAGCCTCCTCCCAATCATCATCAACAGTAGCATCAAGCAACACTCACCCACCAAACACCTGCTCACTAATACTCAGTTTGTACTCTCAGGAAACCACTCGGCTCAAAACCTAATCATAGCCTTTATCAGGACATGGACATAAGTGCTGAATTCTAGAGGAAAGGTGGCAACTGCCCTTGACATCAAGGCAGCATTCGACTGAGTATGGCACCAAGGACGCCTAGCAAAACTGAGCTCAATGGGGGGTCAACAGAAAACTCTCCAGTGGCTAGAGTCATACTTCGCATAAAGGAAGATGGTCATGGTTGTTGAAGGCAATCACTTCAGCCCCAGGATATAACTGCTGGAGATCTTCAGGGAATATCTTTGGCTTAGCAATCTTCAGCTGCTTCATTAATGACCATTCCTCCTTAATATGGTCAGAAGTGGGGCTATTTGCTGATGATTCTGCAGTGTTCAGCTACACTCACAACTCCTCCAGTAATGAAGCCGCCCATGCGAGCCCACCAGTGGGACTTGGATAGTATTCAGACTTGAGCTGACAAGTGGTGGGTAAAATTTGCCTTACATCAGTGCCCAGTAATGACCGTCTCCAACAAGAAAAGGCCCACCATCTCCCCTGACCTTCAATGGCACCATCATCACTGAGTTCCCCATCATCAACATCCTAGGGGTCACCACTGACCAGAAGCTTAATTGGACCAGCCAGGGGTGGAGTGGGGTGGGAGAGAACTTGAGTAGGTGGTGGAGGAGGTGGTGGAGGAGGAGTTGTTCAAGGAGGTGGAGATGGAGATGGTGGAGGAGGAGGAGGTGGAGATGGTGGAGGAGGAGGAGGTGATGGAGGAGGAGGTGGTGGTGGAGGAAAAGGAGGAGGTGAAGGAGGATGAGGTGGAGATGGTGTAGGACGAGAAGGTGGTGGAGGAAGAG
The DNA here is from genome assembly GCF_035084215.1 of Heptranchias perlo. Taxonomy (NCBI): domain Eukaryota; kingdom Metazoa; phylum Chordata; class Chondrichthyes; order Hexanchiformes; family Hexanchidae; genus Heptranchias; species Heptranchias perlo. The sequence continues at coordinate 70,019,200 of NC_090327.1, forward strand.
AAGGTGGTGGAGGAGGAGGAGGAGGTGATGGAGGAAGAGGTGATGGAGGAGGAGGTGATGGAGGAGGAGAAGGAGGTGTTGGAGGAGGAGGATGAGGTGGAGGAGGAGGAGGGGGTGATGGAGAAGTAGGTGATGGAGGAAGAGGGGGAGGTGGAGGAGGAGGAGGTGGGGATGGTGGAGGAGGAGGAGGCGGTGGTGTTGGGGTTGGGGAGAGGCAGAGGCAGCAGCACTGGTATATTTACTTGATTTTCACAGTAAATGTCTCAGTTAATACAAAGGGATTGCATTGTTTCTCCTGTCTCTGGGAGACTTTCATATTAACTCAGAAACTTGCTCTAAAAGTCAAGTCAGTTTTTTTTTATTCGTTCACGGGATGTGGGCGTCGCTGGCAAGGCCAGCATTTATTGCCCATCCCTAATTGCCCTTGAGAAGGTGGTGGTGAGCCGCCTTCTTGAACCGCTGCAGTCCGTGTGGTGAAGGTTCTCCCACAGTGCTGTTAGGAAGGGAGTTCCAGGATTTCGACCCAGCGACGATGAAGGAATGACGATATATTTCCAAGTCGGGATGGTGTGTGACTTGGAGGGGAACGTGCAGGTGGTGGTGTTCTCATGCACCTGATGCCCTTGTCCTTCTAAGTGGTAGAGGTCGAGGGTTTGGGAGGTGTTGTCGAGGAAGCCTTGGCGAGTTGCTGCAGTGCATCCTGTGGATGGTACACACTGCAGCCACAGTGCGTCGGTGGTGGAGGGAGTGAATGTTTAAGGTGGTGGATGGGGTGCCAATCAAGCAGGCTGCTTTGTCCTGGATGGTGTCGAGCTTCTTGAGTGTTGTTGGAGCTGCACTCATCCAGGCAAGTGGAGAGTATTCCATCACATTCCTGACTTGTTCCTTGTAGATGGTGGAAAGGTATTGGGGAGTCAGGAGGTGAGTCGCTCGTCGCAGAATACCCAGCCTCTGACCTGCTCTTGTAGCCACAGTATTTATGTGGCTGGTCCAGTTAAGTTTCTGGTCAATGGTGACCCCCAGGATATTGATGGTGGGGGATTCGGCGATGGTAATGCCATTGAATGTCAAGGGGAGGTGGTTAGTCTCTCTCTTGTTGGCGATGGTCATTGCCTGGCACTTGTCTGGCGTGAATGTTACTTGCCACTTATCAGCCCAAGCCTGGATGTTGTCCAGGTCTTGCTGCATGCGGGCTCGGACTGCTTCATTATATAGTTCATCGTATAGTTGACTATACCAGTGCTGCTGTCCATCTTCCCTCCATTTCCCACTTCTGATTCTGATAGCTGATGCTGCCCTTCCTGATCAAGAAAGTAACTGATGCAAGTATACACCAACAGTGAACAACTGAGTATACACTTGAATACATGACCAAGGCCTAACAATTCTGTGGCAGTACTAAGGGAGTTTTGCAATGTTGGAGATCCTTTGGATGAGACATTAAACCAAGGTCCTGTCTGCCTTTTTAGGTGAAAGTAAAGAAATGATGGCATTATTTTTTGAAGAAAAGCGTGGAAGTGCCTTGGCCAATATTCCTCCTTCAACTAACCCCACCAAAACCAGATTAATTGGTAATTCATTTTATTTGCTATTTGTGAGATCTTGCTGTGGGCAAAGTGTTACTTGCACCAACAGTGACTGCCACTGGAACGCAATTACTTGGATATGCAGTGCTTTGGGATATCCTGAAGATGTATTTCTTCCTTATTAAACAACAGTTTGGAATTTTGGGTGTAGTTACTTCATCTGCCTTTTCCCTGCCTTATTTGTTTTCATGCCCTTATGCTGTTTTAATTGCTTTTCATTGCCTCATTCTGATGATATTTGCATATCATCTGCTAGTTTTCATTTCTTTCCAGCTTTTTAAAATATCTATTTGCTGCTTATTTAACCCATTAACTCTTCTGTGGGACAAGAGTCAAATTCTGGCATGACTTTTAACCGTTGCTCTCTCTCTTTGGTTTAATCAGTGTTATTAAAGGGTGCTCTTTTCTTTCAGTTTCCGTTTCTGATAAAAAGTCCATATCCGAAACTCTAACCCGTGCTTTCACGTTACAGATGCTGATGCACTTACTGTGTATTTCCAACATTTTCTGTTTTTATTAAAACAACTGACATAATGGGATAGTCTACTGGTGAATGTGGATTTTATACATGCCTGCACAGTGCTGAATATTAATCTGAGTTTCGAGAGGCCAGTGGAGTGAGAAGGCAGCTAAGTGAGTACAGGGAGTTTGGCCTGAACTGGAGTGAATCAGTGAGTAAACACTAATATAATTTTTGATTAGTTAGCTGTTAAGTGTTTTTTTTCCACATAGTGACTGAGTTGATTTGATTGACAAGCTATTTATGAGTTGGGTGTGACTGTTCTAATGGCTGGTGCGATTCTTCATTGATTGGCTGTTTTGCAAATGGTACCTGTGCTTGAACTAAATGTTTCTTGGTGCTGACTGTGTAGTTTTGAGGGGATTTAAGCAGCCAGTACAAGCAGGGAGCAGTCGAGTTGCGAGGGGTCAGCGGAATGACAAAGTAGTTGAATGATTTTGGCCTGAACTGAAGTTTGGCACAGATGTGTATTTGATTTGAAACTACTTTCATTTACTTGAGTTTCTGAGCCCTTTAAATTCATTTGTTACATCAGGACAGTGGAAACGAGTGTTGTGACACTTGCATGTGGAAAGTATGAATGTTCAAGGCAACCACATGTGTGTTAAAATTCTCATCTTTGTTTTCAAATCCCTCAATGGTCTCGCCCCTCCCTAATGCTCTAACCTCCTCCAGCCCTACAACCCTCCAAGATCTCTGCACACCACCAATTCTGAACTCTTGCGCATCATTGCTCCACCATTGGCGGCCGTGCCTTCAGCTGCCTGGGCCCTAAGCTCTGGAATTCCTTTCCTAAACCTCTCCGCATCTCTATCTCTATCTCCTCTTTTAAGATGCTCCTTAGAACCTAGCTCTTTGCCCAAGCTTTTGGTCAGCTGTCCTAATATCTCCTTACGTGGCTCGGTGTCAAATTTTGTTTGCTATCGCTCCTGTGATGCGCCTTGGAACATTTTATTACGTTAGAGGCACCATATAAATGCAAGTTGTTGTTGTGTAAGAAGTATCTCCTATGGCTTATTTGGGCTCAAACTTACTGAGCTTGAGAAACAATAGGAGTCACTATGCACTATATGGGAGAAGAAAGGCTTCCTGGAGTGCATCTCTCAGGAGGCTGTCGCCTCACAGATTAAGTGGAGTATTGAGGCAAAGGAAGCAAATTGGGATACCATCCACTGGGAAGGGAAGAGTGGAAAGGAGGACTCAAATAATGGTATTGCAGGTAATTCCATGAGTCTGAAGCTATCTCATAGGTACACAGTGCTGGATATCAATGATACAGACAAGGACAGTAACTCGGGGAAGGGAGATCACAAACTATGCCACGGTTAGAGCGGGGCATCTCACGGTGTGCGCTATTAGTTAGATTTTTTCCTGCACCCTACAGTTCAAAAACTTTTTGCGCCGTTACTTGCTGGAAGTGCGAGCTGATAATGGGCAACGGGGGCAACGGAGCGGCTGGGACCTCAGCGAACGGCGGGACCAACAGTGTATCTCCTTAATCAATGAGATTTAAGGATTGAGAAAGAAACAGAGGAATGATGGAGAAGGAGGGTGAATTATAGTGAGTGAATTAGAGTCAAATCAGGTACAGAAAGAGAAATAAAGAGAGGGAAATAAAGATTGGAAAAAAAGACAGCAAGGAAAAGTAAGAAGAAAATGTAAAACTTTAAATTTAAAATTTAAATAATCTCTAAAAAGAATTCGCCACATGCAAGAATGAGACTGAACAGTTTAAATTGTTCCCTTTCTGGGCCAGGGAGGTTGATTGGCACTGTATTATCACATCATTAAAAGGGTACGTGCGCTTTTAACTCACCACGGCATTTCTGCAGCTACCAATCTAATTAATCACATCCTCACCTCCACCTTTGATACCCTTGTCCCTAATAAAACCATTACTCTCTCTCACCCTGATTGCTCCCCCAGGTATGGCCCTCATCTCCGCTCACTTAAGTCCAAGGGACGCAGACTTAAACGTTTATGGCAGACAACTGGTTTAGCCATTCATCGCCATATCTGGCTGGACCACATAAAACACTACCGGGTCCTGCTCTCCTCTGCCAAAACAGCTCACTATTCCAGGATCATCCTGGAATGCAAAGATAACCCTCGGCTTCTCTTCATTACAAATAGTCTTCTTAGACCCCTCTCCCCTGCCCCCTCCACCCTCACCTCCAACAACAAGTGCGAGAAGCTCATGGACTACTTTGTCACTAAGATTGAGACCACCCATTCAGCTGCCTCTGCCACTTCCCTCCCTTCCCCTAGCCCACCAAGCCAAATTTCCTCTAAAGATCCCCCCCGCCCTAGCCCTGAACTTGCATTTTTCGCTAGTTTCTCTTCTGTCTCACTAATTCTCAGGTTGGCAAGCTGTAACTAGTGGGGTACCGCAAGGATCGGTGCTTGGGCCTCAGCTATTTACAATCTAACTAAATGACTTACATGAAGGGACCGAATGTAATGTATCTAAGATTGCTGATGATACAAAACTAGGTGGGAAAGTGAGCTGTGAGGAGGACACAAAGAGTCTGAAAAGGGATATAGACAGATTAAGTGAGTGGGCAAGAAAGTGGCAGATGGTGTATAATGTGGAGAAATGTGAGGTTATTCACTTTGGTAGGAAGAATGAAAAAACAGAATATTTTTTAAATGGTGAGGAACTATTAAATGTTGGTGTTCAGAGAGTCTTGGGTGTCCTCATACAAGAAACACAAAAAGTTAGTATGCAGGCACAGCAGGCAATTAGGAAAGCAAATGGCATGTTGGCCTTTATTGCAAGGGGGTTGGAGTACAAGGGTAAGGAAGTCTTACTACAGTTGTATAGGGCTTTAGTGAGATCTCACCTGGAGTACTGCGTACAGTTTTGGTCTCCTTATCTAAGGAAGGATATACTTGCCTTAGAGGCGGTGCAACGAAGGTTCATTAGATTAATTCCTGGATGAGAGAGTTGTCCTATGAAGAGAGGTTGAGTAGAATGGGCTTGTACTCTCTGGAGTTTAGAAGAATGAGAGGTAATCTCATTGAAATATATAAGATTATGAGGTGGGCTTGATAGGGTAGACACGGAGAGATTGTTTCCCCTGGCTAGAGAGTCTAGATCTAGGGGGCAGAGTTGCAGGATAAGGGGTCGGCCATTCAAGACTAAGATGAGGAGGAATTTCTTCATGTTGAAGGTTGTGAATCTTCAGAATTCCCTGTCACAGAGGGCTGTTAATGCTGAGATATTGAATATATTCAAGGCTGAGATGGATAGATTTTTGGACTCTAGGGAAATCAAGGGATATGGGAATTGGGCGGGAAGTGGAGTTGAGGTTGAAGATCAGCCATGATCCGATTGAATGGCGGAGCAGGCTCGAGAGCCGTATGGCCTACTCCTGCCCCTATTTCTGATGATCTTATGTTCATATGCTCTCTCCGAGCTCATCTTGACCATGAGACCCATTTTCTGCTCCCTCAATCCTATTCCCACCAAACTGCTGACCACCCAACTTCCCTTCCTGGCCCCCATGTTTGTTGATATTGTTAACAGTTCCCTCTCCTCAGGTACTGTCCTCCTTCCTTCAAATCTGCCGTCATTAACTCCTTCCACAAAAAAAACACCCTTGACCCCTCTGTCCTTGTAAACTACTGCCCCATCTCCAACCTTCCTTTCCTCTCCGAAGTCCTTGAACGTGTTGTTGCCTCCAAAATCCGTGCCTATCTTTTCCACAACTCCAGGTGTGAATCCTTCCAATCAGGTTTCCGTTCCTGCCACAGTACTGAAACAGTCCTTATAAAAGTCACAAATGACATCCTATGTGACTCCGCCCCTGCCTCAGCTCATCTGCTGCTGACACCTTCATCCATGCTTTTGTTACCTCTAGACTTGACTATCCCAATGCTCTCCTAGCCATCCTCCCATCTTCAACCCTCCATAAACTTGAGCTTACCCAAAACTCTGCTGCCTGTATCCTAACTCGCACCAAGTCCCATTCATCCTTCACTCTTGTGCTCACTGACCTACATTGGCTCCCGGTCTGGCAATGCCTCGATTTTAAAATTCTCATCCTTGTTTTCAAACCCCTCCATGGCCTCTCCCCTATCTCTGTAACCTCCTCCAGCCCTACAACCCTCTGAGATCTCTGCGCTCCTCCAATTCTTGACTTTTGCGCATCCCCGATTTTAATCACTCCACCATTGGTGCTGTGCCTTCAGTTGCCTAGGTCCTAAGCTCTGGAATTCCCTCCCTAAACTTCTCCACCTCTTTACCTCTCTCTTCTCCTTTAAGAGAGACCGAGTAATTATAGGCCAATCAGTCTAACCACGGTGGTGGACAATTATTGGAATCAATTCTGAGGGACAGCATAAATTGTCATTTAGAAAGGCATGGGTTAATCAAGGACTATCAGTGTGGATTTGTTAAGGGAAGATCATGTCTGACTAACTTGATCAAATTTTTTGAGGCGGTAACAAGGAGGGTCGATGAGGGTAACTCGTTTGATGTAGTGTACATGGATTTTAGCAAGGCTTTTGACAAGGTTCCACATGGCAGACTGGTCAAAAAAGTAAAAGCCCAGGGGATCCAAGGGAAAGTGGCTAGTTGGATCCAAAATTAGCTCAGTGGTGGAAGCAAAGGGGTAATGGTTGACGGGTGTTTTTGCGACTGGAAGGCTGTTTCCAGTGGGGTCACGCAAGGCTCAGTACTAGGTCCCTTGCTTTTTGTGGTATATATTAATGATTTGGATGTGAATGTGGGGAGCTTGATCAAGAAGTTTGCAGATGATACAAATATTGGCTGTGTGGTTGATAGTGAGGAGGAAAGCTGTAGACTGCAGGAAGATATCAATGGACTGGTCAGATAAGTGGCAAATGGAATTCAATCTGGAGAAATGTGAGGCAATGCATTTGGGGAGGGCAAACAAGGCAAGGGAGTAAACAATAAATGGGAGGATATTGAGAGGTGTAAAGGAAGTGAGGGACCTTGGAGTGCATGTCCACAGATCCCTGAAGGTAGCAGGCCAGGTAGATAAGGTGGTCAAGAAGGCATATGGGATACTTTCCTTTATTAGCCGAGATATAGAATATAAGGCAGGGAAATTATGCTAGATATGTAGATATAGAACTGTATAAAACATTGTTCAGGCCACAGCTTGAGTTCTGCGTACAGTTCTGGTCACCACATTAACAGGAAAGAAGTGATTGCACTAGAGAGGGTACAGAGAAGATTTACAAGGATGTTGCCAGGACTGGAGAATTTTAGCTATGAGAAAAGTTTGGATGGGCTGGGGTTGTTTTCTTTGGAACAAAGGAGGCTGAGCGGAGATTTAATTGAGGTGTATAATATTATTACGGGACTAGCTAGAGTGGATAGGGAGCACCTATTTCCCTTAGCAGAGGGTCAATGACCAAGGGGCATAGATTTAAAATAATTGGTAGAAGATTTGAGGGGAGCTGAGGAGAAATTTTCTCAGCCAGAGGGTGGAGGGGGTCTGGAACTCACTGCCTGGAAGGGTGGCAGAGGCAGAAACCCTCAACTCATTTAAAAAGTATTTGGATGAGCACTTGAAGTGTCGTAACTTACAGGGCTACGGACCAAGTGCTGGAAAGTGGGATTAAGCTGGACAGCTCTTTCTCGGCCGGCACGGACATGATAGGCCGAATGGCCTCCTTCTGTGCCGTAACTTTCTATGACTCTATGCTCCTTATACCTACCTCTTAGACCAAGTTTTTGGTCAGCTGTCCTAATATCTCTTTATGTGGCTTGGTGTCAAATTTTGTTGGATATCGCTCCTGTGATGCGCCTTGGGATATTTCACTACATTAAAGGTGCTATATAAATGCAAGTTGTTGTTTTTAATTACCAGCCCTAACTTTCTGCAGCGAGTTTAATGGGAAATTAAAGTGCAAATCCAGCAAGTTCTTAAAAATAACGGGAAGGCTAAGGGCAAGATGCCATTTGTGTGAAGCAAACGGCGACAAAGTGGCGTAAATCAACCAGCAAGTTCTGGAGGTTCACAACTCACGCGTATCTCTTCATCCCCTGAACTTGCTGGCCGATTTGCGCATTAATAACGGTGTGTGTCGTTAACACACTGTTATTTTTCTAGCAAGATTTGGCTCAGGGTTTCTGTTGAAGTTATGCTGGTGGAGCGGGAGCTGCTCTGAGGAAATCCCCGGTCATAGTAATGTTTTGAAGAGATTATTATTCCACCTAGTTTACCTGTTAGATCTCCCATCAGTTTTCCTACTATGATTCTAGAGCTGTATAATCAAGTTCAGACTTATATTCATGGTAGCATCCTCGCCTCTGAGTCTGAAGGTAGTGAGTTCAAACCTCACTCCAGGGCATGTGCATATAATCTAGGTTGATACTTGAGTGCAGTACTGAGGGAATGCTGCATTGTTGCAGGTGGCAACTGTTGAATGAAATTTTAAACCTAGTCTGCCCTTTCAGGTTGATGTAAATGATCTCATAGCATTATTTAAATAACAGCAGGGTAGTTCACCCAGTGCCCTGACTAACTATAATGAACACCACTAAAACAGATCGGCCTAGAAATTCGTTGACGCTGCGCCCAGTTTACAGCTTTAATATGGCGGTTGGCATATACGCACCCACCATATTGGTAAAGGCCAGTTGTGTCTTCCAGATCCAAGTGTAAGATACAATTCAGCCAGTCTCTAAAAAGAACAGATTATTATCTTCATAAGACTATCCAGTGCTGAGACAAGACTGGAACCACAGGAGTGACTTGTGCAATCGTTCAGCTGATCATATTACCATGGGAATGAAGAATTTGAATCCAGGAAATTTATACTGTGGGGCAGAGGATTTGAGGATTGGGCACACTGTTTAAAATGAAGGCCCTACACTTTTCGACTGGGGAAGGGGGGACATCTTTAGCAGGCCCAGATTTCCACCCACCCCAGAGATCCCCCCGGCTCCTTTTGTATTTCTGGCTCTGGGATCACTTACATGCTAGAGGTAGATCATGCCAAACTGGGGCAGAACTTTGCTGTGGCAGGCGTCAGGGGCCTGCTCATAGTTGCCAACTATTTGCCTTTTACACAGACGATTCCAGATGCTGTTCACACTTCTCATTCCAGGTTCCTAAAGTCAGCTGTTTTCGGGATGGTGCTGAAAACACTCACACCACTGTGGCAGCATTGATAGCTCGCGTGAGTGAGAATTGTAAGTGCAACATGCCTGAGATTGGAGGAAAATAAATGTAGTCAACAAAGCAGAGTGCTTGAGGGGGAGGAGAACAGTCCCACTAAAAGTACAATTGAAAAACAGCATGAGAATCCATAAAGTTTATATGTTAATTGTGGACTGTCATTAGATGTTGAAATGGCCCAAAAATAATAATTTAATAAATAGATGATATCCAATTTAATTAATAAGGTGCATTTTACAGGTTCCAGTTAATAGGGTGCTTTCTTGGCCTGGATATCCATGGTGTTCTCCAGTTCCACCCTTCAAGAGGCCTATGCACCTCTTCTCACTTAGCATACTGACCTCCAACCTTTTGCTAGGTCCCTCTGAAGCTGTGGATGTGGAAACTCCCAGCATAGGAAGTCCCTACTCCTGGCCCTGCCCCACTGATGCTGATGCCCTTGCAAGGGGAAGAAGAGATTCTGACACAAGTCCACAGCTGTGGAATTTTGGCCCATGATATCCATTAAACTTATTATACAAAAATCTACAAAGGCAAACAGGGTTTTCTGCTGGAATTCCTGCAATCTAGTCCAGTCATGCTTTCCACAAAAATTACCATTTTATCCCTACAATCTACTTAATGATCTATCCCACCTCATTCTAAAATATCAAGGGATAGCTCGTATGTTAATTCAAAGAATTTATCATGCTGACTAGTATATTGATCAATGCAAGATGGAAAGTTGCAAGTTAAGATTATTGTTATGTGAGATACTATAAAAGCCTTGATTTGACTGATAGTTGTGCTAGTCCTGCTAGTCACAACTGAATAATACCGGATTAATATTCTGGAGTTCTTGCTCAATTATATTTGGGGGTTTCAGAGAAACTTAACAGTTTTATGTCTTAAGTGTCACTTGTGGTTATTTACCTCAGGAGATCAGATAATACAAGGAAGTTCTATGACAGTATAAATTGTACGTGGTATTCTGACTGGATTGACCTCCATTCCTGAGTTGAGACCCACATCTTAGAAATTTACTCCAAAACTGTTTTCTCACCCAGTCAAGTATCGGGTATTAACTTGTGATGCTATTTTCTCAGGAACATTGAACAGTAAGTTATCTCAATGGTGTCCCAGCATACAAGTGCCACCAAATTAAGTCATCTCCTCATTGGTACCCATCATCTCAATGTCTCCATTCTTTTTTATTGGCATGAATGTAAAAAATTTGTAAAAAAACTCCCAGGAGAAAATGTGCAGTATACAGGAAAGATGAATGGATTCAGTGGGCTGAACAACCTTTTCTTATTCCATTCTTATGTTCTTGTGATCTGGGACCACTAAAGCTATAAATAAAGGATTTTGCAGAAAGGCCCAGGTACTGTAGACAAGCGCTTGCCACAGTGGGCTGTCCTTTAAAAGTGACTTAAGACTGAGTAATAAATGTTCATGCAAACACTCAAGTGCAGCTATTAATGTCCTTTAGATGGTCTTGTGGTAGTGAAATGTTTTTGCTTACTCTCCAAGTGAGAAGCTTGCAAATCTCCAACAAGCAGCACTTTAACTTAATAATGGCACGGATTAAGATCTGATCTTAGTGTGACTTTTAACTGGTCGAATATGCCACATTACTATTCACAATGAGTATATGGCTAATTGGTTGCCCCATTCCCCCCGCCCCACACCACCACCAGTAATTGACTCAATTGTTTTTATTAATCCACCACCATAAGGGGTTTAGCAACATTAAGGCTACATCAGAATTGCAGACAGATATAAATATCTCCCATACCACCTAACAAACTGCCATTTTCTGCACAGTGGTAAGTCAGCTTTAAAATTACCATCTGGCAGGATATCATCCTCTAAATGTTTTAAAATCAAACATTTTATAAACATGGAGTTACCTTTGTTTTTGATAGGACAGATTCTCTCACGTGCTAAAGAACTGCCCACCTATTCATTCGTAGTTCTACAGTGAATGAGAGTCATAAGCCTGCACTCAGAATGGATGTAACTGTCTCCAAGGACCATTATGAAGTTATATGATAAGGCTGCAGTCACACAAACAGGTCAATCATGGAAGAGAAGGTGGAATGAGGGTGTCAAGGGGCTGAACAATCCTGTCAGTTGTCTCCAGGAGCGGGGGTGGGGGAGGGGAGAGGACGGCTGAATTCCTGTCAGCGTTCCTACAAAATAATGGGGAGAAAACAGAGTCTCTATTCCACCTTGTTTGATTCATAGGAGGATTCTTGGATGAATAATTGTAACAGATAACCGTTCTCAGTTAAAAATCTTTATTTTTAATGAATTGAATTGACAATATCCTGTTGCAATTCTTAAGGGATTTTTTTCTTTCCATATATATGTTAGACTGGACATACAGTGCAATACATTTGTGAGAATCAATACCAATTCATAAAGGATAAACTCTTTATTTATCCCCAGATTGTGGGAACTCAATCTATCTTGAGGCAAGCAGCAATCCTTTCATAAGATGTTTCAGGCACGCAGAATCTATGTGCTGTCAATAGCTGACCAGACAAAGCCCTCTGCATCTTCATCCCCTCCCCCCACACCAATTTGCTTCCCTTGCCATTTCAGTCCACTCATGCAGGAATACAGTTCCACAGGTACTGGCAGTCTTCCAGGAACTCACCAAAGCAGCCACTCTTTATGAGTGAGCCTGAAGCATTATTAACCTACTGGGGGAGCACAGCTGAGCTTCATCCCGCCCTTCCTGGGGGCAGGATTTTTCCTTCCCAGCCCCAATGCTGCCAAAACTGCAGCAGGGCAGGACTCCTCCTGCCTGCCTTATGGACGAGCCGCTGACCTCAGCCAGTTTCCTGGGATGAGCTTTATTTACAGAATTTAGGTGGACTGCTCAGTGGGATACCCCCGCGTTGGGGAATGGTAAATTGCTGCTGCCGGCCTCTTGGCAATACAGTAACGATGTCCCACCTTTGCCCGTGGCAGTCCCCCCGAGGGCACATGGGCGGGTATCTCCATGACAGCTGAAAAAAATATCTTTTTAAGTTTAACCCCATGATCGATCAATCAACAATTAATTACAGTCCCTTGGGGAGGGAGTTACATTTTAAATACCCCTTGCCTGTCATAACATCGTTGGATGCCAGGAATGCACAGACGTTCCTAGTGTCCGGTGTTGGTATGGCGTTAATGCCGTTAAGTACATTACATGACATCATTAACGGAACGGCTCACTGCCTAATTTTCCTCCCCTCACTTGCTGGAGTTACACTAGAGGAAAAGCAGCCCTCTGATGTCTGCACACATACCCGTTCCAGCAAGAGTCGCTAGATATCAAACAGGAGTACGACTCCTGTCTAAATTTCCATCTTACTGCTTTTGCAGTTTCAGGCCAATTGTAACCCCTCCATTGCTACCTCTGTTGAGATCAGCTAATTTAGAGCAGGACAGAGGTCGACCTTGGGACTTTCTTATTCTACATGCTTCAATGCATTTATTTACTGCATCATTGGAAAGCTTTTCTCATCATCTAGCAAGTATAAGTGTCTCTCAATTACGAATGAATGGTAAATACCCCTGTACTACAGCTTCCTCAAATGTTTTGTTTCTTGTGCTATTTCAGCATCTACCAGTATCCACTGCCATAAAACCAGGCTGCTGATAAAAGCAAGGACAGGTACCTCAGGAAATTGATCCTGATGTTTGCTCTGAGCCGAAGAAAAGTTTGGAGAATTGTGCACAAGTGCCAAGCGGCAAGCCGCTGCCTTCCCATGCCCAAATGTGTACTGTAGCAACCCCAGTTGAACAGTTACATCTGTGTTTTAACAAAAAGGTCTTTATTATGTTGTTTTATCTATTTTTAAACTTATGTTATATAAATAAAATTATAAATGGTTTACAGAGGTTAAAACTAGAATGAGTAATTTTCCTGAAAATGATAATTTTTAGCGAAGTTCACCAGCAGGTTGAAGTTGATGGGACAAATACTATTTAAATTACAAAATAAATACTGCAGTCAAGTATTTCCACAACTACTTAAAGGAGTTATGTGATTCAAAACTTGGAAATATCATGCAGAATTTTAAAAATCTTCTTGTTTGCAACTTGAGGTAAGAATAAGATCTGCATCAGAAAGATCAGAGGCAACAAGTTTTGAAAATATAACCCTCTCTCAGAGAGGAAACCCTTTTCTTTCTTTCAGATTGACAGTTCACAGCACACTGTGACACTAATCTGCTTTCCAAACTGTGGAACAAAAACAAGCTGTCGTCACCCTGTTCCTTTGCCCTAAGGTTATGCTTTCACCTTTTAACCTTTCAAAGAACCCTTCAAAAACCAACTACTTGAAAACACAATTATTAATAATACATCTGGCCCTTACTGTGTTGTTGCAGCACTCATAATGAATGCTCTTATTTTATTGCTCTTGTTTGTGTTGGTCAAAGTCAAAATTTATGACATTAACATTTTCATTGCTGGTTAAAAATTCAGTTGCAGAGTGAGTTTATTTTTTCAATAGGAATACAAAGTTATGGTCCTAGACTGTCATACAGGCTTCATAGTCACAGCTGTGGTCTTTGTTCTGCTGAAATTAATCCTAGAGCCACATCACAGCTGTTGAAACCTCTCCCCCCTCCAGTGACAGTAATCCCTGCTTTGTAATATGCACCATTTTGCACAGTTTAGAATTGGGCTGATTGCTTGTGACCTGTGATTTTGAATATATCATCACACAATTAATAATAAAGTTTGCATTGCTTTATGATGAATTATAGTGCATCAATAAGATTTAAAGAGCATTTTATATCAAAATTCTCCTGAAAAGATAAATAAAATATATTGACTTACGTGATGATATACCCTACTTTGATTGTGATTTTATACTGTTGGCACAAAGATTTAAAATGGCAAAGTTATGTAAGCAATTGGATCTTCTGTCTAATATACAAAATTGATGAAATAAAGGAAAGGGATAATTTTTGGAGAATACAATTTTTACAGTAACATATTATTTCTAAAAGTATGCATATATTTTCTATTCACAAAATTTACAATTAACTGGTGGTTAAGCTCTGGGAGAATCCATTACTAGAAGGTACCTTCATAGGGTAACCCTGTGGGTATGGTGATGAAGTCTATATGGACTTCCAGAAGATATTTGGTAAGGTTTCACACCAGAAATTATTAGCAAAAATGAAAGTGCATGGAATTGAAGATAATCTTGTGACATGGGTTAGTAATTGATTGAGAGGTAGGAGACGGAGTGTAGGAATAAAGGGAATGTTCTCTGATTGGCAAGATGTGACAAGTGATGTTCTTAAGAGAGCTGTACTGGGGCCTCAACTTTTCACCATATATATTAATGACTTGGATGAAGGAATAGATTTGTATATTCAAGTTTGCAGAAAACACTAAGTTAGGATGCACAGTATTTTGTGTAGATGGGAGCAGGAAGTTACAAAGGGACATAGATAGACTAAGTAACTGCACAAAAATGAGGTAGATGGAATTCAATGTGGGGAAATATGAGGTCATACACTTTGGATTGGAGAAAGACAAATCAGAACATTTTCTTAATGGTGAGAGACTACGCACAGTGGAGGAGCAAAGGGATTTGGGTGTCCAGGTACACAAATCACCAAAACCTAGTACACAGGTACAAAAATCAATCAAAAAAGCTAATGGAATGTTGGCCGTTATCTCAAGGGATTGGAAAAAAATGGGAGGAAGTGATGCTTCAGTTCTACAGAACCTTGGTCAGACCCCACTTGGAGTACTCTGTTCAATTTTGGACACCGATCGTCAGGAAAGATATATTGGCCTTGGAGAGGGTACATCGCAGATTAATCAGAATGATGCCTGGTCTTAAAGGATTAGATTATGAGGAGAGGTTGCATAAATACTACCTGGCAGCAGCCTCACCCCTCAGTTACATGTATTGGAAAATTGCGAGCGCATTTCCCATGAATTTCTGTGCAGTAAATTAATTGAAATTAAAACTAATGGATGGAAAATGATGGGCAATACGTCTGTAATTTCCTGAAATGGACGGCTGGCTGAGTGATGCTCCCTACCAGTGCTGCGCATTTGTAAAATTGGCCCTGTGGTGTTGACTCTTCTTTGCCAATCAGTGGTCTATTTTTGTTGTGTGCTGCTTTTTCTCCTTGCCATTTTCTTCCCTTCTCTCCTGAAGACCCTTGGTTCCAAAGGTGCCGGTCACACTGAGCCTGCATCAGCGAAATGGCCATTATTCACGTGTGAGCCTTATCAATGAGTGTCAGCAGGCTATCCAATTGTGGAGAACATCACAGTTGCTGCCCCTCCTGTCCTCACCTGACAACAAAGGCAAAATTACAGCACAAACTAGCTTTTTTCCATGTCTCTTTCCATCACTTTTCAAGGTGCTGGCTGTGGCTGAGATACGGTTGCATGGGTTGGTAAACCCTCCTGTGTCTTTCTCAAGTACCCATTGTTGACATGTGAGCCTAGAGAGTGAATATTAGTTGACTATTCAACCACTGAACACATAATCTAAGCTGAAATTTAAATGCAGTACTGAGGGAGTGCTACATGGTTGGGTGTGCCATCTTCCAGATAAGAAATTTATCCGAAACTCCATCTTCCTATTCAGGAGGATGCAAAATATGTACTGGATCTGGATCATCCACCTTGAAAGTCACACATTGTAATTATTGGTTTTAGAGACCGCTTGTATTTTTCACAATTCTGTAAAATACAGAGATTTTCCTTCTCAATATATTCCTCTGCTCAGACAATCTCTGGTGATTATAGTGGAAAGACAACCAACTACTGAATTGTAGCTACCGTGAAACCCCTAATTAAGATCAGGCAATATCTGTTGTTTACTAAAATGTAAGGGGTGCTCTTGCTAATAATCCTCCCCCACTTTGCGATACCATAAACTAATTTAACAACGACTGGCTTCTGAGTGACACACAAATTGTAAGTAAGAATGTATCAATGGCAGAAATGTTTCATTAAGCAATAATAGTCACAGTGGGATGGATATGCAAGGCAATAATGTGAGCAAGGATAAATGTTGAGCCTGAGATAATACTTTGCGTATAGATATCCTGAGTGCACCTACCCTGTAGTGATTATTGTTTTCTGAAGCTGGAAGAAACACGACTTCCAGAAGATTAGCCAGTGTATCAGAAGATTATATTGAAATAAAACCTGTCTATATTTAAATTATTTCTATTGTCTTAGCACTTCATATTAAGATAGTATTAAGCTGTAGTTATTTATTTTAGCTTTTGTCCTTCCTTTTTTATATCTTCTTCTCTATTAGTCATTTAGGACCTTTCCATACTGTGGGTTCTGGCTCCCGATCAATATCTGTATAGAGCTATATGGGAACAGCAGGCCCAAGTTATACTGTCACCTTTGTAAAGAAAGACGGTACTTGCATTTATATAGCACCTTTCCGATCCTCAGGAATCACAGGCAGTGAAGTACTTTTGAAGTGTAGTCATTGTTGTAATGTAGGGAAATGCTCTGCATCACTCTGTGGTCGGATAAAATGGAGATCTGACCACTTGTGCTTACTAAAACTATTTCACGTTGATACAAACTGTGGAATGTGACAATTTGATCCTTAATGCCTTTATTCACAAAGTTTAAAATAGTGCTTCTACAGTAAATCAGTATTAATTAGATTTTCTTCACAGTCAGATATAAAGAAATAAAATTAAAATGCCAGAAATACAGAGCAAGTAACTCAGTGTCTGAAATAGAAAGACAGGTTAACGTTTCAGGTGGAATCTGTAATCAGAAGGGGTTTCTGAGAGATTTTTTAAAAACTCAGAATGATGTTGGATATTCAGTTCAATATCAATACATTCAAACATCACTGTATTTTTAAGATGGTTAAGTTGACCCTTAACAAGAAGAAACCTTTAACTGCTGTGGATTGAGATGCAGCATGGATACAAAATTGGCTACGAGACAGGAAACAGAGAGTAGTGGTGAACGGTTGTTTTTCGGACTGGAGGGAAGTGTACAGTAGTGTTCCCCAAGGGTCGGTACTAGGACCACTGCTTTTTTTGATATATATTAATAAACTGGATTTGGGCGTTCAGGGCACAATATCAAAATTTGCAAATGACACAAAACTTGGAAGTGTAGTAAACAGTGAGGAGGATAGTGATAGACTTCAAGAGGACATAGACAGGCTGGTGGAATGGGTGGACACATGGCAGATGAAATTTAATGCAGAGAAGTGTGAAGTGATACATTTTGGCAGGAAGAATGAGGAGAGGCAATATAAACTATTGGTACAATTCTAAAGGGGGTGCAGGAACAGAGAGACCTGGGAGTATATGTGCACAAATCTTTGAAGGTGACAGGACCGATTGAGAAAGCGGTTAAAAAAACATATGGTATCCTGGGCTTTATAAATAGAGGCATAGAGTACAAAAGCAAGGAAGTTATCATGAACCTTTATAAATCACTGGTTCGGCCACAACTGGAGTATTGTGTCCAATTCTGGGCACTGCACTTTAGGAAGGATTTGAAGACTGTAGAGAGGGTGCAGAAAAGATTTACTAGAGTGGTTCCAGGAATGAAGGACTTCAGTTACGTGGATAGACTGGAGAAGCTGGGATTGTTCTCCTTAGAGCAGAGAAGGTTGAGAGGCGATTTGATAGAAGCGTTCAAAATCATGAAGGGTTTATATAAAGTAAATAAAGAGACACTGTTCCCACTGGTGGAAGGGCCGAGAACCAGAGGACACAGATTTAAGGTGATTGTCAAAAGAACCAAAGTCGATGTGAGGAAAAACTTTTTCACACAGTGAGTAGTTAGGATCTGGAATGCGCTGCCTGAAAGGGTGGTGGAGGCAGATTCAATCATGGCTTTCAAAAAGGAATTGGATAAATATTTGAAGAGAAAAAATTTGCAGGGTTATGGGGAAAGAGCAGGGGAATGGGACTAACTGGATTGCTCTTACAAAGAGCTGGCACAAGTTCAATGGGCTGAATGGCCTCCTTCTGCGCTGTAACCATTCTATTTTTTTCTATTCGTTCATGGGATGTGGGCATCACTGGCGAGGCTGGCATTTATTGCCCATCCCTAATTGCCCTGGAGAAGGTGGTGGTGAGCCGCCTTCTTGAACCGCTGCAGTCCGTGTGGTGACTGTTCTCCCACAGTGCTGTTAGGTAGGGAGTTCCAGAATTTTGACCCAGCGACAATGAAGGAACGGCGATATATTTCCAAGTCGGGATGGTGTGTGACTTGGAGGGGAACGTGCAGGTGGTGTTGTTCCCATGTACCTGCTGCTCTTGTCCTTCTAGGTGGTAGAGATCACGGGATTGGGAGGTGCTTCGAAGAAGCCTTGGCGAGTTGCTGCAGTGCATCCTGTGGATGGTACACACTGCAGCCATTGTGCGCCGGTGGTGAAGGGAGTGAATGTTTAGGGTGGTGGATGGGGTGCTAATCAAGCGGGCTGCTTTGTCCTGGATGGTGTCGAGCTTCTTGAATGTTGTTGGAGCTGCACTCATCCTGGCAAGTGGAGAATATTCCATCCTGACTTTGCCTTGTAGATGGTGGAAAGGCTTTGGGGAGTCAGGAGGTGAATCACTCGCTGCAGAATACCCAGCCTCTGACCTGCTCTTGTAGCCACAGTATTTATATGGCTGGCCCAGTTAAGCTTCTGGTCAATGGTGACCCCAGGATGTTGATGGTGGGGGATTCGGCGATGGTAATGCTGTTGAATGTCAAGTGGAGGTGGTTAGACTCTCTCTTGTTGGAGATGGTCATTGCCTGGCACATGCCTGGCAGTCTATGATTCTATGGATACTGTAACTGTTCCACTTTCTTCATCATTTCTAGTTTGAGTTGGGTAGATTTTCCAGAGTGCTCACTCGACACTTATGGCTTCATAAGGACCCACTTCCAGCTTAGGTCTGCGGAGGAGCTGTTGGATTTCCTGCACCCACTCCGATCAGTGAACTGCCTGTCAGCGCTGTTCAATGTTGGCAGCTCACGGATATTATTGTAATGAGGCCTGACCACAAAAATGATTTGGACTCCGATGAGTTTGATTGGACAATGCAATAACTCTGCCCATCGCCCTCCCGATGAATGCTGAAAATTGGCTCCAGCATCTCCGACAGTGTAGAACTCCTTCAGTACTGGAGTGTCAGCCTGGATTATGTGCTTAAGTTTTGGAGTGGGGTTTGACCCTACAACCTTCTGACCCAACTGCCAAGTTGACACAGCAGGAAATGTTAGACATAGTGGGTATGGTAGTGTAGTGGTATGTTACTGGACTAGTAATTCAGTAGAATGTGAGTTCAAATTCCACCACAGCAGTTTGAGAATTTGAATTCGTTTTTTTTAAATCTGGAATTGAAGAGCTGGTGTCAGTAAAAGTGACCATGCAGCTGTTGGATTGTTTTAAAAACCCAACTGGGTTCACTGATGTCCTTTGAGGAAGGAAACCTGATGTCCTTGCTTGTTCTGGCCTATATGTGACTCCAGCCCACACCAACGTGGTTGACTCTTAAATGTCCTCTGAAGTGGACCATTTCAACAAGAAGGCCCACCACCACCTTTTCAGGGCAACCAAGGATGGGCAATAAATGACAGCCTTGCCAGCAATGCAACCTTGCCTAGAATGAATAAAAGCACCATAGATCAATTTATCTTATTGAAACATACAAGATTTTGAGGGGACTCGATAGGGTAGATGCTGAGAGGATGTTACCCCTCATGGGGGAATCTAAAACTAGGGGGCATAGTCTCAGAGTAAGGGGTTGCCTGTTTAAGATGGAAATGAGGAGGAATTTCTTCTCCCAGAGGGTCTGAATCTTTGGAATTCTTTACCCCAAAAGGCTGTGGAGGCTGAGTCATTGAATACATTCAAGGCTGAGTTAGACAAATTTTTGATCAGCAAGGGAGTCAAAGGATATGGGGAAAAGGCGGGAAAGTGGAGTTGAGGTAAAAATCAGATCAGCCATGATCTCATTAAATGGAGGAGCAGGCTCGAGGGGCCGAATGGCTTACTCCTGCTCCTATCTCTTATGGTCTTATGGTCTAATTAGCATCTGAAAAGAGAGAAACATAGTGTAGTATTTCACATAGAATATCTGTCAGGCAGAGGTCCCTCCCCTAAATGTTAACCTTTCTTTTCTCTTTTCAGATGCTGATGGATTTGCTGTGTGTTTCTAACATTTTTGTTTCTTTTTATTTCAGATTTCCAGCAGTGGGTAACTTATTATTCTTGTACCACTTAGCAAAATGTCATAACAATTTCATAATTAATACTTTCATTGCTACCATGTTTTTACTTCTAGGGATACATAAAAATATGGGGAAAACATAGGAAATGCACCGTTTAAATTCAGAAATACAAAAAAGAATACAAAAACTCTGATTGTGGTCTGGAAATACTGAGATTTTTATATTCCACTTGGGTCCTTGTCACATATAACTATTGAAAACCCAAGCAAATATCAATGCTTTCAGAGGAAGAGGGGAAAAACCGGGGTAGTGCAAGAAAAAAAGTAAGTTGAAGCAACTAAAGGGGCTCCATCTTGATGAAAAGATGCTTGGCAACTTTTTTTAGTTAGCGGAGGGAGAAGAATCATTAGAGCTGTGTTGCTCATTAGAAACAAACAAATAGATCTATCATTTTTTTTGTGAAGACATTGCCCCTTTATAATTCCTCTTTTTGGTCACAGCACAACACCAACATTGAAATGATGGTACAACCCGATGCTGGATAATATAAATTGGTGATATCATATTTACAGCTTCAGTGTTCAGTTTATCCATCTATAAACAGACATGTCAATTCAATAACTACTTGTGAGGACTTCTCTTAAGCTCCAGGAAAGCACTATGATAACACTGAATGATTGCTATTGAAATATAGGCTAATGTATTTTTATAGAATCATAGCAGAATCATAGAAAATTTACGGCACAGAAGGAGGCCATTCGGCCCATTGTGTCTGTGCCAGCCAAAAATGAGCCACCCAGCCTAATTCCACTTTCCAGCACTTGGTCCGTAGCCTTATAGGTTATGGCACTTCAAGTGCATATCCAGGTATTTATTAAATGAGTTGAGGGTTTCTGCCTCTATCACCCTTTCAGGCAGTGAGTTCCAGACCCCTACCACCCTCACTCCCCTCTAATCCTTCTATCAATCACTTTAAATCTATGCCCCCTGGTTATCGACCTCTCTACTAAGGGAAATAGGTCCTTCCTATCCATGCTATCTAGGCCCCTCATAATTTTGTACA
Source organism: Heptranchias perlo (assembly GCF_035084215.1). Classification (NCBI taxonomy): domain Eukaryota; kingdom Metazoa; phylum Chordata; class Chondrichthyes; order Hexanchiformes; family Hexanchidae; genus Heptranchias; species Heptranchias perlo. The sequence goes on from NC_090327.1 coordinate 70,040,707, forward strand.
CCACAATTAAATCACCCCTCAGCCCCATCTGTTCAAAAAAGAACAACCCCAGCCAATCCAATCTTTCCTCATAGCTAATATTCTCCAGTCCTGGCAACATCCTCGTAAATCTCCTCTGTACCCTCTCTAGTGCAATTACATCCTTCCTGTAATGTGGTGACCAGAACTATACACAGAACTTAAGCTGTGGCCTAACCAGTGTTTTATACAGTTCCAGCATAACCTCCCTGCTCTTATATTCTATGCCTCGGCTAACAAAGGAAAGTATTCCATATGCCTTCTTAACCACCTTATCTACCTGGCCTGCTACCTTCAGGGATCTGTGGACATGCACTCCAAGGTCCCTCACTTCCTCTACATCTTTCAGTATCCTCCCATTTATTGTGTACTCCCTTGCCTTGTTTGCCCTCCCCAAATGCATTACCTCACACATCTCCGGATTGAATTCCATTTGCCACTTTTCCGCCCACCTGACCAGTCCATTGATATCTTCCTGCAGTTTACAGCTTTCCTCCTCACTATCAACCACACGGCCAATTTTTGTATCATCTGCAACCTTCTTAATCATGCCCCCTACATTTAAGTCCAAATCATTAATATATATCACAAAAAGCAAGGGACCCAACTGGAAACAGCCTTCCAGTCACAAAAACACCCGTCGACCTTTACCCTTTGCTTCCTGCCACTGAGCCAATTTTGGATCCAACTTGCCACTTTCCCTTGGATCCCATGGGATTGTACTTTTTTGACCAGTTTATAATTTGATTAATTAATAGATTTTGATATTGATCTAACAAAAAGGCTCAGGAAAGCCAATGGTGACATTTGAAAACATTGACCACATAATTAAAGAAATCCCAGTGGTACGCCATGAAATCTAGGAAAATTACTTAGGGCCTGAAATTCTGAATTTTTTTATATAGTGCAAAAGTGATGTAGTTCCAGTGTATGGAGCCAGAATTTGGAGTGTAAGTCAGATACACCAGAGTTATACCCACTCTAAAATACATGCTAAATTCCTGTAGAACTGGGTGCCGGCAGAAGACACCTCCAAAGTGATACATAGAAATGCAAAGAAATTACAACACGGAAACCAGCCATTCGGGCCAATTAGTCCATGTTGACATTTACCCTCCATGCGAGTCAATAGATCTAATCGCATTTACCCAACCTGTTCCCATATCCTTTCAACCCCTTTTCCTTCAGTGGTGCATGTTTGCAAATGACAGAATTATGAGGACAAAACCCACTGTCCCAGAAGTTCTGCCACTTACACCAGAATTGCACCTGACTTCACTTAAGCATGTAGAGAAAAGGGGTACGTTACCTGCATTACTTGTCAAACCAGGCAGTGGCTGAGTTCACAGGCTTTAATTGTTGCCAAACTTTGACTGAAATATCAGCTTTGGGACTGAGGAAATTTGAAAAATCTTTTCTCAGCTGTGCTGCTAAGAAAGGATTCTGCCAACTGCCTTTCAGCAGCTTCAGACAGGTAATCTTTTTCTTCTAACCTTTTTGTCATGGAGCTCTTACCATCGGGTTCAGCAAAGCCATTCCCATAAATGACGGAGGCAGAACAGGAGCAGGAAGAAGAGGAAATGATAGAAGTACGCAGGATATAGCTACACCAAAGGAGAAGAAGACCAACCAGGAAGTACCTCTCCACCAGAGTCTACAGACCACAACACTCCCTTGAGAATGTATCAGAAGAAACCTGCATAAGGGGGCAACGGTTCATTGAGGAGCAGTGAAGCAACTATGTGTCCCCATGGCAAACTGACCTCCAAACATCCTCTTGAGGACAAAATGGTTTTACTGTGCACATAGATATTTACATATTTAGTGGGAAGATATAGGGCTCGAATTTAGCAGGCCTGCGGGTTCCCAGCGGGTGGTCCTCCGGGAGCGTCGAAAACGCGGACGGGTAATTGTGTGCGTCCCCCACGCGATCGCGGGATAATTGGACCCATTAAGGCCTGCTTCCGGGTTCTGCGCTCCCCAGCTGCGAGCCGGCCGGCTGCGCATGCGCAGTACCGTCGACGCGATGTAGGAGCTCCAGTTAAAGGGGCAGTCTCCCAAAGCCCCTCCTGCTGCAAGCAAGAGGTCTGGGAGAATGGCTCAACCAAGGGGAAAGGCTGCGCCCCGTTTTTCAGATCTGGCACTGCAGCTGATGCTGGAGGGCGTGAGGAGGAGGAGGGAAACACTCTTCCCTGAGGATGGGCGCAAGTTCCCTGCCGCCGCAACCAGGAAGGCATGGGCAGAGGTGGCGGCGGAGGTGAGCAGCAGGGGCAACACCCCAAGGACTTGGGAGCAGTGCCGCAAGCGCTTCAATGACCTGACTAGGTCTGGCAAGGTGAGTACACCAACGCACCCTCCCACATCCCGTCCCCACCATCACGCCAAGCAGATCACAACCCCCTCCTGCACAGCCACCACTGCGCTCCATCAGCAATCATCACAGCCACTCATTCACCATCCTCGCCGTGCACGCAAGTACCCACCGTCCCTGACCCCACCCGAACACTACCACACACCCCAATCCCCATGCAATGGGATGGGCACGTGGCCCACACTTCCTCCCATCCGTTCCGCGCCACGCTCAACCCAACCACACCGATGCTCGATGCGTCTCACGATGCAAGACGCACCCACTCACACATCTGTGTTTTGCCTTCACAGGAGAAGAGGAGCAAGAACAACCGCGAAAGGGCACGCACCGGAGGTGGGCCGCCGCAAGTGGTGGAGCTCACCGACGCAGAGGTGGAGGCGCTCGACCTCGCCCGCACGCGACATTGCCTGTCGGTGGCCGATGGCGAGTGTGTCGCTGCCGAAACGGCCGGTAAGGGAAAGCTGACACTCAACACCCATGATCGCGAGTGACCGTATCATCACCTGCCATCAGGCGCACTGTCAAGTTGGTCCACATGCCTCAAAGTGCCCTCTGTTCTCTTGCAGGTGCGTCTTTGGATCAAGCGAGCATGGAGGGCGATTCCTCAGAGGACATGGCGGTCTCTGAGGGTGCATCGTCACATCAGAGCCAACCATCCACCAGCGCAGAGACACGCACCTCGGTGGGTCCCCCTCGCCAACTAGTTGGGGTAGCACTTGGTGAGTCACTGCGCACGAGTGAGCATGAGCAGACCCTGGTGGCAGGGGCAGCCGCGGAGGGTCCGCGACGGAGGGAGCACTCATCTCCAGGCTCTGCTCAGCCGGACCCAGATGCTGAACCCAGGGGGCCACCAGAGAAAAGGAGAGTCGTCGAGGGCCACCAGCTAATTGCTGAGGTGCTGGCAGAGGTGCCGCGCGCATTGTCCACAATAGCGCAGGCGAAGGAGGAGTCCACCTCCTGCATGTGGGCATTGGTGGCGCAGGCACAGGAGGGTACCGGCGACACAGTGTCGCGGGTAGGTGCGGGACTGTCTGCGGTGGAGGACAGGCTGGCCTCCCTCGAGCGTCACGCACAGCTCCACTTCGAGTCCTTGCAGGCCCTGACAACGTCTGTACGGATTCAGGGTGAGCAACATTCCGACGCCACCAACAGGCTGAGGGATACACTAGGGGTGGCCTTGCAAGGCCTCACACATGCCATCCAAACTGCCGTCCAGCAGGGTGGAAGGGGTGATGTGGGCCGAGGCCAAGAGAGGGATGATGGTGACCGGGGACATGGAAGCGGGGACGCCTCTCAAGGCGTCCCCACGTCCCACCCGTCGCCCACCTCTCAACCACCACCCGCAATGGTGCCTCCTCTCCAGGTGGCCGAGTCTGCCCCTGCCCCGGTGCAGGAGGAGCAGTCTGTGGAGGTGCCCTCACGGGCACCGAAACCCAGGGGCCGTCCGCCAAAAGCATCTACCCGGTCAAGGCAAGAAGACGAGCAACCTGCCACTACCTCTGCTGGAGCCACAGGGGTAGCACCACGTAGGGGTTCCCGGAGAAGAATTCCAAAGGCCTTATAATCACAAAGGGAATACACCAGGGTGTTTATTATTTTGTACTTTGTTTCTTAAATGATGTCACATTCCACATATTAAATAGTCTATTCTCACCACTCCTGCCACCTCTCGTCCATTCTTCCGCGGCTTGTGCAGTAGTTGCGTTCCGTGGAGGCCATCATGACGGCAAACACCTGCTGCCACCCATTGGGCACACTGCTGTGGGTGCAGGATTACTGGCAGCACTCTTCAGTGGAGGGGGCTGGTATGGCCGCTCGCATGTGCAGGTGAGGAGATGCGAGCGCCTCGCAGTGTCTGACTCTAGGAGAACCGTTGACGTATGAGTGCGTCCCTGGCCCGGCGACCATCCCGGTGAGTCGCGGCTCGGCGCATGGGTCGTCCAACATCCTCGGGCGCGTCCTCCTCCTCCGCCTCCTCCGCCTCCGCCTCCTCCTCCTCCTCCTCCTCCTCCTCCTCGCCCTCGCCTTCCTCAATGTGGGTGGCGGGTGTGGATGGGGCCTCCTCCAGCGGCACCCCTCTCTGTTGGGCCATGTTGTGCAGGGCACAGCAGACAACTATGATTCGTCCCACTCTGAATGGTGTGTATTGGAGCGCTCCCCCAGAACGATCAAGGCACCTGAAGCGCATCTTGAGAAGCCCTATGGTCTGCTCAATTGTAGACCTGGTAGCAGTGTGGCTGTCATTGTACCGACGCTCCGGCTCGGTGATGGGGTTCCTCAGAGGTGTCATGAGCCACGTGTGGAGGGGATACCCCTTGTCGCCGAGGAGCCAGCCGTTGCCGGCGTTGGGTGCCTGCAGGATGGGCGGGACGGCGGACTCCCTGAGGACGAAGGCATCGTGGCAGCTGCCGGGGTATCTGGCGCACACGTGTAGGAATCTCTGGCGGTGGTCACAGATGAGCTGGGCGTTCATGGAGTGATACCCCTTCCTGTTGATGAACAGCCCTGGCTCATGCGGAGGTGCCCGTATTGCGATGTGGGTGCAGTCGATTACACCCTGCACCCGTGGGGGGCCAGCCATGGCATGGAATCCAACCGCCCTCTCCATCTGGCTGCGCTCGTCCATGGCGAAGTTGATGTAGTGGGAGGCCCTGCGGAACAACCCATCGGTGACCTGCCTTATGCACTTGTGTGCAGAGGACTGACAGACCCCGGTGATGTCCCCGGTGGCACCCTGGAAGGAACCGGATGCGAAGAAGTTGAGGGCAGTGGTGACTTTGACGGCGACAGGTAAGAAGATGCTGCTTGGTCCATCAGGGAGCAGCTCGTCGTTAAGGAGGCTGCAGATGTCGGCGACTACCTGGCGATTGACTCTGAGCCTCCGTATGCACTGCTCCTCGGAGAGGTCCATGAAGCTGAGCCTCGCTCTGTACACCCTGTGCGGAGGGTAGTGCCTCCTGCGACGCATCTCTCTCTGCGGTTGCCCTCCCTCCTGCTGTGCAGGTGGGTGTGCCGCAGCACCGTGTTGGGGGGCCCCACCTCTCCGAGGCGGACGGCGTGGACTGCGAGGCTGCTGGGGCTGGTCATCCTGTTCGTCCTCCGACGATGTCAACGCACCACCCATCTGGCAGGTGTTGGTGTGAGGGGCTGTGCAGGGTAGGTGGGTGGGTCCTCGGACTGGGGCTGCGGTTTCGTGTCGGTCTGTCCTCTGGCTTGGCGGGGGTTGGTGGAGGGCAGGGGTTGCCCTATGTGACGCGGTGGCCTCCTGCGTGGGTGAGGGCGCTCCCCCGCGGAGCGCACCTTGGCACCTGGCACAGGCTGCTGGCTGCAACACGCCTGGTTTGAAGGGTCCTGTTTCCCCCAGTGTGGGAAACTGACTGCTTTGACCGTAAAATCCCACACTTCCTCTTTTGACAGCTGCTTCAGCTCATTAACTGACCACAACGAGCAAGTTAAGTGATCTCAAGTGGAACCCCGCTGGCTTTAATTGCCTGTGGGATTCCCACCAGCGGGGCTTGCGCGCGCAGCCCCGCACGTCAGCGCGGTACCCGGAAGTGGCCGGGATTTCGTCCGAATCCGGTCACGTGATCGGAGATCGGGATTTTCGGGGCCCCCCCGCTGGAAACCCGCAGGTAACCCGACCCTAAAATCGAGCCCATAGTTCCTGATACTGAAGCACTTGAGGAAGCTAAGTTGCCAAGTCTAATAAATTTTCTCCTAAAAACAGACGCCTTCAATGGTTTGGTCATCTATATCGGATGGAAGATGGGCGCATTCCATCGGATCTTTTGTTCAAGGCTCCTTGGTCAGCCTACGATCAGGTTTAAAGCCCTTTGCAAGAAGGACTTGAAAACTTTAACATTGATACCACAAGTTGGGAAGATGTGGCTAACAGGCCACATTGGAGGGCTGTGTTCAATCAAAGAGCCAAAAAAGCTGAAGGGAGGTGGCTGAGAGAGAGGAAAGAGAAGAGAGCAAAGAGGAAAGATAAGAGAGCAAAGAAGAAGGAGAAGCGAGCAAAGAGGAAAGAGAAGAGAGCAAAGAGGAAAGAGAAGAGAGCAAAGAGGAAAGAGAAAAGAGCAAAAAGGAAAGAGAAAAGAGCAAAGAGAAGAGAGCAAAGAGGAAAGAGAAGAGAGCAAAGAGGAAAGAGAAGAGAGCAAAGAGGAAAGCGCACCAGGCCTTGAGTTAGTACTGCACGGACTTCAACATCTCGCTCTGTGATTTACGCCTGCACTACTTGTGATATGGACTAGGGTTGCCTACTCTGGTTGGAGGCATTCCTGGAGGTTTGACCATGTGACATTCTGACCACATGACATTTGATCACCTGACTTCTACAAATGTTATTACATTGACCTTATAAAGGTTGGGTCCCCTGTACTTGAGTATTTTGGTTTGTGGTTTCGTGCCAGCAGCTGTTGTGCAATAAGTTCCAAGAACCAGGAGGCCACCTGTGAGCAGGCGAAGAGGGGAAACCGAGGGTTGGGAAGAGAGGAAACCGAGGTTTGGGAAGAGGGGAAACCGAGGGTTGGGAAGGGGAAACCGAGGGTTGGGAAGAGGGGAATCCAAATGTGGGGGAACGATTCACATAAGGGAAACCGAAGGTGGGAGGAACTTTGATTCCACCAGTAACTAATGGTAACTCACTGAAATTGCACTGATAACTAATAGTAATAGTGGTAACACTCAGATTCCCCTCATAACCAACAGTAATTCAATAACTCACTGATAGTCTATTTATAATTGATAGTAATAGGTGTATTGCCTCGATATCTTACCTGTAATTAGTAATAATCTTATAACCCGCTGATATTCACCCTGAAACCATAGCCAGAATCCCCTTGCGCTGCACAAGGTGCGGTCAGGCTCTCCAGTCGATGCTACTTTTAACATGTTCGATTTCTCTTCCTATCTCCGTGGACTCCAGTTTGGACTCCGGTACTGTATGAAAGTGACAACTCTGAACTGGGAACCTCAATCAGAGCTGATCTGTATTTGAACTTCACATGGCAAAACCAGGTGGCACAGAGCGACCTGAATCAAACCAAGAAATCGCACAAAGGGCAGTGGGCTCAGTGTTTGGGGCACTTCTCACAGGGCACATCATCCTAAACTCAGCTCACCGCCAACATTTCTAAAGCAGTCCTTTTGGACTCGATAAAGGAGAGTTTTCATAGAATTATAGAAATTACAGCACAGAAGGAGGCCATTTGCCCCCCGGTTCTGGCGCTCTCTCCTGTAACCCCATCCCCAAAGATCTTTTTATATTCCTCCTTTTCAAATATTTATCCCATTCCCTTTGAAATGAGGTTTTAGTGTCTACCTCAATAGTCACATATGGTGAAGTATCCCACGGTCTAATAGCCCTCAGCTGAAGAACTTTCCTCCTCCCTTTCCCTTGTTTCTTCCAGTGAGAATCCTTGGTTTCCGTTCCCTAGTTCCTCATTTGCCCACCACTGGAAATAATCTTTCACTACCTATCCACAGTAAGGTCCCCAGGTTTCACTTACCCCTTTACTGGCTGCTCCTCTTTTGGCACCACTCCCACTCACCACCTTGCTGCTGCTGTTCCTGGCTCTATGGGAAATGCTGGTCCCCACGCCCACCCCCAACCCATTTCCCCCCCAACCCCTAGTCCCATTCTATCCCCCGACCTCCCATTTTTCTCTGACCTCCCATCCCCCAATCCCCCATCTTCAGTCTCCCTCTTTTAAACTCCACTTCTGAGCACCCCTATTTTAGAGACCCCTCCATTTCAGAGCCCTCCCCACCCCAATTGCTTGTACAAATTCAACACCACTTCCCTGCATTTGTATTCAATGTCCTTATATATAAATCCCAGAATCTCTTTTTGCCTTTTTTATATCCTTTTCTACCTGCACTCCATCCTTTAAAGCTTTATGGCCTAGATTTTATACGAGAGTTACATTGGCACCCTAGTGTAATTCCAGCAGAACATGCCAGAAAATGTATTGCAAGCTAACTATTGGCTCTCCGGCACCTCCGAGTTCCCAGCTGGAAGTGACAGGGGGTGTACAATATGTCTGCCCATATATGAACGGACATAAATGCTATGCAAATGACTGAAATATGCCATCCAACATATTTGCTGTCAGTTGTGCCATAGCGACATTGGACACAAGGGACACCTGTTTTTCCCAAGCATCCAGCATTGTTATGGGCTTTGGAGTGGCCTTTTAAAAACTGATGCAATCAATCATGGAAGCTTAGGTGGCACTTTTCAAAATTTCATTTTTTTTAACAATTCAGCTGTTAGCACAAAGGCTACCTATACTACAACAGGATTCTGAACCCTGCCACAGCAAATTTACTCCCCCCAAGGCGGACTCCAACTTTGCCTATAAAGATGCAAATGTTCTTGAGGCAAGGGTCAGTGTGCACCCTTGTGTCAGGCACAAGTCTTATCATTGCTACCGGTGTATGTATCTGTAGCCCTAGATCTTTCTGTTTCTCCGCTGTTAAAAATATTATGGCCCAGAAACTGCTTAAAAAAGAAAGGTCAGCTCAACAGTGCTCACTGTCATTAGTGAAGAAATCGAGGAGCAAGTTCCAGCGTTCGCACATGCGCAGTCAAACACGGAAATCTGGAACTCGTTCTTCCTGGTTCATCAGCGATATGACAGCTTCGCGCTAAAGGGACATCACTGGCTGCAATCAACAGAATCAACGGACCAGTGCCAACTTACTCTCCTGCCCAGCTGGTAAGTAACTAATATCACCACAAAATAGATGATGCTTAAAAATATCAGGTCTGAACTAAGTTTTAACAGCGCAATAAGTCTTAATGACTGTCAAACAACTAAAATTTAATTTTTAAAAATGTGGAATCTCATTACTCCTTATTTTAAATGTTTTTGGTCATTAAAAAAAATTTTTTTTTACTTTTTCCTTCCGTCTCTTATTTTATTTGATTATTTCTTACCCTCTCTTTTTTACACTGTCTATAACTGTTTTTATAAATGATTTTAATGTTGTACCTTTCACTTCCTGGATTTTACATTCTAGCTTGCAGTGACCATTAATGTCACTGCAATCTGATTGGCTGAGGGGAGAGAGCGCTCCTCTTGCTTCTCCCATGGGTCCTAGCTTTGCTGGAGTTAGTGCTGGGCTCTTCTCAGTTTCTTATTTGAGGAAGTGCCCAAAGAAAAGACAATGGTAAGTTAGTGGGTTAGTATAAATCTATGGAGTGGCGAGCACTGTTAGTTCGCTGCTCAGAGCAATTTCTGGGCCATTATGATTTTGGGTATACTTTCTTTCACTGATGTTTTTCCCAAAATTTCTCTGCATTGAACTGCACCTGTCACTTATCTACCCATTCTAATAATCTGTCTATGTTCTCCTGCGATCTCTTGCATTCTTCCTCACACTTTGCCATGCCCTCTCCTAATTAAGGAAATGGAGTGTTTGTTATACAAAAGAGATGGGGACAATACACAATAAAAACGTAGAACACTTCCCCCCTAAAAAAACTGCACCTGTAGTTCCAAAGGTAGAAGTGAAACCCGTCAGAATGAACAGCATCATTGTGCTGGGAAAGATACTAGGGGCGATTTTAACTCTGCCTGCATGGCAGAAACCAGACGGGTGGTCAGTTAAAATCAGCCAGGTGACTTACCTGCCGATGTCCCACCTGGATCCTGCTGATTTCAATTTTAACCTGCTCTTCTGAGCAAGCAGCATAGACACCTGCCTGAAGCCAGTGGGGTCCTCCTTTAAATATGCAGATTGGATTCTGATAATGTTATCGATTCGCAACTGCAATTTTAACTGCAGTCTGAGCAGGGAAATCGTTGCAGCTTTCCTGCCAGGTAAAGACAGTGAGAAGAGGATCTGGGACCAGAAGAGACCATTTAAGATAAGTTTTTTAATGACTAAAATTCTTTAAGCAACATGATGGTTGTCTGCTACCGAGACTCATTTGGACTATATTCAATTCCATTCTTAAAATGATATTTAGCTAGCTCTATTTTTACAGAACTTAACACAACATTAACTGTTTCTGTGGGAGTCTGTTCCAGATATCCACTACTTAGTAAGAAAAAAATAGCTAGTATTGGTTGAAGCATGTTAATTTTATACTCATGTCCTCTACTTCTTCCCACACAGTTTGCTTTAAGTCACCTGTTTTACAGCCACGTCATTCTTTTAAAGACATGTGTCAAGCCCCACCATAATTTATTTTTCCTGGTGAAAACTATTTTAGTTCTGTGAGTTTCTCCTCATAATTAGATCCCCAAGTCCAAGAACCATTTTTGCTACTCTTGTCCAATATATCAAGGCAAAAAGCACAACGTTGCAAGTAATATTCCAAATGAGTTTTTCAGGATTAAAATCATTTGTTTTCAACTTTATTTAAATACTCTTGAGACACATCTGCATACTTGATTAGCCCCGCTACTAACAGCTTTGTATTCACTAGACACTTTCAGTAAATAGTCAATAATTTTGTCCCAAATCATTTCTATTGTAATTGAGAGCCATTCATTGTGTACCCATGTTTCATACTGCTCCAGTATGTATGACTTCACATTTATCAACACTAAATGCCATCTATTCTGCTTTAGCCCATCCACTAAATTCATACAGATCCTATTGAATGCTAGCACATTACACTAGTTACTTAGTCACATAACTTGGTATCATCTTTACATATCATTTATGAATAGTATAACCAGGAGGACACATTAAGAACCAGAACAGATTTGATGGAATCCATCAATCACTGCCCCAGGATGAAGTATCTTGTTTTGATAAAAAAACGCACCTAGATGTTGCTTAAGAAATAATTTATTTCTGAGTATGACCGCAGTAAAAATCACGATGTAATTTGACATGTTGCTTTTCACTTTCACCTAATTAAACTACAGGTTTCTTGCCATGGTGTTTTTTTGCTGTCACCCAACCACATTTTGGAAGTCAAGTTTGTAAATTTTCTGAAGGTTATAGCAGCAAGGAAAAAGTTGATAATTCTCAGCAATCAGGCTTAGGAATAAAAAGAAATAATTCTTAGAACATTACTTCCATCTCTCTTCTCACCTTCCTGCCTATTCTCTCTTTACCTCCCCCGTTCCTTCTTTCCTATACATTTGGTGTTTGCTAAGATTTGTTTCAATACTTAGGAGTTAGAAAATATTGTAGAGATACTGCAGGATTAAACTGCCCAGCTATCATTTTAATGTATTTTCTTTAACAGTTTTTTGTGCTGTTAGCCTGCAGTTATAGCTAATGAAGACCTGGTCTTCATTATGATGGTAAGAGGATGCATTTTGCTTGTAAAAAAATTGTATGTTTTTCTACCTGTTGGTTGATAGAGATGGTGTGACAGCTGTTGTGCAATGAACAAAGCTCTATATCCCCTCAGGTGAATCTAAAAGGTCTCATATACTATTTGAAGAAGAGCAGAGAGTTGTAGCAGTATCCTGGCAAGCAATCTCCCCGTAACTAACATTTAAAATACAACAGATTATCTAGGAAAATCTATAAAATGAATAAAAAAGATTGAATAATAATCATGGGAGATTTCAACTAATCCCAAATAAACTGACAAGTAAAGGTAGGGAAAGGGGAAAAGGGAATGGAGTTTTTACAGTGTGTACATGACTCCTTTCTTACCCAGTATGTGAGAAGTCCAACAAGAGAGGAATCACATCTAGTAATGGGAAATGAACCAGAACAGATAAGAGAAATAAGCATGGGAGAATATCTAGGCAATAGCGATCATAACATAATAAGGTTTAAAATAATGATTAAGAAAGACATCAGTAAGACAAAGACCAAAGTAATAGATTGGAAAAAAGCTAATTTTGAGGGGATGAGAGTGGAACTAGGGAATGTAAACTGGAAAAAAAATTGACAGACAAAGAGATAGAACAGCAGTGGGAAATATTTAAAACGGTGATCAATGGAGTTTGGGAGAAATATATTTCTCTAAAAAGCAAGAACAAACTAGTCAATAATGAAACGCCATGGATGAATAAAGAGATAAGGGTAAAACTGAAACTAAAGAAAAAAGCATATACTAAATAGTGGACAATAAAGGAGAGGATGACAAAAGGGAATACAAAGAGGTTAGGAAAGAAGTCAAAAAAAAATTAGGAAAGTAAAGGGGAACTACGAGATTAAATAATGAAGGAATATAAAAAGATATAGTAAAGTGTTCTACAGACACATAAATAACAGAAGAAAAATCAGAATACGGATAGGGCCACTAAGATAAACTCACAGGCAATGTCAGCGAAATGGAAGAAGTATTGAATAGCTACTTTGCCTCAGTATTTACCAGTGAGACTAACAAGGGAGGCATGACATTAGAAGAAGAGATTTAAAAAGATATTAAAACATTTAAGATAGAAAGGGGGGAGATAATTGATAAACTAATCAAACTTAGAGAGGATAAGACCCAGGGTCCAGATGGATTGCATCCTCAAATGTTAAAAGCAGTTAGGGAGGAATGCGTCGAAATGCATGAGGACGTTAATAAACTTGCAGAATGCGCATGTAATTGGCAAATGAATTTCAATATAGGCAAGTGTGAGGTGGTGCATTTTGGCAGGAAGAATAAAGAGGCCACATACTGCTTGGATAATAAAAGTCTGAATGGGATAGAGGAGCAAAGGAACCTAGAGGTACAGAATCACAAATTACTAAAAGTAGCGATGTAGGTTAATAAGGCCTTAAAAAGGCAAACCAAGCACTGGGGTTCATTTCTAGGGGGATAGAATTGAAAAGCAGAGAAGTTATGTTAAATTTGTGTAGAACCTTGATTGGACCACACTTGGAGTATTGTGCACAGTTCTGGTCTCCATACTATAGAAAGGAAATAGAGGCATTGGAGAGGGTGCAAAAAAGATTCACAAGGATGATACCAGAACTGAGAGGATATACTTATCAGGAAAGGCTGAACAGGCTGGGGCTCTTTTCTCAAGAAAAGAGAAGGCTGACGGATGACCTGATAGATGTCTTTAAGATCATGAAAGTCTTTGATAGGGTAGATGTGGAGAAAATGTTGCCACTTGTGGGGGTGTGCAAAACTATAAATATAAAATAGTCACTAATAAACCTAATCGGGAATTCAGGAAAAATTTCTTTACTCGAAGAATGGTAAGAATGTGGAACAAGGAGTAGTTGAGGCAAATAGCATAGATACATTTAAGGAGAAGCTAGATAAGCACGTGAGGGAGAAAGGAATAGAAGGATATGCTGATAGGGTTAGATGAAGTAGGGAGGGAGGAAGCTCGTGTGGAGCATAAATGCCAGCATTGACCAGTTCGGCTGAATGGTCTGTTTCTATGCTGTAGTTTCGATGGAACTCGATGTAAGTCCCACTCGCCCATCATCTTCTGCATCATTGTCCTACAGTGGCTTCCTAGACCCCAATATCCTGGTCCTCATCCAAAAATCTCTCGCTGCCTTGCCCCACCTTATCTCCACAATCTCCTCCAATCATCTCCAATCATATCTCCCCTTCCAAACACTACATTCCTCAGAGTATGGCCTTCATGCACCCCCTTCTATTTGATCCAACCTTGGTGGCAGAACCTCTAACTGTCTGGGACCTATTCTCTGGAACACCCTCGCTAAACCTTGCTGCTTCTCTCTCCACTTTTTAAAAACCTCTTCAAAACCTATCTCTTCAACCTAGCCTAGTGTTTAGTTACCCTTCCTAATCTCTTCCTTCCTGGCTTGACATTTGTTTTCATTATGCTTACCTATGAAGTGCCTTGGAATGTCTTTACTGTTAAAGGCACTATATAAATGCAATTTGTTGTTGTTAACCTCCTGTGAGAATATTGGTTACAGTTTTGGGTACTCCCATCAGTACAGCCCAGTCCTACCCCAGAATTAGTCCTAGTGCTCCAGAATTCTGAACCTTTCCCTCCTGTATATTGAACTTCAGTTGATGCTAACCAGCCCAGGTGCAAACCTTGTTGCGCTTTCTTGTATAATTTTGGCTGCCTGTTCTGAGTCCACAGATCACCCTAGGTTGGTGTCATGAATTCTCAGTCTCCCTAAGTTGGTATCATTGTTTCAAGACTGCGCTTTCAAGTCATTTGTGTATACTAAAAACAGGATGGGTCCCAGATGGTTTAAGAAAAATTAGTTCAAATTTCTTGGAGGAAGAAAGTTTTGCATTCTTTTGAATATTGCCTTTTATTTATTTACACACACTATGCTTTCCTTCTGCGTGCAGATAAGATTATGTTTGTTTTGCTTTGAGTTGTGTAGGTTACTGTGCTGCACAACATGACAAGTCTCCCTGTGTTTTTGACCCTTCCCACAATCTCACTGAAAATATCAAAGATCATTTTGCATTTTCCACAGTAAAAACAAAGAGAATTTCCGAAATCCAGCTATGTTGTAAACCAAATCATGTAAACAACGTTTTAGTATTTAACATTAAAAGAAATATGGGAGAAGATGAGGATGGGTTTAATTTACTGTGGCCAGTAACCACATGAAAATGCATTTTGATACTTGCCAGCTCTGGAAACATGTACCCAGATTGGGGGATGGGCATGCCATGTGCTCAGAAACCTGTGTAATGCATGTCTGTAATGACAGGTTGTTAGATTATCCCTATGTTACAGTTCAGCGTTTAGGTAAAGGACTCTTTAGATTTGCTGTTTACTGCATTTTGTTAACTTTAAATAGACTATTGTCAATGCAGCATCAAAGATATTGCTGCTAAAACATGACTAAGAGTAGTATTTTTAAATAGATATAATTAAAATTCAGTTAAAATATACAATTATCCAGATATATAACATCGATAATAATACTGAGCAGTAATTACAGAGAGAAAACCAATTTTGTTTTTCAGCTGATGAATTGACAGAGTGAGCTTTCTTGTCTTTCTTGTCCTTGTCATCTGAAGATCAACCCCCGATTACCATGATACACTGACAGCCATTTGGCAGAAATTGTGTTAACTATCCCTCCTAAGACTATAAACAAGTAAGGTCAAATAATCCTATTCTAACTGATTCATAGTAAAACCTTAACCTGCTGTCATGCCCGATCAGGATAACAAAGTACTATTAGTAGGACATGGGTCTGTGCCCACCATTGCTTACACGGTGAGGTCCTGATCTTAGCTGGGTCGTCATGGAGGAGGTACTCAGGTGAGGAATTGTGCCAAAGAAAGAGACAAAAAAAAACAGTGGGTGAGTTGACCTGGGCCACCCTCCAGACCTTCCAACTCACCCTCATGTCAAGAATGATATCCTCCTTTCAGAATAGCCACCTACATTTTTAAATATACAAACATCTTTCCAGTTTCTTAACTTATTGGCAGATTTTGTATCAAATAATGTAAATGGAGGGTTTGTAACAACTCAAATCTTCTGAGGGGCCTGAAACATTCCCAGCACTTGACTGAGTCTTCACCCTAATAAAATTTTCCCGAGATTAGAAGCTTTCTCACATGCTTCCAGGGAGCCAATTGTATAGTAGCATTAGCAGAGAACCAGAAGGATGGAGCTTGGTTGATCTTCAGATTGGTCTATAAGACATCTGGTGCTTAAAAGATTTTTTTTGAGAAAAGAATAATAATGAATTAAAAAACTACTTATCAAAATTTGATTCTATTGCTTGTATTAATTCAGTTGAAATGGCTTAGTTCATCCCTTATAGTCATTTATCCTCATTTTCTGTCACTACCTTCTTCAAGAGTAGTTGGCTGATTTGTGGTTTGATAATTCAAGGTCATTTCCCAGCCTATAGGATTGGACACATGTGAGCTCTGTCATTCTACTCATTGTAGAGTTGTGTCTCAGAGCTGCTGTGGAAGGTCATTAACCATTTCAGACTAGTTTTCTCCCAATCCACAATGAACTGTAACCTTGAATCAGCTTTCTCTTATTTTAAGTTTGAGTTTGTGATTAGTTTACATAAAAACAGAAGTCTTCCAGATTCCTTATTCCATTTTGAGTTTCCCCACTAGAATTGCATTGCTAAACATTTCTTAGATGTAAAATTACACTTCCTCCAAGGATTATCAATTTTGTGACGGCGTAAATAGCACCAAGTCAATGAGGTGATGAAGGTCAGTGGATAAAACACAAGGAAGCTGCTGCTACGAACTTGCTATGGTTGATTAATGGCTTTCAGTTTTTCTCACTGTACTATCTACATCAAAGCATCCACCAGCAACGCTAAGAATACATAGAGAAGAACGAAGCATAAAAGAACACATACATCATATTGACATACATTAAGCTGTATGAGAAGGAATAAAAATAGAGACCTCTATTGTATATCCAGTAAAATACAAAGAACTATGGGCCTTGTGGGTCAGAATTAAGATTATGCATCATAATTCATTCCATTTTGCATCTAGCCAAGCAGCTGAGTACATTTCAAACAATACTATCTAAAGAAATATCCCAGATGGTTTCTATTAATTATCTTCATAATTGAATTGATTAGTTATATATGAATATATTATTATGAGACATCTTCACTCTCTGTGGAAAACTGGCTGTCTGTTATTGGTTATGAATTATAGCTGATTTTGTAACTTTGCACTGAGTATTGGTGGTTTGTTTGCAGTAGATTATTTCAGAAACTGGCACAATTTTTGATATCCAAATAATATAACACAACAAATGACATACACACATTCATGTTTTCACCGTTCTGGCCTTGTAACGTTAATCAGGGCCAGGGTGGTCTCCTGGACTAGTTTTGATTGCCTGAGGGAGGGGGGGGGGGCGTGGAGAGGAATTTTCCAGATTTTTTTCCCTCTAACTGGTCTTTACTTTTATCTTTTTTCACCTCTCCCAAGTGATTACATGGCTCTGGGTGGGGTGGGGAGTGTATGTATTATGACAGAGAAGGCATCACATCTGTATGGGACAGGCTGGATGGACCAGTAGGTCTTTTCCTGTCTGTCATTTCTCGTACGTTCGCATGTTGAATCTTGGCAGCTTTTTAAACTATCCCCCTTTGTGCCAGAGAAAATTTTTGCTACAACATCCATTTATGTAAGATTACTTTATTATAATAAAAAAGAATACGGATGAAAAGTTTGCATGATATTTTCTACAGCCCCGAGATTCCACTGGTTTGACAGGGTGTAAACCCGACGGATCTATCTGCGGGGGAGGAGAGGAGGGCAAGAGGTCAGATTTCAGGACCTAGACTGCACCTGACAGGTTTACCCATTTAAATTAGACCTTAAATTCTGCCAGAAATGAGATGTACCTGCCCTAGCAAGAGTGCAGCCGTGCAGATAATGAGCTTAGGCCATAAGTCCTAAATTCCATCATTAACACTCTAAGAACTGTTTGATCTAACTTACAGAGGTGAGGAAAGCTGATGCTGGAAATCTAAAGGTGAATTGCTGTGTTTCATTGTGGAATCGGAATTATCAGGACCTATGAACCCACAACGTATGTACAAACTAACCCACTTCCACACTAAACTCTTCAGTTCCACTAGACCTGTTCACAGTAAGGAGCTCCACACCATGCAACATGCAACACTCTTCCTAGATTCTAAGTCCCCACAGAATAAAAATAGGCTTTGTCATGATCTTTAAAAGATATTAGCCTAGAATTAATTAGTCGGCTTGCCCTTGCCCATTTAATCTCGATGATATTTTGCGCCGCAAGTTGCTAGATATGCGAGATGGAAACGGCACAGCGCCCTCTACAGGGCATCTGGGATCTGAGTGAACAAGACAAGCAACTGTGTATCTCCTTAACCAATCAGACTGAAGGATTGTGAAATTAACAGCCCAAGAACTGAGAAGGAAGTGTAAGTTAGAATGGTGAATTCAATATCAAATTAGGTACAGAAAGAGAAATAGAGAGTAAAAGAAAGACTGAATTAAGAGAGAGAGAAAAAAAGAGACAAAAAGGAAAAGTATTAAAAAATTTTTTTTTTAAAAAGCAACCTCTAACAACAATTAAAACTCCACACTTGTAATAGTTAATTTTCAGTACAAGAGAGGTTGACTGGCAGTAATTAACACTTACCATGTCGTTAAAAGGGTACTTAGATTTGAAATGACTTAAATTTCTGTGGCGAGTTTAGTTCGTATGCTGCAAATGCAGCAACTTCACGCCATTCAATGCATTTAAATGGTGAGTCAGACATAGAGACGCCGTTTTCGTGAAGCTAACAGCGGAGCGGCACATCTTGGACAGCAACTTTTGGATTTCCACATTTAACTGCACATCTGCCCTCGCCTGAAGTTGCTTAACGATTTGCGCATAAATAATGAAGAGCGCCATTAGCTTCATTGTTACTTCGACAGCAAATTCTGGGCCAATGTAACTTATCAAATTGTACAACATGTGGTATAAAAAAGATACAGCCCAGGACTTATTAGTCTACAAAAAATAAACCGCTGAGTGAGTCAGTTCTCCACAATTTTGATTATCTTTGGATGCAAATTTTATTTCTATGAACACAAATAACATCTGCACCAGAAGAAAATGCAAATGGTTTCCACATATTGCCACAACTTTCCATCAGCATAGGCTTTAGAAAACTAACACTTTTACTTGGGATGAGGAACAGAATTTGCACAGCTGGGAAAAGAGTGCAAGTAGAAACTCAGACAACACGTAGTATGGATTAAATAATCATTTATTTCCAGTCCAGTAGAAGAGTCAATAATCTGGCTGTCTTTTTTACAATAGCCTTGATAGATGGATTTACAGGTCCTTCCTGACTTTGCTTCTAGTGTCAGTGAGGAAAGTATATCGCTGCCGGATACCCAGGTTGAACAATCTGGTGGGAGATATTAACTGTCATCTCTAGTTTATGTATACAACAATGTTCAAATATCCACAGAACCAATGCAGTTAAAGAAATTGATATACACTAAGAACACATCAAGCATCATTGCTGGTAGGTGGTTTTTGCTCAATTCAAATTAATTTCTTTTGTATTGTTTCCCATGCTTTGTCTTGAACAACTTTTAGCATAAACACTCTGACTAGTAAAGCAGACTCCTCATTTGCCGCTCTGTAAATTACAAGACATGTTGAACATGCTGTTCAGGTGTCACAGTTCATCGCTTCAATACCAGCTGTATAAGTCTATAAGTCTGTTATGCCTATACTTATGGAACTATTTTGGGTATGGACCATCATATGTTCCTTGACGGGACATAAAAGGGTGAATTTTTCACTGAGCAATATCGCTACTGATTTGGGGAAATGCATTCCAGGATGTAGTGCACATAGCAGTCCTTCGTGGTCCCCACTGAAAATACTCCCTGCAAATACTTCTATTGGGGTTGTATATCTGTGACAATCACTGTCACTCCTTTTGAGTAGAAGCCCTCTTAAGCATGCATGCAGCATGCTAATAAAGGCTACGAGCAAGTCCGCTTCATTTTCTGATGTTTGGTACTTCCACCCATTACAACCATGCATTAAAGGCAAGCAGTCTGAAGTCCCAATGTAAAGGGACAGAAGTAAAAAATATTGAAAGCATCTGCTAAAAGGACACCTTGCAGCCAATCTGCAGTGTTGGCACTGTTAGTGACAGCCATTAAGGTACCATGCATCATACAGTATGTTGTGCTACAATGCTTTTATGTGTGAATCCCTTTGAAGCTGTGAGTATGTCAAGACTTCCAATTGTAATTTACTGTTGCAATGTGTGTCTTGTGGGTGTACATGATTAACAATGAAAGAGCCGTAAGATTACGTGAAGGTATAGGATGGGTCAGCAGTACTTGTGCAACAGGTTGCCTGACAAAACTTTTTGGCATGCATATATGGGTCATGTAAATGGTACCATTGGGCAGGCTGACCTTAGCAGATTTATTAAGGTGTGCTATTCTCTTATGGTCTTGCACACACCATTGAGTCTGGCTGATGCCTCCTATCAGCTATGCTGCTCTGCTATCTTCTGCAGAGGGTGCAGAGATTAAACATTGTCTAACCCACTTTTATACAGCAGCACTTCCGCCTCACCAGTTTGAGTGCTGCATCATTCCAGCCCATTGGCCCACAAACTCCATTTCCTTCCTTCACATTTATTGCATATTGTAGACACTTTGTAAGTCTAAGCTTATATGGGGGTAAGGGGGGAAGACATTAGTTTCAAAACCACTTTTTGCATGCTCAGAAGAAATTGATTACAGTACTTAAGTTCCTTAGACTAGGGTGTTGGGCTCTTCTTCTCTTTCTGGTTTGACTTTTCTTTTTCTTGACTGTCTATTCCAAACTCTGCTGTAGATTTCCTGGAGCTTAGAACAGCTCTTCCTCATAAGCAAAGCAGACCATTCTCTCCTGCCTGCTGCCTCCACCTGCCATGGAATGTAGTTGGCATCTGAGGGGAGCAAGAATATGCAAATATGTATGTAGTTTGTTCTCATAGATAGTTGTCATAATCCTGACACAATACTATACTAATCTTAGGTATTAATCCTCTTCTAATGCATATGATTATTGTTTAATTAATTAACACGCTATTACTCTCTTTTAGCTCATTAATATTCACCTAAGTATGCAGACAATGACAGCCTAGTAGCACCCTAGGGACTCACCTACTGCATGTAGAACATGCCGTGGTGCTTGTGCACATTGCATTAATCTTTATTTATAATAACTTTGTACTGACATTGGTGCTGACTCAATGGCATTGATTTAATCCTTTCCTGTACTGCTGATATTGAAGCCTATTCAATTTATCTTCAATAATTGTCTTGAGGTTAACATTGTATCCCACCCGTTGCAACCCTATTCAAGTCCTGGCCATAACTTGACAATGGAGCCAACAGTGCAGTTACTTAATATCAGTAAAACATTAACTGGCCATTTTACATTACACAAGTGTACATCGACTGTCACAACAATCACCACTTGTACTGCTTTGAACGTAAGAGGCGATATTG
This sequence comes from Heptranchias perlo, assembly GCF_035084215.1. NCBI lineage: Eukaryota > Metazoa > Chordata > Chondrichthyes > Hexanchiformes > Hexanchidae > Heptranchias > Heptranchias perlo. The sequence continues at coordinate 70,061,976 of NC_090327.1, forward strand.
GATCCACCTGACGCCACCTTCCTAAAATGACCACCATTGAATCTATCTCAGGAATTCTCCAAAAACATTGGTAATAGAATCCTTCGGGTATTGTATTTACTGCTTCTGCTATAATGGCTGCCAGTGTTAGAGTCCTCACAGTGCTTATATTTCTGAGAATACTCAGTGCTCTTTAGGTAAGTCCTGGGATTCAAAAGTGAGGAAGTGATGCTTCAGTTGCATACAGCCTTGGTCAGACCTCATCTTGAGTACTGCATTCAGTTCTGGGTACCAAAAGTAGGAAAGATATTTTGGCCTTGGCGAGGGGCTACAGTGCAGAATCACCAAAATTATACCAGAGCTTAAAGAGTTAAATTATTGAGGATAGGTTGCATTAACTTGGCTTGTATTTCCTTGAATTTAGAAGGTTGAGGGGTGATATAATCGCGGTGATTAAAACGATAAAGGGGTTTGATAGGTTAGATGTAGATGCAGAGAAACTTCTGGTGGGGGAATCCAGAACAAGGGGGCACAATCTTAAAATTAGAGCCAGGCCATTTAGGAGAGAAATCAGGAAGTACTTTTTCACACAGAGGGTAGTGGAAATCTGGAACTCCCTCCCCCAAAAGGTTGTGGATGCTGAGTCAATTGAAATTTTCAAGACAGAAATTGATAGATTTTTGTTGGGTAAGGGTATCAAGGAATGTGGAACAAAGATCGGTAATGGAGTTGAGGCACACATCAGGCATGATATAATTGAATGGCTGAACAGGCTTGAGGGGCTGAATGGCCTACTCCTGTTCTTATATTCCTATAACTGGTCGGAATATTATGCATGAATTTCCAGGTAAGGTTTTCCACTGGCGTTGCAAAGTCTGGATTTTATCAGTGTAGCAATGCTTTAGTCTTAGAAATTATTTGAATTTTAGCTCTAGTCTTGTCCCTTCAATTCAAATTATAATTTTATTTATGCCTTAGTCATCATAAGAAACTTAGGGTTGGATTCTCCTCCCTTTGGCGGGTTAGCAGCAGAGCAGGAATACCACCCGCCCTTATTAACTAGCAGCAATTTCCCCCTGAGACCTTATTATACTTGCTGAGCAGTTTAGAGCAGTAATACCACTCCTGATAGGGTTACTGCCACTGGGAGGGAGGGAAAACGGCTGCAGCCAGTTAAAGGAGGTCATCCATTTTCCAGCAGGAAACAATGCTAGATGTGTCAAGGAGCAGCTGCCTGAAGGGGTCATCAGGAAAAAGATTTTCTGATGCATCTGTGGAGCAGTTGCTAGCTGAAGTCAGGGCCAGAAGGGAGACATGCTTGGGCACTGAGGGCAGGAAGCCCCATAAGAGGGTCTTCCACTGTCTTTTTCTCTCTCATTCACAAGCATGTACACTCTCCCTCACACACACATGCACACAGTACAGAAAGAGATGAGTAGAAATCCATCACAAAGTAGCATTATTCTTTGACAAGATATTTCTAATAGTTTATATTTTCCAACCTCCTGCCCACTTTAGGGAATGCACGAGTTGAGGGGTTGGTGAAGGTACAGATGTGCCGTCATCCTAAGAGAGAGTACCATGTTCCATTCTCATTGCACGGCTACCCCTGGTATCAGAGTGTTGCTTAGCACTCCCACTGATCTGCGGGAGAGCAGACAGTAGGACATCCGATTGAAGCCTTTATCCATTTGGTCTTCCAGTCTGCCCAACACAGAGACTGCCTAGTCCCAGTATGAGCATTCTTTAGAGATGCTGCTAAAGGTGCCACAGATTCCTGCAAGGAGAGTTCAGCTGCTGCATCCATTGAGGTGACCACGTGCGCCAGGGTTGACTGCAGAGTGTTGATGCCATATGCCAGAACCCCACAAAAGTTGGTAGTGGTCTCCTCCGCACTCTCCGACATGTTGCAGTAGCTCCCTGGTAAGCAGTTCAATGCATTGAGCAATTGCTGGTAATTGGAAACCATCCTTCTTTTAAAGGCTGGGCCCTTAAAGTCCTTATCTCTCTCCTCTTATGAATCACCCTGTGCAGACTCCTCTCACTCACTATTTATCCCAATTTCTGTGCTGGTGTTTGGAGGGGTAAGAGCAAGCAACAGTGCATCTTCGGGAAGGTTCTTCCCCTCAGTCTGAGCTGCTGCAGGACCTGAATCGTCTGAAGTATCTAGAAAAAGGCCAAAGGGACAAGTTCAGCTTGTAATAGCAAGTATAAGCAGTAGCAGATAAATGGCAGCGCAATGCAACCCCAGGTTGTTATGCAAAGTGTTTGAGTGAGAAAGTTAAATGGAAAGAGAAAAGGAAGGGAAGATGACCAAACACTTTGCTGAGCATGACCTCTAACCTGGCCATCTCCAATACTGTGTGCTCTCTCTCTGCCGATAATATTGATGGCCAGTTCTTCCATTGGTGTCAGAGTTTGTAATCTAGCAATACCTCCTCATGTTCTCCACCTCCCCCTTCAGTTATGTGCGAGCTTGAGGGGTTTTGAAAATGTGTGAAGCAGCTTGTCATAGTGTGCATGCTGAAAGGAAGAAGCAGCAATTATGGCCATAAGGAGGAAGTAGTTTTGAGGGTAGTAGTAGGTGTTGAGTATGAGTGCAAGCAGAAGGAGGTGTAGTGTTGTATCCCATTGCAATCAGAGGAGAGCCATGGATAGTAGGGATGGGGAAGTTGATAGTACTGAGGCTAAAGTAGGGTGATGCAGGGCTGTACAGAGAGTAAGAGATTTGAAGGCGAGTCTTACTTTGGTAGTCCTGGTGAGGTTGTTAAATTTCTTCTTACACTGCAGCCAGGTCATTGGAACAATGCTGCTGGCATTGACCTGCTCAGCCACCTCTCTCCATTGCTGCTGGCTAAATTGACGGAGAATTTGTCATTCATCAAAGGGTAAGATGACCTCTTCCCTGTTGCTCACTTGTTCTATTTTTTTTGTTCGTGGGCATGACTGGTGAGGCCAGCATTTATTGCCCATCCCTAATTGCCCTTGAGAAGGTGGTGGTGAGCCGCCTTCTTGAACCGCTGCAGTCCGTGTGGTGAAGGTTCTCCCACAGTGTTGTTAGGAAGGGAGTTCCAGGTTTTTGAACCAGCGACAATGAAGGAACAGCGATATATTTCCAAGTCGGAATGGTGTGTGACTTGGAGGGGAAAGTGCAGGTGGTGGTGTTCCCATGTGCCTGCTGCTCTTGTCCTTCTAGGTGGTAGAGGTCGCGGGTTTGGGAGGTGCTGTCGAAGAAGCCTTGGCGAGTTGCTGCAGTGCATCCTGTGGATGGTACACACTGCAGCCACTGTGCGCTGGTGGTGAAGGGAGTGAATGTTTAGGGTGGTGGATGAGGTGCCAATCAAGCAGGCTGCTTTGTCCTGGATGGTGTTGAGCTTCTTGAGTGTTGTTGGAGCTGCACTCATCCAGGCAAGTGGGGAGTATTCCATCACACTCTTGACTTGTGCTTTGTAGATGGTGGAAAGGTATTGGGGAGTCAGGAGGTGAGTCACTCACCGTAGAATACCCAGCCTCTGACCTGCTCTTGTAGCCACAGTATTTATATGGCTGGTCTAGTTAAGTTTCTGGTCAATGGTGACCCCCAGAATATTGATGGTGGGGGAATCGGCGATGGTAATGCCATTGAATGTCAAGGGGAGGTGGTTAGACTCTCTTTTGTTGGAGATGGTCATTGCCTGGCACTTGTCTGGCGTGAATGTTACTTGCCACTTATGAGCCCAAGCCTGGATGTTGTCCAGGTCTTGCTGCATGCGGGCTCGGACTGCTTCATTATTTGAGGGGTTGCGAATGGAACTGAACATTGTGCAATCATCAGCGAACATCTCCATTTCAGACCTTATGATGGAGGGAAGGTCATTGATGAAGCAGCTGAAGATGGTTGGGCCTAGGACACTGCCCTGAGGAACTCCTGCAGCAATGTCCAGGGGCTGAGATGATTGGCCTCCAACAACCACTACCCTCTTCCTTTGTGCTAGGTATGACTCCAGCCACTGGAGAGTTTTCTCCCTGATTCCCATTGACTTCAATTTTACTTGGGCTCCTTGGTGCCGCGCTCGGTCAAATGCTGCCTTGATGTCAAGGGCAGTCACTCTCACCTCTGGAATTCAGCTTTTTTGTCCATGTTTGGACCAAGGCTGTAATGAGGTCTGGAGCCGAGTAGTCCTGGCAGAACCCAAACTGAGCATCGGTGAGCAGGTTATTGGTGAGTAAGTGCCGCTTGATAGCACTGTCAACGACACCTTCCGTTACTTTGCTGATGATTGAGAGTAGACTGATGGGGCGGTAATTAGCTGGATTGAATTTGTCCTGCTTTTTGTGGATAGGACATACCTGGGCAATTTTCCACATTGTCGGGTAGATGCCAGTGTTGTAGCTGTACTGGAACAGCTTGGCTAGAGGCGCAGCTAGTTCTGGAGCATAAGTCTTCAGCACTACAGCCGGGATGTTGTCGGGGCCGATAGCCTTTGCTGTATCCAGTGCACTCAGCTGTTTCTTGATATCACGTGGAGTGAATCGAATTGGCTGAAGACTGGCTTCTGTGATGGTGGGGATATCGGGAGGAGGCCGAGATGGATCATCCACTCGGCACTTCTGGCTGAAGATGGTTGCAAACGCTTCAGCCTTGTCTTTTGCACTCACGTGCTGGACTCCGCCATCATTGGGGATGGGGATGTTTACAGAGCGTCCTCCTCCCGTTAGTTGTTTAACTTTCCACCACCATTCACGACTGGATGTGACAGGACTGCAGAGCTTTGATCTGATCTGATCTATAAACACCTCCATGGCTGTATCAGAGAATCAGGAGGCCCAGATGACAACATGCTGCCTGCTGCTTTATTAACACATTCTGTACTGACCACCTTTGAAAAAATGCACCTTTCCTTTAGGTAGGGCTGCCCCTACAGATTTCCGTCCCTTCCAATCTGTGAGCTGCCTATAAGGAGTGCGATTAGTTTACCTTTTCACCGTAAATGAGGTCTGACAACAAATATTGATTGGGCCGCCCATCGACTGCAATGGGCAGGTGGATCGGACACTCTGCCGTCCGTCCGCCCAATATAAATGAAAATCGCCCCTAGTGAATCTAGAGAAGACAGCCTGCTATAGATTGGAGCTCAGGGTCTCCATACCATAATTCAAAACATCTATGGGAGAAGATAAGCGTGACGTTACTAGCCATGAGCTTGATGATGGGGGTCTCTGAATTCATTCTCGCCACTCCCTCTATTGTCTCCATGCCCATTATCTTAATGGCCCTCTACTCATTTGGAGTCATGGTTCATAGCTTTGGTAACCTCCATTCCTGTTATGTGCACCCCTTTCCTGCAGGTAGAAGTGAACGGGACATATGTAAGAAGCAAGAGAGAAGATAAGATGAATTCTACCAACGTGCTCAGGACAGCAACGTGTATGTATGAACATGCAGTCCTCCCCACCAAACATAACCACTCTTTGCCGCAGGACCTCCAAAGTCTGGCTCGACCTCCAACCATTTTTGCAGCCTCAAAAGGTGTAGACCATTAAGGACAGTCAGCAGCCCTTTAAGAGCTGCTGGTGAAGGAAATCACACCCCACAATCTCAGTGCAGTCCCAGCGCATCATATGCTATGTGTGATGTGCATTAGTAAAATATGTCAATGAATTGACCTTGCATTATTGGGTGAGGTCAGTCTCTAGGGTGCAGGCAGCACTGGGACCGCATTATAAGCCCCAAATTGCACTGAAGAGACTGCATTTCAAAACTCAGTTACTTACTAACTTTCTTGTTCATGATTTTCTAAAATTTTAAGTCCTAACTATGTGGAAGCACTACAAAATACTTGTATATTTAGACCTGTTCTCAGCCACAGTGATATCCCTGAACATGTGACTGGTTTGAGCAGTCTGCTTTTGAATGTCACTGATAAGTTTATATTTATTTAGATTTTTCAGGAGAGCAAATGTATTGGATAAACAGATTGAAATCAAAATGTAAAAATCATGGGCACTGCAGCTTTAAAAAGAAGACATTTGTTGCATAGTCAAACACTGGAAACCATGGAGACTAACAGACTGAAGTGACTTGAAAAGCCCAGTGGGAGCCTGACAGTGACAAATGAATCATTAACAATACCTACAATAACCGAAAAAGAGTCAGTAGATCCATATGGGAGCTAGACACAGCATGCCTCATCAGCCTCTCTACAATTTCCCCACAACTGATGTCCAGATATTCTCTGACAGCCATTTTTCATGTCTGTCCCCTTTTAGTTGCCTCACTGCGCTTCCTTCTTCAGCCAGAAAGTCAGGATAGTTGGAGGTGTGACTTTCCCCACAGCTGCCATCAATAAAGCTTTCTTAATTGACCAACAAGAAGTGCACTTTTAAGGGCAGTGGCAGGAGTGGGCAGTTTTTCTTCCTGTTTGACATCTGTGCTGAGGCTGCTGCTGAGTGACCCATCCAATGGCCTTGATGAAAGTTGTGAAGTTCACTAAATCAGGGTTACTGACTCTGAGTATCAGTTAAATCTGGGATTTGAACTTTAGCCTTCTGGTTGGGAATCTAACGTTTACTATTGGAACAACTGCTTCTGCTAATAGGTTGGTAAATGGAGCACTGACAAAACAAATATAGTCTGGAAATTAAATGTACAATAGCAACAAATGCACTAAAGGCAGAGCAAATATTTATATTAGACTAAACAGATCTAGTTTGCTATCTTCACAATTATAATTTTAAAAGTAACAATTCTGAATTTTTTAGGTTCATGGAAGGACAGCTCCTAAAACTGTCATTTTATTTAACTTAATTGTATAGAACTTGCAAAAGGTAATTTTACTAGGTTGATTATTGATAGTTCTGAATCACTGCTGCATAGCAAAAGAAAATATCTCCTTAAATGTTAAAAATGTTCCCATTTATTCCATTCATACAGTAAAACAAGAATTAACGATAAAAGCTATAATAATTCTATGAGTTAGAAATTTGACACTTCATCGTATCATAGTAGGTGCAGCACAGGAAGAGGCCATTCGGCCCATCGTGCCTGTGCCAGCTCTGTGGTAGAGCTAGCCAATTAGTCCCACTCCCCTGCTCTTTCCCCACAGCCCTTTAAATTTTTTCCCTTCAAGTATTTATCCAATTCCCTTTTGAAAGTTACTATTGAATCTGCTTCCACCACCCTTTCAGGCAGTGTATTCCAGATCATTACAACTCGATGTGTGTAAAAAAAAAATGTTTCCTCATGTCGCCTCTGGCTCTTTTGCCGATCACCTTAAATCTGTGCCCTCTGGTTACTGACACTTCTGCCACTGGAAATAGTTTCTCCTTATTTACTCCATCAAAACTGTTCATGATATTGAACACCTCTATCAGATCTCCCCTTAACCTTCTCTGTTCTAAGGAGAACAGCCCCAGCTTCTCCAGTCTGTCCACGTAACTGAAGTACGCGATCGTACTATTAGAGTAATTCTCTTCTGCACCCTCTCTAAGGCCTTGACATCTTCCTAAAGTGTGTGCACAGAATTGAACACAATACTCCAGCTGAGGCCTAACCAGTATTTTATAAAAATTTAACATAACTTTCTTGCTTTTGTACTCTATGGCCCCGATATTACCAGGGAGGTGGGATGGCAGCGGGGGGGCGTCTGGGCATGTGGGTAACCTGCCCAGTAAAATCCGTCCATTCCCCACGTGATCGCGGGTAAGTTGAAGCCACTTAACGTGGCTTCCAGGTTTCCCGTTGTTAACCTGCGCAGCGGGTGGACTGCGCACCCGCATCACAGGCTGTCAGCTGGAGGAGCCCGATTTAAAGGGGCAGTCCTCTAATGCTGCTCCTGGAGCAAACAAGCAAAATTAAAGAATGGAGCAACCCAGGGGAAAGGCTGCTCCCAGATTTACTGATGCCTGAACTCCAGGTCCTATTGGATGGGGTGAGGAGGAGGAGGAGGGATATTTTCTACCCAGCGGACGGGAGGAAGTGGCCTGCCTCTGCCACCAAGAAGGCCTGGCTCGAGGTGGCAGAGGAGGTCACCAGCAGCAGCAACATCTCCCGCACCTGGATACAGTGCAGGAGGCGCTTCAATGACTTAATTAGGTCAGCCAGAGTGAGTACACGTACTCATTCTCCTACACTCAGTCTTCCACATCACTGCCCCCACCCCACAACTCCTTCTGCACTGCCAACCTACTCTATCATATCACTTCTCACACCCACTCAAACCTCATCCTCAAATTACCTGCACTTCCTCACCTCCCCAATACTCAACCCAATCCTCATACAATGTCATGGCTCTGTCTCATACTCACCCTTTGATGCATCTCTTTCACGGTCAGCCTCACCCAAACCAATGCATTCAGCGGTTGGCCACTTCACCATCACTCACTCACGCCTCTTTACTTTCTCCCCTTATAGGAGAAAAGCCCAGAATGCACGGGAGAGGGCGAGGACCGGAGGGGGGCCGCAACATCAAGTCATCTTCACAGACGTGGAGCAGGCTCTGGAACTGAGCCGCACCCTCGAGTGCCTGTCCGTCGGGGACGCCGAGACTGCCACCCGACAAACGGCTGGTGACGGAACTTTAACATTCAGCACTCACAATAGCAAATGATGTTAACATGCCTTGCCATCTTCAGCACCTCAACATCTGTCATAATGCTTAATATTGCCTTCTGTTCTCTTACAGGGCCTTCAGCGACCGCCGTGACGGCGGAGGGTGATTCCTCAGAGGACCTGCCGGCCTCTGAGGGGCACCGTCACATCTGAGCAAGCCATCCACCAGCGCAGATACACAAACCTCGGACAGTTCCCGTCCTCACTTAGTTGGAGTCGCACATGGTAGCACGAGCAGACACTGGTGGCAGGGGCAGCTGTGGAGAGTCTGCCTCGGTGGGAGCACTCTTCTGCAGGCTCTGCTCAGCTGGACACAGATGCTGAACCCCAGGGTTCATCCATGAAAAGGAGCATGATTGAGGGGCAGCAGCACATTTGCGAGGTTCTGGAACAGGTGCCACGCGCACTCTCCACAATCGCGCAGAGGATGGAGGAGTCCAACTCCTGCATGAGTGGAATGGTGGCACAGGTATGGGAGGGAATCTCTGAGATACTGTCACAGGGACGTGAGGGCATCTCTGAGATAGTGCCGCGGGTAAGTGGGGAAATGTCTGCGATGGAAGGAAGGCTAGCCTCCATGGAGCTTCAAGTACGGCTCACCAATGAGTCCACTGAGGCCCTGACATCGGCCCTTCGGACTCAGGGTGAACAACATTCTGCCACCTGAAACAGGCAGGCAGATACTCTGGCTCTGGCGTTACAAGGCTTCACATGTGTCCTCCAAACTGTCGTCCATCAGAGTGGTAGGAGTGGTGTGGGTCTGGCCCAGGGGACGGAAGATGGCGAAAGGGGACATGGAAGTGGGGACGCCACTCAAAGCGTCCCCACGTCTCACCTGTTGCCCCCCTCTCAACCAGTACCCGCAATGCTGCCTCCTCTCCAGGTGGCCGAGTCTGCCCCTGCACAGGTGCAGGTGGAGCAGTCTTTGGAGGGGCCCTCACGGGCACCGAAACCCAGAGGGCATAGGCCCAAAGCATCTAATTGGTCAGGGCATGAACAAGATCAACCTGCCACTACCTCTGCTACAGCCACAGGGGAAGCACCATGTAGGAGTAGTGATAAGCAAATGGCGAAGGTTTTGTGAGCACGAAGGGGATGCACAAGGGTGTTTGACGGTTTGTCATGTTTTTTATTTATATTTGCTTTTTGTTAATGGCACATTAAATATTATTATTGTCATCACCACTGCCACGTCTTGGCCATTCTTGACTGGCTTGTGTGGTAAGGCCCTTCCATTAGGTTCACCATGAACACCACACTTGATGCCACCCATTGGGTCACTCTACAGTGGGTGTATGTGTAGTTGCAGGACTATTTTTGCAGGGAGCAGGGGATGGCGCTGGTGTGGCCGCTGCTCTGTCCAGGTGGTGAGGACTGGACTCTTCACACTGATGTTAGGAGAACCGTTCACACATCAGTGACTCCCTGGCCTCACGAGCAGCCAGGTGAGCCACTGTTCTGCCCATGTGTTGCTCGTCCTCATCCTCGTCCTCGTCCTCGTCCTCGTCCTCCTCCTCCTCCTCCGCCTCCTCCTCCTCCTCAATATGGGTGGCAGATGTGGATGGGGCCTCCTCCAGCGGCACCCCTCTCTGTTGTGCCACGTTGTGCAGGGCACAACACACGACTATAATGATCCCACTCTGTCTGGTGCGTATTGAAGCGCTCCCCCAGAACAATCAAGGCACCTGAAGCTCATCTTGAGCAGTCCTATAGCGTGTTCAGTTGTAGACCTGGTGGCGATGTGGCTATTGTTATATCAATGCTGTTGCTCGGTGGTGGGATTCCTTAGAGGTGTCATGAACCACATGTGCAGGGGGTATCCTTTGTCCCTGAGGAGCCAGCCCTTGCGGTTGTTGGGTGCGTGGAAGAGGGGCGGGATGTTGGACTCCTGGAGGATGAAGGAATCATGGCAGTTGCCAGGATATTTGGCACACACGTGAAGGAATCTCTTGCGGTGGTCACAGATGAGCTGAGTGTTGATGGACAGTCCTGGCTCGTGTGGCGGTGCTCATATTGCTATATGGGTGCAATCGATTACACCCTGCACCTGTGGGAAGCCAGCCACAACATGGAATCCCACTGCCCTCTCCATCTGGCTGAGGTCATCCATGGGGAAGTTGATGTAGTGTGAGGCTCTGCAAAACAAGCCGTCAGTGACCTGCCTTAAGCACTTGTGTGCAGACAACTGAGAGACCCCAGTGATGTCCCCAGTGGCACCCTGGAACGATCCAGAGGCAAAGAAGTTGAGGGCAGTGGTGACTTTGACAGCGACAGGAAAGGAGATGCTGCTCGGGCCAGCCGGGAGCAGCTCGGCATGAAGGAGGCTGTAGATGTCCGCAACTACCCGGCGACTGACTCTGAGCCTCCATATGCACTGCTCCTCAGAGAGGTCCAGGAAGCTGAGCCTCGGTCTGTAGACCCTGTGGCGAGGGTAGTGCCTCCTGCAACGTCGCTCTCTCTGCTGTTGCCCTCCGTGCTGTTGTGCAGGTACCTGTGGCGCAGCACTGTGTTGTGGAGCTCCACGTGGCGGAGGTGGACGGTGTGCCTGGCGAGGCTGGTGATGTTGCTCGTCCTCGGATAAAGTGATGAATGCAGTTATGGTGCCCCCCCATCCTGACGGTGTGAGTTTGAGGGGGTCCGCAAAGTAGGTAAATGTGTTTGCACAGCAGAGTTTAGGGTATAAATTAAGAATTTTGAATGGAAAGATAGAGGTGTTGCAGCCAAAACTTTGTCTGAAGTAACAGAGTGCCCTGCTTCAATAAATGTGGTTTTCCCCCCCACCTGTCAAATAATCATTTGCATCTCCCACTGGCTGCTGACTGAAACACGTCTGCTCCAACAGGGAGTGTTTCCCACAGCACGGGAAACTCGCTGAGGATCCTTCAAAATTGCACCCTGCCAAAATTTTCACTGAATGAGGTCTGTCAAGTATCTCAACTATCTACCTAACTATCTAAAGCAGCATCCCGCCGGCTTTAATTGCCGATAGGAGTCCCGCATTCAGGAGCTGCGCGCGCACCCGAACGTGTCAGCGGGTTGGAGCCGGGCTCCGAACCCGCTCCGGGATTCCGCCATTTTAGGAGCCCCCCTATTGTACCATTTAGTTTATATTGCCTCACCTCATTCTTCCTACCAAAATGCATCACTTCACACTTCTGCGCGCTAAATTTCATCTGCCATGTGTCTGCCCATTTCACTAGACTATCTTTGTCCTCTTGAAGTCTTTTACTATCCTCCAAATTGTTTACTACATTTCCGAGTTTCGTGTCATCTGCAAACTTTGAAATTATACCCTCTATACCCAAGTCCAGGTCATTAATATATATCAAAAAGAGCAGTGGTCCTAAACTGACCCCCTCCAGTCTGAAAAACAATTGTTCATCACTACTCTCTGCTTTCTGTCCCGTAACCAATTTTGTAGCCACGCTGTCACTGTCCCATTAATCCCATGGGCTTTAATTTTGCTAACAAATCTATTATACTTTATCAAATGCCTTTTGAAAGTCTATATACATATCAATCGCACTACCTTCATCAACCCTCTCCGTTAATTCATCAAAGAACTCAATCAAGTTAGTCAAACACTATTTTCCTTTAACAAATCCCTGATGACTTTCATTTATTAGCCCATAGTTTTCCAAGTGCCAATTTATTTTGTCCCAGATTATTGTCTCTAAAAGTTTCCCCACCGCCGATGTTAGGCTGACTGGCCTGTAATTGCCTGGTTTATCCCTCTCCCCTTTTTTGAACAGGGATGTAACATTTGCAATCCTCCAGTCCTCTGGCACCACCCCCATATCTAAGGAGGATTGGAAGATTGTGGTCAGAGCCTCTGCAGTTTCCACCCTTACTTCCCTCAATAACCTAGGATGTATCCCATCTGGACCGGGTGACTTTTCTACTTTGAGTACTGGCAAACTTTTAAGTTCCTCCTCTTTATCTATTTTGATCCTAACCAATATCTCTACCACCTCCTCCTTTACTGCTACAATGGCAGCCTCCTCTTTAGTGAAGATGGATGCGAAGTATTCATTTAATACCTCAGCCATGCTCTCTGCCTCCACAAGAAGATCTCGATTCTCCCTAATTGGTCCCACCCTTCCTTTGAATACCCTTTTACTATTTATATGCTTTTAAAAGACTTTTGGGTTCCCTTTTATGTTAGCCACTAATCTTTCTTATACTCTCTCTTTGCCCCTCTTATTTCCTTTTTTAGATTTCTTCTGTACTTTCTGTACATTCAGCCTGGTTCTCTACTATATTATGAACCTAACATTTGTCATAAGCCTCCTTTTTCTGTTTTATTTTAATTTCTACATCTTTAGTCATCCAGGGAGCTCTAGCTTTGGATGCTCTCTTCCTTTCCCCCTCATAGGGATGAGTCTACTCTGTACCCGAACCAACTCCACCTTGAAGACCTCCCATTGTTCAATTAATGTTTTGCCTGCCAATTTTTGATTTCAATCCATCTGGGCAAGATCCCTTTTTAACTCATTGAAATTTGCCCTCCTCCAGTTAAGCATTTTCACATTTGATTCTTTTCCTTTTCCATAACTATTCTAAACCTAATGATATTATGATAACTGTTCCCCAATTGCTCCCCCACTGAAACACGCTCCACCTGCACAACTTCATTCTCCAGAACTAGATCCAGCATTGGTTCCTTTCTCGTTGGGCTGGAAACACACTGTTCCAGAAAGTTCTCTTGAACACATTTCAGGAATTCCTCCCCCTCTTTGCCCTTTACACTGTTACTATTCCAGTCTATATTGGGATAATTGAAGTCCTCCATTATCACTGCTCTACAGTTCTTGTATCTTTCTGTAATTTGCCTGCAATTGTTCTCCTTTATCTCCTCCCTACTATTTGGTGGCCTATAGTATATACCCAGTAGTGTAATAGCTCCTCTTTGTTCCTTAATTCTAACCAAATAGATTCTGTCTTTGACCCCAAAACTACATCACCCATTTCCGGTGCTGAATTAGTTTCTTTGATCAATACTGCCAACCCCCACCTCCTTTCTTTCCTTCTCTATCTTTCCTGAATACCTTGTAGCCAGGATAATATATATCAAAAAGAGCAATGGTCCTAATACCAACCCCTGGGGAGCACAACTGTATACTTCCCTTCAGTCTGAAAAACAACCATTCACCACTACTCTCTGCTTTCTGTCCCTTAGCCAATTTTGTATCCACACTGCCACTGTCCCTTTAATCCCATGGGCTTTAATTTTGCTAACAAGTCTATTATCTGGTACTTTATCAAATGCCTTTTGAAAGTTCATATTTAGAACATTAACCCACTACCCTCATCAACCCTTCCCCCTCTTTGCTCTTAACACTGTTACTATTCCAGTCTATATTGGAATAATTGAAGTCCCCCATCATCACTGCTCTATAGTTCTTGCATCTTTCTGTAATTTGCCTCCAAATTGTCTCGTCTTATCTCCTTCCCACTATTTGGTGGCCTATAGTATATACCCAGTAGCGTAATAGCTCCTCTATTGTTCCTTAATTCTAACCAAATAGATTCTGCTTTTGAACCCTCAACTAAATCATCCCTTTCCAATGCTATAATGGTTTCTTTGATCAATACTGCCACCCCCCTCCTGTCTTTCCTCAATACCATGTAGCCAGGAATATTAAGTACCCAATCCTCCCCTTCTTTGAGCCAGGTCTCTGTTATTGCCACTATAACCTAGTCCCATTTGGCAATTTTTGCCTGCAGCTCACCAACCTTATTTACCACACTAGGTGCATTTATGCACATGAGCTCTAAACTCATCTTAGACTGCTTCGTATTTGCCCCCCATTTGATCCCTCCTATTTCTGAACTGTTCTTTACTCTAGTGCTATTTGTCTCTCCCAGTCTGCTGTAGACCTTGTTTCTCCCCTCTAATGTTTCCTCCTCGTGCCCATCCCCCTGCCAAATTAGTTTAAGTCCTCCCCCACAGCACTAGTTAACCTCCCCACGAGGTCATTGAAGTGCAACCCGTCCATCTTGAACAGATCCCCCCTGCCCCAGAACTGCTCCCAATGCCCCAGGAGTCTGAAGCCCTCCCTCCTACACCATTTCTCCAGCCAAGCATTAACCTGTCTTATCCTACTATTCCTATAGTCACTAGCACAAGGCACTGGGAGCCATCCAGAGATTACTACCTTTGAGGTTCTGCTTTTTAACTTCCTCCCTAGCTCCTGAAACTCTGACTGCAGGACCTCAACCCTTTTCCTTCCTGTGACATTGGTTCCCAAATGGACACTACTTCTGGCTGTTCCCCTTCCCCCCTCAAAATGTTCTGTACCCTCTCAGTGATGATATACTCATAAAATGGGCACAAGACAGGCACAATGAGGCCCGTGCCCCAAGGACACCTGAAAAATTTCCGACCCGAAATTGGGCTGGACCATTTTTCAGCCATCCCTTGTGGCCGCCTAAAACTGAGGTTAGGCCCTTGCATATGTAAATGAAGGGCCTAACGCCTGTTTAGGCCTCCTCGCCAAAATTGGTCTGCGATGAGGAGAACAGGAGTCAGGTCTGCCTCACCCTCGATAATTCAGCGGCCGCCAACAAATGGTGATTTTTTTTTTAAAAACATTCTTTGTGGAACCAGGAGGACCAGGTGTGCTCTTTCTGGCTCCCCAGCCCTCCTGAGGACCACTGCTGGCCTGCGATCAGCCCTTCCTGTTCTCGTTCCCTCCCCCCGACACTTACCCGAGGGCTGCTGCCTGCAATACAGTTGGTCCGAAATTTGAACCAGCAGAAGGGCGAGTTGCTTATGGAGGCGTGACAGGCACCAGCACCTTGCTCAGATTATTTTGATGAGGCCCGAAGCCAAATTTCCAGTCAGATTTGGGCCACCTGGTTCGGACATGTGTTTTGGATGCATCACTGACTTTCCGCCCAAAACCGGATGCCGATGAATTTCCACCTGTTTATCTCTGAATAATGTTTTTTAGGGCCGATTTTCAAAATCCAGCCACCTGTTTCTCACCTGAAAAACAGGCAGCTGGTAGCTAACAACAACAATAACTTGCATGTATATAGTGCCTTTAACGTGGTAAAACATCCCAAGGTGCTTTGCAGGAGTGTTTTCAAACAAAATTTATCACCAAGCTACAAAAGGAGATGTTAAGACAGGTGGTCAAAGAGGTAGGTTTTAAGGAGCATCTTAAAGGAGGAGAAAGAGGTAGAGAGGTGGAGAGGTTTAGGGAGGGAATTCCAGATCTAAGGGCCTAGGGAGCTGAAGGCACGGCTGCCAATGGTGAAGCAATTAACATCGGGGATGTGCAAGAGGCCAGAATTGGAGGAGCGGAGATATCTCAGAGAGTTGTAGGACTGGAGGAGGTTACAGAGATAGGGGGAAGGGCGAGGCCATGGAGGGATGTGACAACAAGGATGAGAATTTTAAAATCAAGGCGTTGCTGACCTAAAAATTGGGGAGGACACTTCGCTTGTGCCATTGACAACCAAGGCCTGATGCAATTTTCTGTTAGGCCTATAAGTAGGCGAGCAGCACATCCACCTGTTTCAGGTGAAAAGCTGCTTAAATATGCAAATCGAGGTCCTACACCAGTTGTGGGATCCTGTTTGTAATTTTCAGATACAAATGGGTGGATCATGTGCTGGGAATTTTATTACACAGAGGTTGGAGCATGGAATGCTTTGACACAAGAAGTAGCTGATGGAAGATTAGATAAATAATTTAAAATAGGGGAAGATACAAGGCTGTAGGGAAAGAATAGTTGGATTAACTTTCGATTGCCCAAGCAGAGAGCCAGCACCGACATGATTGGCTGAATGGCTTTCCGTGTTGTAAACATCTATAATTCTATATAATTAATAATACAAGCTGGTATAATTTGGGTCACAATCCTCCCAATGTGTTGGCCAAAATTAACACTCGAACAACACCATTAAAAACTGATTATCTTGGCCATTTATCCCATTGATGTTTATAGGACCTTATTGTGTGCAGGTTGTCTGCCACGTTTCCCTACATTACAACAGTGACTACACTTCAAAAGTAATTAATAGGCTGCGTAGTGCTTTGCAATGTCCTGAGGGCATGAAAGGCACTATATAAATGCAAGTTCTTTCTCTTAATGTCTTTGCTATTGGGTTGTCTCTTTCAATTCAGTACAGATAGAGTGACGTGCTGGTACAGTCTTAGTGGTTAAATATCACCACCAGCTCTATTGTAATTATTAAAACAGCTATCTCAGACAACTGCAATTAAAATCAACTGTGTGGCCTCCACAAAACCATCCCCCCATGCAGCACACGAGTCCTGCCCACCAGAAATCCACTGTTCTCTTGGAAAAATACATTGGAATACAAATAACCCATTAAAGCTCTCAAACAGTTGCATGTTAAATAAAGTGAAGAAAAACAGACAAAGGCTTCCTCTATCTTCCAGACATCTGCAGTCTATAGCAATTAGACTAATAGCAGTGACACTTCCTCTGGAGTCCATGGTTGGGACCACATCATGTGATACAGAGTAAAGCCCAGCTAAAATTATTTAAAGGGGCATGTGAAGTCAGGCGAGTTTTTTTTCCTAAACATACAACACACTGGCCTAATTTGTGTTATGATAATATAATTTGTGTCAAAATTTTATCATGTTGCAAAAGCATTCTTGTGTCATTTGTGCACAAAAGGATTGTGATGAATAAAATGCAAAGCTTTTCAAAGCTCTTTCCCTCTCCAAAAACACAGCATCTAAAACTGTGATTTTCTTGAAGGTTTAAAAGCAAGAAGTGGTGGAATTAGAACAAATGATGATTCTTGCTTGGAATTTATGTAAGAACATAGAAAAGATAGAAGGAAAAGCCATTCTGTCCACGAAGCTTAATGCTTCCAATGGGTCACATACAACTTGTAGTGCCATGACCTCTCTAACTTATTTACTGTTCTGTTGAAGTGAGTAACCACAGATAAAATCTTCATGAAGAGGAGACTGTTAAGATCTCCCTAACCATCAAAGGAATTAAACAAAACACCAGGATATTGGACTAGCAGTATAACATATGTTATTCAATCTGACCAGAAATGACAGTTCAATAGTCCCAGTAGGACTGACGCTACTGGTGGAAAGATTTCCTCCGTGCTGTCTGTGTAGCAAAGTGGTAAACGCGTTCTTTATGATTCTGCTAAACACAGCACACTGAAGACATCTTTCTCTTCCATACAGTTTCTAACCATCTGTGCTATTCACACATTTATAACCTTCAATGCCTTTCCTCATGATGATGTTCTGGCCACATTGTGCATGCTTTTCAATATTTAAAGACCTGGGTCATGTCTCTTTCCGGTCTTGTAAGGGGTTGTTTGATTACCACTCTGTTTGAACATCTATTATGTCATTTTTTAGTGTATACTCAAAATAACTGTAAAATTCTATTTCTCCTGTAGCTATTTTATGTGAAGCAGGGATTTGGTTCCATGGATGCCAGTCATCCTCACCTAAGTATCACTCTTCTTCCTCTATGATGTTCGACTGGGAGTGTTGACAGGCTATTCTATCATGGGGGGTAACACAACTGAGCCTAATCCTATCCTCACATGATGTTCACACACATCAGCAGAGAATGCTGTATAGCAATCAGGACTGGGAATAATTGGCCAAGTTTCTCCTCCCTACCTATTTTATCGACATAACAGTAGAATTGCTAGGTACTGCACTTCATAAGTAATTCATTGGCTGTGAAGCACTTTGGAAAGTCCTGAGGACATGAAAGGTGCTATATAAATGCAACTGCTTTCCTTCCCTAACCTGAGGTACTAATGCCAATTACAATGCCCCTACCACCACCCGGCTGAGCTCAGTTAATTCATCAAAGATTGAGAATCAAACTTGGTACCTTTCCTGGTTTATATGTATTGCTCAATTCCTCACTGCCTGAGACAGCTAAGTTATTAGGGAAGCATACAATCTGCTTTTCACCATCTTACTATGATTTTCCTTTGTGTCGCAGAATGTATCTAATCTGAGCCCAGTTAGCCACAAGCTTGACTCCATGGTCAAGCTATTGACTACAGTGGTGCTCAATCATTCTTCTCTGCAGAGTTGAGGAATGTAAACAGTTAAAGTTCCTTTGTGTATTCTGCAGGGGATTGAGAGTATAACCTCAAGTGCCACTGTTGCTGTGTCACGTTACTCTGGGGCTAACTCTGTGGAAAGAATGTTTTTAATATGCTATTTGGTAGGGAAGTCAATTAATCTGCTTGGTTTTTTTTGCTACAATGTGAAACAAAATTGATGTGATTTATTTAAAATTCTTATCATTGAAGAACTTAAATAAAGTATGATTTATCTTTTATCACTTACACCTCTTAGGTATTGTGTACACCTCCTCAGTGCAGGGAACCAGTTGCCATTTCATAATTAAAAGGTGGTGTGGTGAGAATTGCAAGGTGCCATACATGGGACAAAGTCCTTCCCCTCCCCCCCACCTCCAATCCAGCACTTTCAATACTGTGCTATTTTATCCTTCGCTCTAATTTTCTTAATTTATGGCTTGCATGATGCCAATAAACTAACCATAGAATGCTTATATATTGCTGTGTTAAAAATGAAAACACATTGGGTGCTAAATTGGGCTGCGTGGCTCCCGTTGTTTTGGCGCTACATGGCCTCTCGAACATCCAAGATGGCATCTTGGCTGCGCACGCACGTTTCCAGCGTGACATGCGTCAGATGCCATCTTGGTATAGGTAGTAGCACATAGAATCATAGAATCATAGAAGTTTACAACATGGAAACATGCCCTTCGGCCCAACATGTCCATGTCGCCCAGTTTATACCACTAAGCTAGTCCCAATTCCCTGCACTTGGCCTATATCCCTCTATACCCATCTTACCCATGTAACTGTCCAAATGCTTTTTAAAAGACAAAATTGTACCCGCCTCTACTACTACCTTTGGCAGCTCGTTCCAGACACTCACCACCCTTTGAGTGAAAAAATTGCCCCTCTGGACCCTTTTGTATCTCTCCCCTCTCACCTTAAATCTATGCCCCCTCGTTATAGACTCCTCTACCTTTGGGAAAAGATTTTGACTATCTACCTTATCTATGCCCCTCATTATTTTATAGACTTCTATAAGATCACCCCGAAACCTCCTACTCTCCAGGGAAAAAAGTCTCAGTCTATCCAACCTCTCCCTATAAGTCAAACCATCAAGTCCCGGTAGCATCCTAGTAAATCTTTTCTGCACTCTTTCTAGTTTAATAATATCCTTTCTATAATAGGGTGACCAGAACTGTACACAGTATTCCAAGTGTGGCCTTACTAATGTCTTGTACAACTTCAACAAGACATCCCAACTCCTGTACTCAATGTTCTGACCAATGAAACCAAGCATGCTGAATGCCTTCTTCACCACCCTATCCACCTGCGACTCCACTTTCAAGGAGCTATGAACCTGTACTCCTAGATCTCTTTGTTCTATAACTCTCCCCAACGCCCTACCATTAACGGAGTAGGTCCTGGCCCGATTCGATCTACCAAAATGCATCACCTCACATTTATCTAAATTAAACTCCATCTGCCATTCATCGGCCCACTGGCCCAATTTATCAAGATCCCGTTGCAATCCTAGATAACCTTCTTCACTGTCCACAATGCCACCAATCTTGGTGTCATCTGCAAACTTACTAACCATGCCTCCTAAATTCTCATCCAAATCATTAATATAAATAACAAATAACAGCGGACCCAGCACCGATCCCTGAGGCACACCGCTGGTCACAGGCCTCCAGTTTGAGAAACAACTCTCTACAACCACCCTCTGTCTTCTGTCGTCAATCCAATTTTGTATGCGCAAATACTGAATGCCAAAAGCATGTAAAGGAGAAAATGGATACAATTAGTGTGCAATGCTGATTTAAAGTGACAGACACCATTTTGGCACTTAACGCTCAACTCAATGCACATTCTTAACCACGACCATCTGAGCGTGTCTTAGAGTGCCTGGAGGACCCCCACCAGTGCTATTTAAAGGGACCATGCAAAATTTACAGGTTAGTGGCTGGATCATTGCTTCTGGCTGCCAAGACATTCGTAACTGTTTTTGGAGGTCTCCTATACTCGAATACTAGGATGCGGCGACATAGCCAAACATTTAGAGCCAGGATGTGCAGGAGTGAAGTTGGGAAATGCTTCGACACGCAAAGGGTGGGAGAAGTTTGGAACGCTCTTCTGCAAATGGCAGTTGATGCTAGCTCAATTGTGAATTCTACTGAGATTGATAGGTTTCTGTGAACCAAGGGTATTAAGGGATATGGGGCTAAGGCAGGTATATGGTGTTAGGTCACAGTCTGCCATGATCTCATTGAATGGGGCAATAGGCTCCTGGGGCTAAATGCCACTGCCACTTGCTGCCTCCTGTTATGCGCCACTTTCTCCTGCAAGAAAGCGGGACGTGTGTCTGGGCGATGTGCCTGTCATGGTTGAATAGCTACCAGTGTGTGTAGACTGTGAGTTGTGGGTGGGCAGCTTGCAACAGTGGTAATGTGTGAGGGTGAGAGGAAACATCTGATTGGAAGAGTTGAGTAGTGATTGAAAGAGTTTGTTGGTAGGGGGGTGTAGTGTGTGAAGCAGTGGATGCGGCTAATGGTGCAGTTAGTAGGAGGCACCACTTGATAGTTGACCTCACTCACCTTGACCACTCGTGTCAAAGCATTGAACTTCTTCCTGCACTGCATCCATGTTCATGAGGCTGTGCGCCTGGCATTGAATTCGTCCGCGCTGCCTCCCACTGCCTTTTGGGCATATGTCTGGAGGGCTTCTTGCACCCCTGCAGATATAGGATGTCCCTCCATCTGTCCACCTCTTGAACCAAGGCCTCTAGTACATCAGCAGAGAACCTTGGTGCACGTTCTCTTGCAGGCCTGGTACAAACTCAGATTGGCAGATTGGTGAGGTCTGGCATGCAGATTGGAGGATGTGGGATTTAGTAGCGCACAACCTTTATTCAATGTTTTAACATAACTCATCAGGGACTGGACCTGCATCTGTGTTTTATGTGTGTGATGTCTGATCTCCGTTCAGACTCCGTAACAGACAGCAGACTGTTATTTTTAGCGAGTTACAGGTACCGGCTACCTTTAAGAGGTTTTAAGAGACATCTTCCCTTTAAGAGATTGGGGCTCCCCTCCTGGTGGAAAGTGCAAATTGCATTGAATCCTTGTGTCAACGCTGATTTCCAGCGCTGCTTGCAGATAAGTCTTCAGGCCTCACGAAAGTCTCGACCTGCCTGCGCAGGGGCCATTGGGCGCGGGGTAATAGCAGATCATGCGATCTATGCCCAATAATAGGCCCTATCCAATTTTCCCCCCATTAACATTATTATTGCTTTTTTCAATCAAATCTATTATAAAATGATTTTTTTTTAAATTCCATTGCTTAAAATAATTCAAATCGACATGTGAAGGATAGTAAGACACCGTGGTTGATTGACTCATACAAATTCATATTTTATATATTTTTTGTTAATAAAATGAGATATCTATGAGGAAGTATCAGTAAAAGAATGTAACGAGTATTAAATGTACTTCTAATTTGATTTAGATAGCACAGTTAAACAATAAAAAGTAGATTAATTCTTCAACTACTGGATTACACGTAGTAGAGACCCTTGATAAATGTGCAGTAACATTTCCTTACAGTAGCTGTCTCTTACGAATGCACTGCCCTTTGTAATATATTGTGTAATTCAATGGCACTATTCACCTTCTAACTATAATGGTTACAGTCGGGGGCCATTCATTATGTTCAATATTATTACAAGCATACATGCTGCAATATTAATTTTGAAACTAGATTATTTTTCAATTTTCTCCCCTTTTCATCTTCCCAAAGGTATTGGCTCTTGTTCGGATACAGTTTCACAGGCTTTGGAAGTTGTCTGATCCTTCATCCTAAATGCCCATTCTTCAGATGTTAGCATTTGTAGGCTGTTCCATCATGAAGAGCATCATAGATGACCCCAATCTTGCCTTCATCCAATGTTTAGTTTCCAGCTGGGGTTGTGAGATAGTAAATAGGAGCAGGAACTTTTGCAGAATTTCCCCCCTCTTCCTGGCCCAGGGACGCTGAGGCTAATTGTAGCACCGAAACTGAAGGGGCCAGTCATGCTAGCCGAGACAAACAACACAACACAGACTGGGAATTCACCCTTTTATTTTTAGTCTATGTAAGGCTTAGTATTATACTAGGTAGTGTCTTTGCCCACTAAGCCAAGAGATTAGTTTTAAAACTTAAGTTTTCCTTATTTACCCACCAGTGCTAGCTTACAGTGTTGTTACAAATCAGGTCTGCTGTAGATACTTTCTCAGCTCAGTGGTTCCCAGAAACAGATTCCGTGTCCCTTTCTTCCACAGTTGACTCATACAGCTCAATGTCTACTTATACAACAGCGTAATCCGGGAATGTAACAATGTGCACCCCTTGACATACAAACTGAATATCATGCAAGTGAATTTTCGAGGGGGTTCTTCTGATTGTTCAAATAACATTGGTAGAAGAGCTAAGGAAAGTTGCGATGGAAGGGCAGGAGAACGCGATAAGTTAATTTATTCCTCAAAGAGTAAGTGAACACACAGAGCAATAATTATGATCAGACTCACTTAAGTCAAATCAGTAAAATTATCTTTGCATAATAACACAAAATAAGGAACATTACACATCCTTACATCAATGGTACATCTTGCCTGGCTTAAACAAGTAACTTAGGGCTACCCTCCTATGTCCTTACCTTCTGAATCTGAGCGATAGCCTGCCATAACAATTTTCTGCTTAAAATCCTCACTGTCAGTGTGTGTTTCTGTCCTTATTTCATCTCGCTGTGTTTAGAATCAGAGGGGAGGGCCTATGCCAGACAACCCCTGCCAAGCACCTGGAACCAGGGATTTTCTAACACAATGGGCCCGATGTTACCAGGGCTGCGGGTTCTCGGCGGGGGGGCTATTGGGCGCATGGGTAACGCGCCCGGTGAAATTAGTCAGCTTCCTGTGCGATTGTAGCATCCAATCCACTAATTGGATCCACTTACCTGCTCCTCCGGGTTCCCCACTGTTGATCTGCGCGTCGGGCGGGCTGCGCATGCGCAGTATGATCTGTCAGCTGGAGGAGCTCGATTTAAAGGGGCAGTCCTCCACTGACAGATGCTGCAACAAATAGCAAAAATTACAGCATGGAGCAGCCCAGGGGGAAGGCTGCTCCCAGTTTAATGATGCCTCACTCCAGGTATCAATACATGGGATGAGGGGGAGGGGGAGGACAGAGATCTTCCTCCCGGCGTGCGGGAGGAAGCGGCCTGCCTCTGCCACCAGGAAGGCCTGGCTCGAGGTGGCAGAGGAGGTCACCAGCGCAACCAACATATCACCCACCTGCATACAGTGCAGGAGGCGCTGCAATGACCTCAGTAGGTCAGCCAAAGTGAGTACACGTAGTCTTTAACCTACACCCCGTCTGCCACATCACTGCCCCCACCCCACATCTCCTTCAGCACTGCCAACACAACTCTGTCACATCAGCCCTCATACCCACTCAAACCTCATCCTCATCTTACCTGCACCTACTCACCTCGCCAGTACTCACCCCGCCACTACCACTCAACCCAATCCTCATACAATCTCATGGCTCTATCTCATACTCACCCTCTCGTGCATCTCTCTCACGGCCAGCCTCACTCAACCTGCCACTACCTGTGCTGCAGCCACAGGGCATGCATCACATATGTGCAGTAGGCAGCGTAAAACAAACGTGTCGTGAGCATGAAGGGGATGCACAAGGGTGTTTGAGGGTTTGTCATGGATGTTACTTATATTGAATTTCTGGCCAACTCACATTACATATAATATTGGCAACACTACTGCCAAGTCTGGTTTGTGCAATAATGTCCTCACCTGAGGATCACTATGAGGACCCACAACTGATGCCACCCATTGTGTCACTGCAGAGTGGGTGTAGGTGTATTTGAAGGGCTCTTTTGTGCAGACGACTGAGAGACGTCAGCGATGTCCCCGGTGGCACCCTGGAAGGATGCGGAGGAGAAGTTGTTGAGGGCTGTGGTGACTTTGACAGTGACAGGTAAGAAGATTGTGCTCGGGCCAGTCAGGAGCAGCTCGGCATGAAAGAGGCTGCAGATGTCCACGACTACATGTCGAGTGACTCTGAGCCTCTGTGTGCACTGCTGCTCAGAGAGGTCCAGGAGGCTGAGCCTCGGTCTGTGGACCCTGTGGCGAGGGTAGTGCCCTCTGCGACACATCTCTCTCTCTGCGGTTGCCCTCCCTCCTGCTGTACAGGTGGATGTGTCACAGCACTGTGTTGTGGAGCTCCATGTGTCAGAGGTGGACGGCGTGGATGGCGAGGCTGGTGAGGCTGGTGATTCTGTTCGCCCTCCGAGGAGGTCATGTCTGCAGCTACGGCGGCCCCCATCCGCAAGAGGTACATCTGAGGGGGTCCGCAAGGTAGGTACATGTCTCTGAACCCCGGGGTAAGTGTGCAGTTTGGTGACTTTGACTGTCAGGAGGAGGGTGGTGGAGGCCAAACTTTGTCCCAAGTGACAGAGTGGCCTCCTGCAATGAGTGAGGGTCTCCCCCCCCCCCCCCCTCCCCCTCCCCCCACCTTTGCAGCTGCCACAGGCTGACAGCTGCAACACGTCCATTTGAACTGGGAGTGTTTCCCCCAGTGTGGGAAACAGTCCCAGTTTGCTCTAAAATCCCACCCCCTCCTCACATAATCCCTTAATCAGGTCAGTTAATGACCTGAAACACCTAAATAAATACCTTCAAGTGGAACCCCGCTGGCTTTAATTGCCTGCGGGATTCCCACCAGCGGGGGGCTGCGCGCGCACGCCGGCGCGTCAGCGGGGAACCCGGAAGTGCGCGGGTTCGGGGCGGGCTCCAGTACCGCGCCGGGATTCTCCGATTTTCGGAGCCCCCCCGCCAGGAACGCACCCGATAGCGGGTGCTAAAATGACGCCCAATGGGTTTTAGGTGTTTATCGATTCCCAAGACAGGCTAACAAATTGCTTATTGTTCTTGGTCTTTGAGAAAACAACTTCAGTGTCAACCTCAGTAACATCTTAACCACCTTTCATCTCAGTACAATTTTGTTAAACGTGTGAATACACTTTGCTTTAAGAACTCCACATTTAAACCTAACTCTTTTCCAAAACCTCGGTACATGATAAGTCAATGAACTTATTTCACAGATGTATGTGGGCCATTTGAAGTTTTCTGCCAGTGACATCTGGTTAGGAGCTGAGCATAACAGTTTTTTTGTATATAACAATAAATCTAACCTTTGGCTCTTATACTTAATTAAACTCAGGTCTGCTAAACATATCCTAATTGATTTTAATTAATTCTGTATATCTCAGTTCTCTGCACAGCCCCAGTGCATCTTGCTGTGATCCCTCATCCTTTGACATTGACTGATTTGTTTAGTTTCTTCATAGCAGAACTAGAATGTTTGGTGTTTATACAGCAGAGACCCAAATGTGTAATAGCTATGAAACCACAAAAAAGTTGCTTGTGCATGAAATAATTAATGGAGAGCATTGCATAATGCAAAGTAAAGCATTAATTGATGTATCTCAGAGGCATGTGACTTATATTAGCTGCATCAAAAATGTTTGTCCATGAGCTAGTAATCCTGTGTTGTGGATCCTATCTATAAGAACATAAGATTCTAAGAAATAAGAGCAGGAGTAGGCTATGGGATCCCTCAAGCCTGCTCCGCCATTCAATAAGATCATGGCTGATCTTCTACCTCAACTCCACTTTCCCGCCCGATCCCCATATCCCTTAATTGCAAAATTCTATTGATCTCAGTTTTGAATATACTCAGTGACTGAGTATCTACAGCCCTCTGTGGTAAAGAATTCCAAAGATTCCCAAACCTCTGAGTGAAGAAATTTTTCCTCATCTCCTAAATGGCCAACTCCTTATCCTGAGACTATGACCCCTAGTTCTAGACTCTCCAGCCAGGGGAAACAGCCTCTCAGCATCTACCCTGTCAAGCCCTCTCAGAATTTTATACGTTTCAATGAGATCACCTCTCATTCTTCTAAACTCTGGAGAATATAGGCCCATTCTACTCAATCTCTCCTCATAGGACAACCCTCTCATCCCAGGAATCAATCTAGTGAACCTTCGTTGCACCCTCTCTAAGGCAAGTATATCCTTCCTTAGGTCAGGAGACCAAAACTGTACACAGTACTCCAAGTGTGGTCTCACCAGAGCCCTAGATAATTGCAGCAAGACCTCCTGACTCTTATATTCCAACCACCTTGCAATAAAGGCTAATGTACCATTTGCCTTCCTAATTGCTTGCTGTACCTGCATGTTAACTTTCTGTGATTCATGTACAAGGTCACACAAATCCCTCTGAATACCAACATTTCTTAGTCTCTCACCTTTTACAAAATATTCTGCTTCTCTATTCTTCCGACCAAAGTGGATAATTTCACATTTCCCCACATTATACTCCATCTGCCACCTTCTCACCCACTCACTTAACCTGAGTATATTTCCCTTTGCAGCCTCCTTGCATCCTTACTTTCTTACCTACCTTTGTATCGTCAGCAAATTTGGATACATTACACTCGATCCCCTCATCTAAATCATTGATATATATCGTAAATAACTGAGGCCCAACCACAAATCCTTGCGGCACCCCACAAGATACAATCTGCTAACCCAAAAATGACCTGTTTATTCCTACTCTCTGTTTTCTGTCCGTTAACCAATCCTCAATCCATACTAATATATTACCTTCAATCCCGTGAGCCCTAAACTTGTACAACAACCTCTTGTGTGGCACCTTATCGAATGCCTTTTGAAAATCCAAATATACTACATCCACTGGTTCCCCCTTATCTACCCTACTAGTTACACCCTCAAAAAACTCTAATAGATTTGTGAAACATGATTTTCCTTTCATAAAGCCTTGTTGACTTTGGCTAATCAAATTATGATTTTCTAAGTGCGCTGTTACTAAGTCCTTAATAATAGATTCTAGCATTTTCCCTACTACTATATACTAGAAATCATGGTAGTGGGCATTTAGTGAACACTTAACACATTTTTGTGAAATCTTCTCTCTGCCACTTTAAGATGGCAGTTACCCATTTATTTTACTCTAGCACAAAAAAGAAGTTTATCTGAATGTGTTAAGCATTCATCTATTAGTATCACCAATGGTAATTTCTGGGTTTATTTTACTAAGTCCAGGCCAATCCTGCTCTGAGCTGGCAACTAGGACAAGAAAAGCCCAGGGTGACTTTTCTTTTAATTTTCTCTCCACTTCAGTGGAAATGCACTTGCTTTTACGTGGCATCTCCCTACAGTGGTATGACTACAGTTGGGAACTTGGGAGGGGTGGGCGACATGGTAAATCTCCCCCTTAATAACTTTTCCAAAAAATAGCAGGATAAGTTCAAACTGGGAATTCCTGCTTTGTACTAACACTGGGGTTGATTTTGACTGTCCTGGGGCATCATCGGCCCATATTATTTTTGCAGGGCTTGGAGGTGAGTAAATTTTCTCTTCTGGAATCCTGTATGGACACTTTTTTTTATTCGTTCATGGGATGTGGGCGTCGCTGGCGAGGCCAGCATTTATTGCCCATCCCTAATTGCCCTTGAGAAGGTGGTGGTGAGCCGCCTTCTTGAACCGCTGCAGTCCGTGTGGTGAAGGTTCTCCCACAGTACTGTTAGGGAGGGAGTTCCAGGATTTTGATCCAGCGATGATGAAGGAACGGCGATATATTTCCAAGTCGGGATGGTGTGTGACTTGGAGGGGAACGTGCAGGTGGTGGTGTTCCCATGTGCCTACTGCTCAATGCCAATATATATAGCAAAGTTTTTTTTCAAATTTTCTTCTCTTTGCTGGGAAATCATTGTACAGTCCTTCAACTGAAGCTCTTGTACTTGCATTCACTTCCAGATCACCTATGTGTCTTTGAATCCATCTTCTTGCCTGATGTGTGTTGCAGTTTCCATACAGGCCACTGTACAGCTTCATATAAAGTATTATTTCCTCTTTGCTCTCAGCCAGAACTATGGGATGTTACTAGGAGAGAAAGGTATTTCAGTCCCCGTGCTATGAAACAGGCATTTTCTCCATGGTGAGAATAGACCTGTTTTACATTGCAGGGAAGGTTATTGACACCCCCACATCCCAGTGGTACTACATGAGTGGTTGTGAGAGAAGTAGTGGGTTGAGAGGGAAGGGGGGAGCAGTAATATTTCACATAAAGATGCATGAGTGGCTAGGATAGGGTCTTCTACATATCAGGTGAGAAGGCAGATTCACTCAGAAACATCTGGAGCAGATAGGAAAGAGATTCAGGGAATAATAAATAACAAAGCAAATAAGACCTTATGCAAACTATGAGTTATTAGATGAGAATATTAACTTTTTTTCTTATCAACTACCAAATATAGAAATTAACTTTGTCCACTTCATGTAAACAAACTTATTGCCTAACTTTAATGCATTAATAAACCAAGGTATTTTGCGTGCCAGGAACTACTCTTAGAAAAACAATGGCTAAAGTATGGTTGACAAGGTACCATCTAATGATGAGAAGCTGGAAGGACATTGATAAAATGACAGTGATGCAGCATACAAAAGGACTCAGTAACTGCATGAGAAAATATGACAACATTACGAACACAATGACACAAGCCATATGTCTCAAAGAGAAGAGGCACAGGAAGCAATGTAACACAGCTGGCCCATCACAGCAGGAGGAGCCAAGGGGAATATCAGCCACACAGCATAACATCTGGAATAGCAAGGAAGAGCCTTAAAGGAGCACTTTCCAAATGTGACTGTCAGGCTGCTCTTCAGCTCAAACTAATGAAGATTCTAGAGAATGAACTAGAATGGGTTTAAAAAAAGGGCAATCTTTTCGCAGCACTAGACGTGGAAAGGGCATTTTATATATTATAATAGATCAATTAATAATGGATCTATCTAATTATTATTACTGAAAACCCACTAATTTCACTAATGTATAAGAGTCCATGGGGTAGATCTTGACTTTGTGCGATAGTGTACAATGTGTGATAATGAGTCGGCAGCCTATTTTACATCTGTCCTGATTTTTATGTCCATTGACATCAATGGAAATAAAAATCAAGAGAGGTGTACAACGGGCTGCCGACTCACTATCACACATTTTACACTTTCACACAAAGTCAAGATCTACCCCCATGTCTGTCACAAAACTTTTAACAGGATTATATTAATCTCCTCTGGTCCCTAAAATAACCCAGCTAAAATTAACCACAGCCATCAACACCAATAGGATTTTCTTCAAGGCAAGCTGTTATAAAATGTCACCAGAATCTGTTCACACTGAAGTAGTGTTTTTAGTTCATTGAAAAATGCTAACTTATGGTAGCACTTGGTATACAACATCATTTCTCCATAGAGACCAGGGCGTCAGTAGCCCTGAAATTCCACAGAGGTCCTCCTGGTCTCCACTGTAACCTCAGCAGTGAAACCCCCATGGATACTCCAGACAAATGGCATGGACTGTCATTTTTACATTGTTTACCTGGGTGTTTGAACAGATTCCTGCCGAAGTTATGGTGGGCGACCAGGAGAATTTCAGGAACAGTGTGATATTTCATATACTTTGAAATATGGAAAAAGATGAGATTGACCTTTGGAGATATAGGCTGATGTTTTCCATTTCAGCATTACTGACACACGCGAGAGCATATATTGGGAAATTGTGCACCCCCAACCCATACTTTTCCAATCATTAATGGTTTCCAATATGCACTCTTGACGTAGAACAGGAATTCTGAAGTGGACAAAACAGTCCTGGGACCCTCCAGTACCACAGACACTAATGAATTTTATGCTGCTTTAATTTTGTAGTTGCTGGTTTGAGACAGATACCTGAGTAGATACAGTGCTGAGTTATACTAGAGACCCTACATCCCTTTATGCTTAGGCAAGTGGACCGTTGATCATGCATTCTCCTGCACTGTAGCATCCAAATGCTGGTTAAATATTAAGAGCCCTAAGATGGAGCAACAATAAACAAAGCACGTAGAATGCTTAATTATATTGCTGGGTCTGTTGAATATAAGTCAGAAAACTGTGCAGTTCTTTGGCCTTGATTACTGTTCCATTTTGATCACCACGATATAAGGGAAATATTCAAGCCCTGGAGATGGGGCACAGACTGATCTCTAGTGTCAAAACATTGAGCTATGAAAAAGAGACTGGAAAAACTGGAGCTCTTTAGTCTTGAAAGGAGATGACAAAGAGGACACCTGTAGAAGTATTCAAAAGAATAAAAGGCATTGATAATAGGGAGCACGGCTGCAAAGTATGCCAAGGTAGTAGAACAAGGGGCATAAGTTAAAACTGGTGAAAGAAAAGTTTAGAGCAAATGTTAGGAAGAGCTTCTTCATGCAAAGAATGATCAACAAGTAGAATGGTTTTCCAGGTCGAGTAGTGGAGGGGAAAAGTTTCATTCAAGAATGAATTAGATGATGTGATGGTGAGGATTGTAGGTGTTTTATTCTGAATGGATGAGCTAATCATGGCCTACCTCATCTGTATCTCCAGATTTTGATGTCTTCTTTTTATCAGTACCTATTCCATGAGCATTCCTTTTTTTCAGATCTACACAAACAGCATTGATGCCAATTTGATGTACTGCCCAGTGAAACAATGTCCTTTGTAAATATTAACTTAAATTTGCTTCCAAGTAAAAACAAAGCAAATGTTTAAAAGAATTCTAATCATATTTTTAAAACTAAAAATGCATGAAATCCCTTACCACAAAAGGACAAACATCCTGTTCAATGTGTGAAATCTTTTGTCTTATTCCCATTAATGTAAGAATGTGTTTACCTAGTTCAGTTAAACTGGACCAAATCTGAACATTTTCCAATTCACAAAAACATTGAACAGTAGATGTCAACACCATTTTACTGCCCTGGCAATGTTTACCTCTGTCATGTTAGCTGGAGTCTGCTCTTGCAAAGCAAGGTGAATAGGGTAAAGCTGCCGCACAGGAGTTTGAGCAGCCAGTGTCAAGTGGGAGTGAATACCTTTTGGGGTCTGCTTGATTTTTTTCTCCTCCTTCAAATTGGTCTGGGTCTTAGATTTTGGGATGCATAACGATTAGATCAATCTGAAGGTGCGAAGTTTTCAGCTTTACTATAAAAAATTGTCATCAAATCTTTTCAAATGCATGAATCTCACAATTTTTTTTGTACATTAAGTATTGTATTGTACATTCTCTAATCCTACTGATTGAAACAGATCATGTGACAGATGACTATTAATCTAAGTTAACTAATTAAAAGTTAATTTAAGAATTCAATATTCCTAGTACAGAAATGTTTTTTTTACACGTTTTGTACTGATAAGATATTAGTCAAAGTATTCCCTAAGTTATCACAAAATTTCATATGAAATTCAAAATGGCTGCCATGTAACCAAACTCAATAGAAATATTTTTAAAATGTTGAATGAAATGAAAGTATTTGTAAATTGAAATATGTGATAGCTGTCAAGGAGAAAATACTGCATTTTTTAATGATGCATCCACTTGTGTAAAACTTGCTACTTTTTCCATGTTGCTTTGAAAAAAATGATAACCAGTTTGGAGCATTCTAGCAACTAATATTTTTTTCTGACATTTCCCGCTCTGGTAGTTCACAATAAAATACCACTATTTGCAAAATGCAATTCTGAAATCTTACACAATTTGTTTGGTAGGAAGTGTTAAAGTAAGGCAGTTTCAGTAGAAAAGCTTAGGTGCAGCCTGAGTGTGAGTAATTAAATGGGTTATTATTAAGTTCAAAAATTACAAATTCATCACTTTTTAAAATAAGTAATGAAGAGAAATCCTGATCCCAGCATAAAATTTCTTGGCAAATTATTTTTTTACATTTGTTAGCTTTCAAGTGCAGCAGATTATTAGAGGTCAAAATATCCCAGAAGCTCCATTTCTTATCTGCCTCGATTAAATAAAGAGAACAACAAAAGGACATCGAAGCACAGAATGGCATATATTCTATGGAGGTTATTTTATACTCTCCATATCCTTTTGTACATAATAAACAAAAAGGAATAGAAATTGGACCTCATTGCACCCGTTTTACACCCATAAAACGAGTGCAATGAGGGCCAGTTTCATGGATCAACATCCTGCAACCCAAGGACACCTGAAAGATGTCTGACCCAATATTGGGTCGGACCATTTTTCAGCCGCCTAAAACAGGAATTAGGCCCCTTGCATATGCTAATTAGGGGCATAACACCTGTTCTAGGAGCCCTCAGGGAAATTGGGCTGCCCTCAGCAGAGCAGGTGTCTGGTCTGCTCCACTCAGGTTTTCCAAGCATGGATGGGATCCAGCAAGCAGCTGCCACCAAAAAGGTAAGCGTTTTTTTTAAGCTTTTTATGTGGAGCAAGGAGAAGCAGGATTGCTCCTTCAGCTCCACTTCATTCTCGAGGGCCGCTGCTGGCCTGCAGTCGGCCTCCCTCCCATTCTCTTCCCACCCCGGGATATACCTTCAGGGCCGCTTGCCTCGCTGGCAGTGACTCGACATTTATCCATAACATGGGCGAGCTGCCTGTGGAGGCACGACAGGCACCAGCAGCTTGATGAAATAAAGTTAATGAGGCTCGAGGCCCAATTTCGGGCCAGTCTCCGGCCTCCCGGTTAGGGTGAATGCTACCTGTGTGATGCCTATTTCAGGCCTGAAAACGGGCCTAAGGGAATTTCCACACCAAAGTGACAATTACTGCAATTGCTGCCTCCATTGTACGCATACAAAGGGGCATACATGAAATTACATTGTTATAATAGTGCAGTTCATTCCTGGGAGCAGAGTGATTTTACATTAGTTATTGGACAAATAATTAATCAAGAGATCCTCTAATAGTTTAATGGATAAATGTACCACGTGATAGGGAGAAAGCTACAAAGCCTAGAAGGTCCCAGATTTGTTCCCAGTCTGTGCTGAATTAGCTGCTAAGAAAGCTGTAACAACAACTTGCATTTATATATCACCTTTAACATAGTAAAATGTCCCAAGGTGCAAGCAGCACCCTAACAAGGACATGAACCCTGGACCCTTAGATTAAAAGTCAGATGCCCTACCAACTGAGCTAACAGGGGAAGAGCACTTCAGTTGTTGTCAGCGTTCCTGGGCTATGGCGAAGAAATCTAGCCAGGGCTCCTGCATCTGATCCTGATCAGCTTCCCGTTACCCCAATAAAAGTGTGAATTTTTGGACACTGGATGAAGATAGGAACAGGCTCGACTGGGATATCTTCCATGGGTAAATAATTTCCTGGCTCTCACTTTCTAGGCTCATCCATGAAGAATGGTTACTTGCGTAATGTAATGGAGGGCTACCAGCACATGTGGACGCTTAGCAAGATTCGGTGCCTACAGGAGAGGAGAAAAATTGAAAATAAATGAATTCCCCTTGCCAGGAAACACCTAAGTTTCCTTGTTTTGTTCAATTTATCCACTGCAAGTCAAATTATCTTATTTAAATCTACTAAACTTAAAGCCAATCTTTGCATTATACATTCTAGTTGTGATTTTATATTGGAATAATTAAGAAATGCAATAGTACCATAGCTCTAATTTACATTTTTAAGGGTTCAAAATATTTCATTCATATTTCAATCATTGTCAGAGACATGGGTTGGATCAGAAAATTGTTATAACACCAACAACAACAACTTGCATTTATATAGCACCTTTAACATAGTAAAACGTCCCAAGGTGCTTCACAGAAGCGTAATCAAACAAAATTTGATCCCGAGCCACATAAGGAGATATTAGGACAAGTGACCAAAAGCTTGGTCAAAGAGGTAGGTTTTAAGCAGTGTCTTAAAGGAGGAAAGAGAGGCAGAGAGGTTTAAGGAGGGAATTCCAGAGTTTAGGAACTAGGCAGTTGAAGGCACAGCTGACAATGGTGGAGCAATTAAAATCGGGGATGCGCGAGAGGCTATAATTGGAGGAGCACAGAGATCTTAGAGGATTGGAGGGCTGGAGGAGGTTACAGAGATAGGGAGGGGAGAGGTCATGGAGAGATTTGAAAACAAGGATGAGAATTTTAAATTTGAGGCGTTGCTGGACTGACAGCCAATGTAGATCAGCGAGCACAAGGGTGATGGGAGAATGGGACTTGGTGCGACTTAGGATACAGGCAGCAGAGTTTTGGATGAGCTCAAATTTATAGAGGGTGGAAGATGGAAGGCCGGCCTTGGAATAGTTGAGTCTAGAGGTAACAAAGGCATGGATGAGGGTTTCAGCAGCAGGGTTTGAGCTGAGGCAGGGGCAGAGATGCGTGATGTTATGGAGGCGGAAGTCGGCTGTTTTGGTGAGGGAGCAGATATGTGGTCAGAAGCTCATCTCAGGGTCAAATAGGACACCAAGGTAATGAACGGTCTGGTTCAGGCTCAGGCACTGGCCAGGGAGAGGGATGGAGTTGGTGGCTAAGGAATGGAGTTTGCTGCAGGGACCAAAGACAATGGCTTTGGTCTTCCCAATATTTAGTTGGAGGAAATTTTTGCTCATCCAATATCTGACAAGCAGTGTGACAAATCAGAGACAGTGGATGGATCGGGAGAGGTGGTGGTGAGGTAGAGCATATATGTAGAATCTAACATTGTTTTCGGATGATGTCACTGTTCGGCAGCATCTAGATGAGAAACAGCAGGGGGCCAAGGATAGATCCTTGGGGAACCCCAGAGGTAATGGAACGGGAGCGGGATGAACGTAAGAACATAAGAAACAGAAGCAGGAGTAGGCCATTCAGCCCCTTGAGCCTGCTTCGCCATTCAATAAAATCATGGCTGATCTACCTCTACTCCACTTTCCTGCTCTATCGCCATTTTGCATGATTCCCTTAGTGTCCAAAAAAATATCAATCTCAATCTTGAATCTACTCAACAACTAAGCATCCACAGCCCTCTGGGGTAGAGAATTCCAAAGATTCACAACTCTCTGAATGAAGAAATCTTCCCTCATCTTGGTTCTAAATGGAAGACCTCTTATCTTGAGACTAAAACCCCTAGTTCTAGACTCTCCAGCCAGGGGAACAGTCTCTCAACATCTTCCCTGTCAAGCCCTCTAAGAATTTTATATGTTTCAATGAGATCATCTCTCATTCCTCTGAACTCTAGAGAATATAGGTCCATTTTACTGAATAGGACAACCCTCTCATCCCAGGAATCAATCTAGTGAACCTTCGTTGCACCCCCTCTAAGGCAAGTATATCCTTCCTTAGGTAAGGAGACCAAAAGTGTACACAGTACTCCAAGTGTGGTCTCACCTGAGCCCTATATAATTGCAGCAAGACCTCCTTACTCTTATACTCCAACCCCCTTGCAATAAAGGCTAACATACCATTTGCCTTCCTAATTGCTTGCTGTACCTGCATGTTAACTTTCTGTGATTCGTGTACAAGGACACCCAAATCCCTCTGAATACCAAACTTTCTTAGTCTCTCACTTTTTAAAAAATATTCTGCTTTTCTATTCTTCCTACCAAAGTGGATAATTTCACATTTCCCCACATTATACTCCATCTGCCACCTTCTCGCCCACTTACTTAACCTGTCCATATCCTTTTGCAGCCTCTCTCTGTGTCCTCCTCACAGCTTACTTTCCCACTTAGCTTTGTATCATCAGCAAACTTTGTTACATTACACTCGGTCCCCTCATCTAAGTCATTGATATATATTGTAATCAGCTGAGTCCCAAGCACTGATCCTTGCGGCACCCCATTAGTTACAACCTGCCAACCCGAAAATGACTCGTTTATTCCAACTCTCTGTTTTACTGTCTGTTAACCAATCCTCAATCCATGCTAATATATTACTCCCTATCCCACGTGTAACAACACCTTATCGAAAGCCGTTTAAAAATCCAAATATAGTACATCCACTGGTTCCCTCTTATCTACCCTGCTAGTTATACCCACAAAAAACTCTAATAGATTTGTCAAACACGATTTCCCTTTCATAAAATCATGTTGACTCTGCCTAATCATATTATGATTTTCTAAGTGCCCTGCTATTAAATCCTTAATGATAGATAGATTCTAGACACAACATTGAGCAGATCGGTAGCTGCAGAAATCACACCCTCACCTGACGCTTTGATGCCCTTGTCCCCATTAAAACCATTAGTTTCTCTCATGCTGATCATTCCTCCTGGTATGGCCCTCATCTCTGCTCCCTACTACTGATGTCAGGCTAACTGGTCTATAGTTTCCTGATTTCTCTCTCCCTCCTTTCTTGAATAGCAGGGTACATTTGCTACCTTCCGATCCACAGGGACCATCCTAGAATCTAGGACATTCTGGAAATCAAAACCAATGCATCCAGTATCTCTGCAGCCACCTCTTTTAAAACCCTAGGGTGTGGGCCATCAGGTCCAGAAGATTTGTTGGCTTAATGTCGCCAGTACTTTTTCTTTACTAATCTTAATTACTTTAAGTTCCTCACTCTCATTAGACCCTTGATTCCCCACTATTTTATGTTTTTTGTGTCTTCTACTGTGAAGATTTCTTTAACGTCTATGCCATTTCCTTATTCCCCATTATAATTTCTCCTGTCTCTCCCTCTAAGGGACCCACGTTTACTTTTGCTAATCTCTTCCTTTTTACAAACTTGTAGAAGCTCTTACAATCTGTTTTTATATTTCTTGCTAGTTAACTCTCATATTTAATTTTCTCCCTCTATCAATTTCTTGGTTTTCCT
Organism: Heptranchias perlo; assembly: GCF_035084215.1. Taxonomy (NCBI): domain Eukaryota; kingdom Metazoa; phylum Chordata; class Chondrichthyes; order Hexanchiformes; family Hexanchidae; genus Heptranchias; species Heptranchias perlo. Next base: position 70,099,323 of record NC_090327.1, read on the forward strand.
TTGCTGATTTCTAAAACCTTCCCAATCCTCAGGCTTACTAGTCTTTTTAGCAAAATTGTAGGTAATTCTCTGGCTACGACTGGATAGATAAGAATGGAGCCAGGCAAGCGCTGTCCCACCCGGCTAGACAACAGAGGAGAGGAGTTGGAGGATGGTATGGTGAACTGTGTCAAATGCTGCAGACAGGTCGAGAAGGATGAGGAGGGATAGTTTACCACGGTCACAGTCTCACAGGATGTCAATTGTGACTTCGATGAGGGCCATTTCAGTACTGTGGCAGGGTGGAAACCTGATTGGAGGATTCAAAACATGGAGTTCCGGGAAAGATAGGCATGGATTTGGGAGGCGACAATACGTTCGAGAACTTTGGAGAGGAAAAGGAGGTTGGAGATGGGGCGGTAGTTTGCAAGGACAGAGGGGTCAAGGGTGGGTTTTTTGAGGAGGGGGTGATGATGGCAGATTTGAAGGGGAGGGGGACAGTACCTGAGGAGAGGGAATTGTTAACAATATCAGCTAACATGGGGGCCAGGAAGGGAAGTTGGATGGTCAGCAGTTTGGTGGGTCTCAGGGCCAAGATGAGCTCAGAGAGGGCATGAGGGGAGATGGACGAGAAACTAGAGAGATAGATGCGAGTTCAGGGCTAGGGCAGGGGGGAACCTTAGGGGAAATTTGGCTTGGTGGGCTAGGGGAAGGGAGGGAAGAGGCAGAGGCAGCTGAACAGATGGTCTCAATCTTAGTGACAATGAAGTCCATGAGCTCCTCGCACTTTTCGTTAGACGTAAGGGTGCAGAGGGCAGAAGAGAGGGGTTTAAGAACATGTTTTGCAATGGAGAAGAGAAGCTGGGGGTTATCTTTGCATTCCAGGATGATCCTGGATTAGTGAACAGTTTTGACAGAGGAGAGCAGGACCCGATAGTGCTTTATGTGGTCCAGACAGATCTGGCGATGAATGGCTGAACCATAAACATTCAAGTCTGCATCCCTTGGACTTAAGTGAGCGGAGATGAGGGCTGTTAAAAGGAGAATGACCAGGATGAGAGAGAGTAATGGTTTTAATGGGGACAAGGACATCAAAGATTGAGGTGAGGGTGTGAGTGAGCAGATAGGTATCTGCAGAAATGTTGTGGTGAATGGAGGGCCAAAGGCGAGACAATTGGGAATTTGAAAGTGCAGTTGTAAGTGACTTAGGGGAGAGATTTTTCCAGGGGCGGACACAGATGGAAGTAGGGTTGGGAGGGGGAAGGAGATGTGGGTGGAGAGGTATACAAGGAAGTGAGCAGGGATGGCCTTATCCGCAATTGACACGATGGGAGTAGAGAGGCCACGTGAATGGCAAGGTTGAGGGGGTGGCCGTGAATATGGGTAGGGGAGTTTATTTGGATGGAGATATTAAGGGAGGATAGGAGGGCAGTGAACTCAGAGGAGAGAGAGCATGGTGAATTGAGATGGAGGTTGAGATCTAAAATACATCATGTAACACAAGAAATGTCTGGCCTAGCATTTCATATCCATGTCTAGTTTACATTGTATCGTAAGGATGAAAGTCAGTCCAAGCGAATGATAGGATGAATTTTTATACTTTTTCCCAAAGAATGCTTTATATAATTTTACAGAATGTATTTATAAAATAATGTTCAGGCTATTAAATAAAAACATATCTTATTTTTAAATGAGAGGAAGACATATCATTTTGGTAAAAATAGCTACTGGTAAAAATAAAGATAATTTAAAATATTAAATTCTTCAAAATTAAACTGTAAATTCTTTAAAAATATAAATGTATTACAAATATGATTTAAAACAATTATTATATGCAAAATGTGTCTAAAAATAAAATGGTATCTGTGTGTGTTCAGTGGGTTTTGTGTCTATTTGTGAGCAGAAGCTTCCTCTTCAAGCTTCCTCTAGATACCTGCTGCCACTGGGAGAAGCAAACAACTAACTTCCAAATTGCAAATAGATAATATTTTTCAGTAAAAGTATTTTAACCATCAAAATAAAATTGTCCCTTCATTTTTAGATTAAAAAATTCAGTGCCCAAGTTTGTTGTAGATTCTAAAATACCGTCAAAAATGAAAAGGGTAGCACAAAGTCGGAATGGCACCTTGCACATTGAAAGGGAGAGCCCAAAGCCTAGATAGGGCCAAAGACCGAGGTGAATTTGTTTTTTTTAAATTCAGGATTGGAGGGAATGGTAGGGCCACTTAGGTAAAATAATCTGAGTTTGATTACCATTGCACTTCTCATTGTTGGGGCCTTTAGTAGTCCCAGAATGGGACGTATGCCTGCTCTCAGCAGATGTAGCCCTGCTGGGCCTATCAGGGTAATTTGGGCAGAATTCCCAGGTAAGGACTCCAACATGCCCCCAAATTGCCTGTGCAATGCCATTGGGGTAGGCATAAGAACATTGACAGGCAAAAAAATCTAATCTTTAGTTGGCAAGCATATTATGAGAGGCAGAAGGTCTGAGGATCGGGGTCCTGCCTCAAATTGCATCCATGCCCCCTGCATGGATTAGGGCCAAATTATGCCTCTGCAAATTGCATAATTTATTTTCTAATCTTTTTTCCCCCTTTAATATGAATGGAATGTTGGGTATATCTATAGCTTATGGTACAAGCTTGTGTTATACTGCACTTTTAGTGTAATTACTTGTTTTCACATTTCATAGGCTGATATTCAGGACTGATTTTGAGTTGTCAACTTTTTTATAACTGATGGTAACTTTTGCTAGGTTTCTAGATTGGTATATAGGTAAATATAAAAAAAAGTAAAAAGATAAATCAACGGAGTGCCGTTCTGTGAATTACATTTAAAAGGCTTTTTCGTGCTAACTGCAAAAGCAAATTAAACCTGTTATCACTTTAACTTATTGAGTTTCCAAAAAAACTTCAGCTTTGAAAGTATGAACATCCTATTTATTTCATATCTGCAAAACTTTGTAATGCTGAATAGCACAAAGTAGAATCAGAGAATAATAAGGACATTTAGTTAATATCATTGTTTGACAGACCAAAAAAATCTAATCTTTAATGTTGTTTTTCATCATACACCCCCCACACTTTTATGTCCCCACAGGAGGTGCTTTTTACAATAGCATTCTTGCAGTGGGAGGCCTGGGCTATAGGCTTCTCCACAAGCCCTGTCAAACCCATTCTGATCTGACAGGAGGCATCAGCCAGTACACGTGCATCTTTTTGCAGTGCAAAAGTGTATAATGGGCAATGAACATCCATCGGTTGTCTGGAAGCAGGTAGATTTCCTGCAGACCAGACATGTTGGCCATTGCATCTGTTTAAAATGAAATATACAGAGTCATGAGTCGCTCCAACTGGTAGGTTAACTACTAATTCACTAAATTCCACATATCCTTCCACTTCAAATCTAACTGTGATAGACAGGCTCAAGTGGCAGGTGAACAACCTGGATTTGAGCAGGCGCTAGATCTTTAAATTCCACAACTATACTGCAATCTTTTAACTTTGATTTTGGTTCAGAAACGTTAAACTGCCCTGTCATTTCCCTTTTGATTTAAGAATACTATGGTAAGCGTTTGAAAGATTAAAACAGCCTCAAACTGTTAGGACTAGTGTTTCAGTATGCAAAGAAGTACCTAGACTTGAGAAAAGACAAGGCGTAACATGGTTGTCAGTATACCTATAAAAGTTAGCTGTGCAATGGTCTTTGACAGACTTTTAGGCTTGTTGTTTCAGCCTTTCAGTCAACCGTTCCCTGCAGCTAGCCGTAGGAGTTTTCAGTCATATTTTATCAGTGAATAATGCTGAAGTGCTGAAAATGACATCCAACATCTACCAGGAGGGCAGAGTTTCAATCCATAAATACTTCACGCAGTTTAAGCCTCCAAGGAATTCTTTCACAGTAGATTTGTGAGACAAAGACATGGATAGAAAGCCTAGGTTTCAAGGTTTTGAATAAAGTAACGGCCAAAAAGGAAAATTAAAGACAAAAGGCAGAGGGAGGGAGTGGGGAGACAGGATTATCGCAGTGTCCCCAGATCATAAACATGCTTTTCCTTTAGACGACACAGCATTTCGCTTGCATGTTTCTGCTGAGGCCTTGATCATTTCCTTGTATATTTTATCCATGTCGTAAAATGCAATATGAGAAAGTATTACATTGCTCTGATTTTTTTCCCAAATTATAAAGAAACAAAGTCTGTTAAGTCACATAATTAACTTGTGATACCACCTGAGTGGTACAATTCGCAGAAAGAAAAAATAATCAGTTTATTAATTTTACTTCAGTTAAAATACCTTACTTCAGCCCAAAGAAACATTGCTCTATTAAGAAAAGAAAACCCAACAGGGATTGACTGCAGAAGTGGGTATCCTGGCTGACTTCATCCCCTCTCTTTTGCATAGGACACTGAAATCAGGTAAATCAGTACAGACGATGGCTCAATACAACACATTGTTCAATTATCCACTGAGCCATCCGGGGAGCTCTGATGATTTTATTTCTTTAATTCTTTTTATAAAAGCCATCCCAAAAGACCCGTTCTGTGCTCCCGTGCTCACAGTGTGCTGCGGCGCTCATGAGGAAAGCACCAGGAGCGCTGTGCGCCTGCGCTTTCCCATTCATTCCTTTTAATGAGTGAAAAATTATTGTGATTTCTGTGAATGCAGAATCAGTCTCATCATTCAAACCTGGAGTGATGGTAGGAGGATGATGATACAGTGCCAGTGCCCTGCATTATTTGGCATAGAGGCCCAAGGCCTGTAATGTGCTCACGGTGCTCAGTGCACCAAACTGCAGCTGCTCGGACTGTTGGCATAGACTTAGCCCATTGCCCAAACCGTGCACATAGCTCATTAAGGCACCAGGAAATATTTAAATTAGAGGGACTCACAATAACGTAACTAAATTCACTAAGCAGCATCCCAATCGCTGAATGCTTTTTGGAATAAGCACTTTGATGGAGGCTAGTGGGACAGAAGAACACTTTTAATCCAAGATTGTCTTCCCCATGATATATGGCCACCTTTACTTATTGCTGCTGTGTTTTTGTTTTGCCAACACAGGCTAAATTGTGCAAAGGGACTTAAGTCCCCAGTGGCTGCAGGCAGGAAAAAATTGGCGGCAATGATTGGGCAGCCTTCCGTTGCTGATGGCACCTGACATTCCAGCTCCAGATCCCCATGGTGCTCCCAGTTCTTAATTTGCCACACTCCAGGAGCGTTCAAAAAATATTTAAATGAGATGCCCATCGGATACAGGAGTGGGTAAGTCCTGATGATCAGTGTGCATTATTGGGCCTATTTAGTGGGGTCATGTTCTGTGTCATCACATTTGTAATGTGATAGAGATCAAAGTCTTTTTTTCAACATGGAGAACCCCTACTGCACTGATGCAAACTTTTCCATTTCCCACTGCAACCGTTCTTATGGCCTATTTGAGGGAGATTACAAATTTTGTGTCAATGCATGAGCAGTTCATACTCTGGGCTAACTAAGAACTAGGTTGAGACTCTCCAAACTCATTTCCTGTAGAATCCTTGTAACTGGTGGAATGAACATTTTCATCCATCAGTTGAGGCTGGATTTGAATCCAGAACTCATGGGTAAGCATTACACCACCTCAAGTGAAGGTTTCCTCCATTCTCTATTTCTAGGGAAATCATAAATTCATTCTTTATACCTGCATTTTAAATTTTGTTACAAATTGCAAATAGAGGAAATCTTTCCCCCCTAATCCTTAGTTGATTGGTAATGGTTGAAGCATTGAGATAAGAGGAAGAGAGTATAAGGCACAATACATTCTTCACCTATCACCTTCTAATATTTTTAAACCAATGTCTGCTTTCAACACTAAATTAAAAAATTGAAAATAAGAACCCTAACTGCACTTGGAATATCAGGAATAACGTATAACACTACAATCTCCATTTACCCATATTTTCCTGCCATTTTCTTTCTCACCTACCTGTCTTGTTTGTTCTTTCTACTTTATCCCTCTTCCTAGCATCTTCATAGAATTTGTTAAGGCTGTTGAAATCTCTTCAAGTGTGAGCTTCAGTCACAGACTTTTGGCTCCTAAATGCAAGTTCTTTTTAAACTCCTTGGGTTAATTTTGACTTTGTGCGATATCTCCGATTAAATCAGAAGAGATGTAAAACAGTTGCCGATTCGCTATCACCCGTTTTACACTATCGCACAAAGTCATAATTATCTCCCTTAAGTTTAGAAGGTTGAGGGGTGATCTAATTGAGATATTTAAAATGATAAAGGGATTCAATGGGTAGACACAGGGAAACTATTCCCTCTGGTGGGGGAATCCAGAACAAGGCAGCTTCATCTTAAAATTAGAGCTGGGCCATTTAGGAGTGAAATCAGGAAGTATTTATTCACACAAAGGGTAGTTGGAATCTGGAACTCTCATCCCAGAAGGCTGTGACTGCTGGTCAGTTGAAATTTTCAAGACTGAGATCAATGGATTTTTGCTAGGTAAGGGTATCAAGGGATATGGAACAAAGGCGGGTAAATGGGTTTGAGGTACAGATCAGCCATATTTAATAGAATGGCAAAGCAGGCACAAGGGTGAGAATAGCCTAGTCCTGTTCTTATAAAGTTCTCTATTTCTGTTATTTAGATATTTCTTATCTCTACCTCTTTCAGTCTTTCTGTGATCTCCTGTTCTAGCTCTCCACTCTAAAAAGAAAGACTTACATTTCTATAGCACTTTATTGCACAATAAGGACATACCAAAGTGCTTCAGAACCAATAGATAATCTTTGAAGAATAGTTACTGTTCTTATGTAGGCAAACACAGCAACCAATTTGCAAACAGCATGTGAATAAATGATCAGATAATCTATTTTGTTGCTTTTGTATGGGCAGCAATGTTAGCATAACATCTTGCAGGCAATCTTCTTGCTATTCCTCAAATTTTGCTATAAGATCTTTTAAATCAGCCTTAGCAGGCAGATGAGGACTTGGTTTAATATCTCATTCAAAAGATGGCATCTTTAACAATGGAGGACAGGATTTTAACTGTGAAAAACGGGTGGGGGGGTATTGAAAATTGCAACAATTTCAGACCCACCCACAACCCACCTCCAACCCTCCTATTTCCGATTTTCACCGGGGCAGGACAAAGCCGCTCCCAGGAGGTGGGTTGATCACTGAAAACTTTCAAGGCGGCTGTAGGCCTCCATTTTTTCAGGTTTTGCGATTGCAGCCCCTGGGGGCTGGGATTACTGGGCCTTCTCCTTCACGCCATGTGAGAGGGGGTGAGAAGGCTCGAAACAGCAGGTAAGTGCCTTTCTGGCACAGCTTGTGGGGCCGGAGGAGCAGGAGTGCTTCCCCCAGGTCCAACAAGCCTACCTGCAGCACCCCACAATGGTTGCGGACCCTCCCCCAATCTCCGATTTCCCCCCCCCCGCAATGATCACGGACCCCCCAATGATCACGAACCCCCCCCCGATCTCTGATTCCCCCCCAACGATCGCGGAACCCCCCCGATCACCCCCGATCTTGACCCCTTCCCCCGTGACTGACCCCGGATCCACCCCTCCCCCCGCCCCATGACTGACTATCCTGGTGACTGACCTCCAATGACTGACCTCCCCCACCCCGATGACTGACTCCCCCACTCCGATGACTGACTCCCCCTCCTGCCCCCCTGTGCCCACCAGTGCCACCCCTGTGCCCACCCATGCCCCCCCCCCAATCCATACAATCTAAGACTTAGCTGAAGATTTACCTTTTCACATGCTCTTACTTGCTCTGCTCCCATCCGACTGAGGCCGGCCTGTCAGATGGCAAACCAACAAAAAAAAATAAGACGTCCTTATGTCAAAATCATATACTTACACACAGAAAAGGACAAGAAAAGAGCAGCTGATCCATAGAGTCTATCCTGTTTTGGCATGGTGTAACATACACACACTAGTGCCTCCATTCCTCCCCTCCCCCCATTCCAAGCAGTCATACAATCTCCTGGGAGGTGAAGACAAAAACACATAGGCAAAAAAACATAGGCCAAAATTCTGGGAAATTCCTCTCCAACCTCCAAAGGCAATCAAATAAGCTCCATGAAACCACAGTGACTGGGTGACACTATCCCCAATGACATTTACCTACCATATGTAGAGATGTTTACCACTTGCAGGAACTCGTTCAGCTCTATTTTGAATGCTTGCAGCAAATCCACACTCACCACATATATCAGCAACTTATTCTAGAGTAGATAGCACAGTCAAGTCTATAATGGAGCTTTAATCCACAACCTGCTAACTCAGAAATGAGAATGTTATCATTTGAGCCAAGCTGACACTACCCCCTCTGCCTCTATTCTCTCCATAATCTCCAGCTCTCACTGACCTGATTTCTGTAGCTTTTGCTCCCACACAGACTAAGGCTCTGCTACTTCCCAGCGTATATTAATACACAACCGGCCCACTCCGGCTGTAGGAATTGCATTCAACTGTACTGAAACCCACTATGGCGTGTTATTCCAGTCAGTATAAATATGATATATAACTCAGGTTCCATGTTTTGCTGAAAAATAAATCACTAACTAGTGACCCCACATAACTCACTAAACATTCAGCGTGGTTGGTTACGCTACCCAAAGACTTAGTAATTTAATCTCTGGTAACCCACCAAGTTCTATCCTGTATCCTAAATTTAAATCCATTCTCTTGAAGTAAGCCTGAAATTATACCCAGACATCGCCATAAATAGAGTCTACATAACCAATATACTGATCAGTATTCCTAGCAGTTGTCTGAATATTTTCAAGGTTGAGTTGAGCCCAGGCCAAGTCAGAGTTTATGGTTAGTCCAAAACTTACGCTAGCCTAAATGAGATTCTATTTCATAACTCAGTATAGTCGCACAGAAATTTATTAATAGCTATATATTAAGATTTCAATGTCTGTAGCCATCATCACATAAATATGCAATTAAAATTGATTCTTATTTTGATAATTTTTAGGTAAGAAAAGATCTTAGGACAGCGGTGGGTTCACAGCAGGGGGTCGACTGGGTTACGTGCCCGGTGAAATCGGGGTGCTCCGCACGCGATCGCAGGCTAATTGCAGCCACTTACCTGTGCTTCCGGGTTTCGCGCTGGAAAGCTGCGCAGCGGGCAGACTGCGCGTGCGCAGCTGGAGGAGCCCTATTTAAAGGGGCAGTCCTCCACTGACTGATGCTGTAGAAAATAGGAAAAATTACAGCATGGAGCAGCCCAGGGGGAAGGCTGCTCCCAGGTTTAATGATACCTCACTCCAGGTATCATTGGATGGGGTGAGGAGGAGGGGGAGGACAGAGATCTTCCCCCCCGGCGGGCGGGAGGAAGCGGCCTGCCTCTGCCACCAAGAAGGCCTGGCTCGAGGTTGCAGAGGAGGTCACCTGCACCACCAACATATCGCGCACCTGCATACAGTGCAGGAGGCGCTGCAATGACCTAAGTAGGTCAGCCGAAGTTAGTACACGTACTCATTCCCCTACACTTCAGCTACGGCGGCCCCCATCCGGAAGATGTACATCTGAGGGGGTCCGCAAGGTAGTTACATGTGTCTGGACCCCGGGGTAAGTGTGCAAGTTGGTGAATTTGATTGTTAGGAGGAGGGTGGTGGAGGCCAAACTTTGTCCAAAGTGACAGAGTGGCCTCCTGCAATGAGTGAGGATCTCCCCACCCCACCTGTCAAATGGACCTTTGCAGCTGTCACAGGTTGATGGCTGCAACACGTCCATTTCAACTGGGAGTGTTTCCCCCAGTACGGGAACCAGTCCCAGTTGTTTGGAAAATCCCACCCCTCCTAAAATATCATGTTAATCAGGTCTGTGAACGACCTGAAGTACCTAAATAATTACCTTAAGTGGCACCCGGCCTGCTTTAATTGCCGGCGGGAGTCCCACATGCGGGGGCTGCGTGTGCATGTCAGCGCGTCACTGGGGAACCCGGAAGTGGGCGGGTTGGAGCCGGGCTCCAGACCGGCCCACGGAATCCCCGATTTTTGCAGCCCCCCCGCCACGAATGCACCCGCTCGGGGGTGCGAAAATCGAGCCCCTGGTGTTAAAAGACTCATATGTTGATTTTAGCCCTAAGTGGGATTTAGGGGGTGGGAACGGGGCGACTGTGAAATGCACTCATGGGGCCCGATGTTAGCAGGGCCGCGGGTTCTCGGCGGGAGGGCTATCGGGCGCGTGGGTAACGCGCCCGGTGAAATTAGTCAGCTTCCCGCACGATTGTAGCATCCAATCCACTAATTGGATCCACTTACCTGGTCTTCCGGGTTCCCCACTGCTGATCTGCGCGTCGGGCGGGCTGCGCATGCGCAGTAAGATCTGTCAGCTGGAGGAGCTCTATTTAAAGGGGCAGTCCTCCACTGACAGATGCTGCAACAAATAGCAAAAATTACAGCATGGAGCAGCCCAGGGGGAAGGCTGCTTCCAGTTTAATGATGCCTCACTCCAGGTATCAATACATGGGGTGAGAAGGAGGGGGAGGACAGAGATCTTCCTCCCGGCGGGCGGGAGGAAGCGGCCTGCCTCTGCCACCAGGAAGGCCTGGCTCGAGGTGGCAGAGGAGGTCACCAGCACCACCAACATATCACCCACCTGCATACAGTGCAGGAGACGCTCCAATGACCTCAGTAGGTCAGCCAAAGTGAGTACACGTACTCTTTCCCCTACACTCCGTCTGCCACATCAATGCCCCCACCCCACATCTCCTTCAGCACTGCCAACACTACTCTATCACATCACTCCTCACACCCACTCAAAGCTCATCCTCATCTTACCTGCACTTACTCACCTCACCAGTACTCATCCCACCACTACCACTCAACCCAGTCCTCATACAATCTCATGGCTCGATCTCATACTCACCCTCTGATGCATCTCTTTCACGGTCAGCCTCACTCAACCTGCCACTACCTGTGCTGCAGCCACAGGGCATGCATCACATATGTGCAGTAGGAAGCGTAAGGCAAACGTGTTGTGAGCATGAAGGGGATGCACAAGGGTGTTTGAGGGTTTGTCATGGTTTTTACTTATATTGAATTTCTGATCAACTCACATTACATGTTATATTGTCACCACTACTGCCATGTCTTTGCGAATCTTGTCTGGTTTGTGCAATAATGCCCTTTCCTGAGGATCACTATGAAGACCCATAACTGATGCCACCCATTGTGTCACTGCAGAGTGGGTGTAGGTGTATTTGCAGGGCTCTTTTGTGCAGACGGCTGAGAGACGTCGGCGATGTCCCTGGTGGCACCCTGGAAGGATGCGGAGGAGAAGTTGTTGAGGGCAGTGGTGACTTTGACAGCGACGGGTAAGAAGATGGTGCTCGGGCCAGCCAGGAGCAGCTCGGCATGAAGGAGGCTGCAGATGTCCACGACTACATGTTGAGTGACTCTGAGCCTCCGTGTGCACTGCTGCTCAGAGAGGTCCAGGAAGCTGAGCCTCGGTCTGTGGAACGTGTGGCGAGGGTAGTGCCCTCTGCGATGCATCTCTCTCTGCGGTAGCCCTCCCTCCTGCTGTGCAGGTGGATGTGTCACAGCACTCTGTTGTGGAGCTCCACGTGTCAGAGGTGGATGGCGTGGATGGCGAGGCTGGCGAGGCTGGTGATGCTGTTCGCCCTCCGAGGAGGTCATGACTGCAGCTACGGCGGCCCCCATCCGCAAGATGTACATCTGAGGGGGTCCGCAAGGTAGGTACGTGTCTCCGGACCCCGGGGTAAGTGTGCAGGTTGGTGACTTTGACCGTCAGGAGGAGGGTGGTGGAGGCCAAACTTTGTCCCAAGTGACAGAGTGGCCTCCTGCAATGGGTGAGGGTCTCCCCCCCCCCCCCCACCCCACCTGTCAAATGGACCTTTGCAGCTGCCACAGGCTGACAGTTGCAACAGGTTCATTTGAACTGGGAGTGTTTCCCCCAGTGTGGGAAACAGTCCCAGTTTGCTCTAAAATCCCACCCCTCCTCACATAATCCCTTAATCAGGTCAGTTAATGACCTGAACAAGCAAAATAAATACCTTCAAGTGGAACCCCGCTGGCTTTAATTGCCTGCGGGATTCCCACCAGCGGGGGCTGCGCGCGCACGCCGGCGCGTCAGCGGGGAACCCGGAAGTGCGCGGGTTCGAGGCGGGCTCCGGTCCCGCTCCGGGATTTCCCGATTTTCGGGGCCCCCCCGCCAGGAACGCACCCGCTGGCGGGTGCTAAAATGCTGCCCATGGTCTAAGTTTGAAACCCCAGATATTTTAACTCCCAAACCTCATCTACATGGGCAAGAGATGAAGTTCGGACATCTGGAGACTGCTGGCCGACACTAAGGCCAGTGTCTGCCAGCAGTCTCCAGACGCCCAAACGTTGGCAGCAAGCAGGCAATCCGCAGGGAGGGGGCTTCTTGTGAGAGGGAGGAGTCCGGGGCAACGGAGGCTGCAACTTGCGTTGTGGGCCCAGAGGAGCATTCTGTTCCGCCCAGCCCCAGAAAGGAAGGTTTTACACTAATCTTGGAGGGGCTCTTCTGTCTGCAGACCTGCTTCAGTCCAGCGGCATCCCTGCTCAGGCCCCAGTTAAAATTGATGTAATAGGACCCAGATCTGCAAAAATTCATGCGGCCCCACCTTCTTTAGTCGCACACCTTATCTGTCTGCAGAACCCTGCTGGTAAAAAACGGCAGAGGGTCAAGTTACAACTGGGGAAGTGTTCCCCTTGTCTTTAACTACCCACCCACCCAGTTTGCACTGGCTCGGTAGAGTTGAAATCAATCGTTCACTGTGTAGTTTCATCCTTCCCTCCATTCATAATTGTTTTATAGATACTTCATGTAGGGCATTTACAAAGCATGCTACAGACATCTAAGGGCTGATTTTAACATCCTCGTCCAGCAGGAAGGTTGCGGTCAGGGGCGGTGGGGATCAGATGGTGGGGGGTTTCTGCTGCGTTCCCAGTGTGTTTACACCCCCCACCATTTTTACTTATCTCTTTTCAGGCACAGGGAGACATCTCACCCCAGAGTGAGGGCCTAATTTAGACGGCAGTGTCACGTCTGCTGCGTCATCGGGATGCACGTGCCATTTTAACTGCTGGTCTGACTATGACCCGCATGGTCTCCAGACTACCAGGAAAATTTGGCAGCAGCAATGATCCAGGCCGAGGTAAGTGCTTTAAAAAAAAATTCTTAAAGGTTGCTTGTGGCATCAGGAGGAGGAATGTTCCTCCAGGCCCCACAAGAATACCATGGGCCTCCCTTGCTACTTGCTTATGATTGCGAACTTGTCGACCCTCCCAATCCCTACTTATTTTGCTGGGGACTGTTTCTGTGAGTCCCCAGCGGTCACTTGACACCCCAGCACTTTTCACTCTTGCTCGCTGGCAATGACATCGTTCCCGCCAGCTTTGGGTGGGAGTCAGAGTCAGGGCATCCAAATTAGGCCCGGAAGTTAAAATCACTCAGACCTCATGCTTGGGGGGTCTGGACGGTTTGCCCCCCGCCCCCACCCCCCCCTCCTCCAGCCACCCTCACTCCACCCGCTTAGGCTCCCACATCCCTAATTCCCCCCACAAATTAAAATCATTCCTCTAGAGACAGAAAACCGGTACTGGAATCCTTTCAGTAGGATTGTTTGGTTTCTGGTTTGTGTAGCCAAACTGTTAGTTTAAGTTTGCCCATCTTTAACTATTTTCCTGTAACAAATGATAAGATTAGCTTTGCATGACTGCTAATCTTAAAGCAGAATTTAACTTTCGTTTTTAAAAAATTTACTAAATGCTAACAGCTTACTCACCAACATAGTCCTTTGTCATACAGCTCTCAACCCATATTGTTTTGTTCAGCTCATAGCATTTCACTATCTATTCATCATAGATTGTGTACAGCAACATACTTGGTTACTGTTTTGTGACGTACGTTTCTCTCATTACTTTTAAAAAATTAAATGGCTGGAAACATAAGATCCATTCTATTCTGGCTTAATCAGGAACTGTACGTTTTTAGAACCCATTTCATTTTTTTCATCATCCCAAGGCAGTTATGCTTCATCCATAATTAATATGGATGTAGATGAGCAGCAAGACAGAAGCAGCAGGCAAGGGTAGAGTCAGCTCAGAGGTCACTCTAGTCGTATCAACCAGCTTCTTCTGAGTGTCAGGAATTTAACTGATTCCTTCCTGTAGTTCAGCAGCATTGCAGTGCGCCCTGGATGATGTCAGTGGATGGAATTTATCTTACAATAAATTACCACACGCTTTAGATGCTGATAAGATTGTAAAGAACATCTTAAACTGTTTGACAGAAGAAGCTGATTTTAAGCGTCGTGTATTTTCAGCCATCTGATGACCTCTTGGGGAAAGGCAATTCATTTGTGTTATGAAGCTACATTTAGGTTGATTTTAACAGTTCCTGCCGGGCGGAAAATAGGAGACAGTAGATTGACTGTCTCTTTTACACCCACCCGGTTTTACTTTTCACTGAAGTCAATAGTTTCCTGCCCAGTGGGATCAGTTAAAATTGACCCCCATTGACTAGAAAGTCCCAGGTTTGGTTCCTGGTTTGTGCTAGTTAGCTGATCTCAGCCAGGGCAGCAGTTGGGTGGCACACTTGGCCTCAGCACCCGGGGGTAGCCTGCCAACTATCGCTGTCTAGGTTTCTATATGAAGATTGACTGTTTAGGCAATGTACCAGAGAACTACTGATGCCCATGGAACCATTCCCCAACATGAATCAATGGTTATAGGGTTAAGGAGCACTGGAAGTGCGGTCCCAGGGTTTGTGAGCACAGGGAGAGGATTGTGGAATGGGGTGGGGAAATGTGAGGCAGAAGATCCTCGGGTCCAGCAGGATTCAGAAGGAAGTTTTGGACCAGAGGGGATTGCTGGAATCTGGCAGTATTGGGGGTAACAGGGTCTCAGGAGGCCTCTTCTCAAACCATCAGGTCCTGATCCCCCAACGTGTTCCATGTCAGATACTCCCACCATCACTTTCCTCATCATCAGCCAGTTCCTATCTTTATGTTTTTACCTTCAAGCAGTTCAGTGTAAACATACTGTTTGTTAAAATTAATGGACAGAAAATCATGGGCTAGCGGTGTCTGATTTCCTAATATGCACTCCTGCTCCTCCCAGTTCTACATAAAAACGTGGGCCACTGCCAGCGACGGCTCACCCCCACTCCTAAGAACGTAAGAAATAGGAGCAGGAGTAGGCCATATAGCCCCACGAGCCTACTCCGCCATTCAATAAGATCATGGCTGATCTTCAACCTCAGCTCCACTTTCCCGCCCTATCCTCATGTACCTTGATTCCCTAAGTGTTCAAATATGCAACGATCTCCTGATTGCTTCCTCTCCTCTGTACTCACCTCAGGTCCTCGGCCAGTGTCCCAGCTGGCCGATCCAGCTGCCCCCACCTTGTGACTGGCGCGCTGCCTCTGAGGCCATGAAGACACAAACAAGGCTGGCAGACCAATTTGCTGTGGTCCTGCCACTGGCTTCTTTAGGTACATCGCTTTACAAAGATTGTGCCCCGATTCAGCTCAATCCAATTTCTATAAATTCACCACCTGCCTGAAAAATTAATCACCAGTTTCTTTCCAAGTCTTTTGATAAAAGCAAAATAACTCTCAGATTCTCACAAGTTGAGGGTCATACCCTTTTACACTTCAACTCCTGCTGATGGATGAATTGCATGCTAGGCAATTCCAGAAACTGCACATTTTAAGGGGGGGAGGAGCTAAATACGATTAAAATCACTAAGGAATTGGTACTCAGTAAATTAATGGGACTCAAGGCGGATAAATCCCCTGGACCTGATGGCTTACATCCTAGGGTCTTGAGGGAAGTGGCAGTAGGGATTGTGGATGCTTTGGTAATAATTTTCCAAAATTCTCTGGACTCGGCAAAGGTCCCGGCAGATTGGAAAACTGCCAATGTAA
Source organism: Heptranchias perlo (assembly GCF_035084215.1). Taxonomy (NCBI): domain Eukaryota; kingdom Metazoa; phylum Chordata; class Chondrichthyes; order Hexanchiformes; family Hexanchidae; genus Heptranchias; species Heptranchias perlo. Next base: position 70,115,224 of record NC_090327.1, read on the forward strand.
CACCCTTATTTAAAAAGGGTAGTAGGCAGAAGGCTGGAAATTATAGACCAGTTAGCCTAACATCTGTGGTGGGTAAAATTTTGGAGTCTATTATTAAGGAGACAGTAGCGGAACATTTGGATAAACATAATTTAATAGGACAAAGTCAGCTTGGCTTTACGAAGGGGAAGTCATGTCTGACAAATTTGCTTGAGTTCTTTGAGGACATAACGTACAGGGTGGATAAAGGGGAACCAGTGGACATAGTGTATTTGGACTTCCAGAAGGCATTCGACAAGGTGCCACATAAAAGATTATTGCTCAAGATAAAGAATCACTGGATTGGGGGTAATATTCTGGCATGGGTGGAGGATTGGTTATCTAACAGGAAGCAGAGAGTTGGGATAAATGGTTCATTCTCGGACTGGCAACCAGTAGCCAGTGGTGTTCTGCAGGGGTTGGTGCTGGGTCCCCAACTCTTTACAATCTATATTAACGATTTGGAGGAGGGGACCGAGTGTAACATATCAAAGTTTGCAGATGATACAAAGATGGGAGGGAAAGTAGAGAGTGAGGAGGACATAAAACACCTACAAGGGGATATAGACAGGCTTGGTGAGTGGGTGGAGATTTGGCAGATGCAATACAATATTGGAAAATGTGAGGTTATGCACTTTGGCAGGAAAAATCAGAAAGCAAGTTATTATCTTATTGGCAAGAAACTGGAAAGTACTGCAGTACAAAGGGATCTGGGGGTCCTAGTGCAAGAAAATCAAAAGTTAGTATGCAGGTGCAGCAGGTGATCAAGAAGGCCAATGGAATGTTGGCGTTTATTGCTCGGGGGATAGAATATAAAAACAGGGAGGTATTGCTGCAGTTATATAAGGTATTGGTGAGACCGCACCTGGAATACTGCATAGAGTTTTGGTGCCCATACTTAAGAAAAGACATACTTGCTCTCGAGGCAGTACAAAGAAGGTTCACTCGGTTAATCCCGGGGATGAGGGGGTGGACATATGAGGAGAGGTTGAGTAGATTGGGACTCTACTCATTGGAGTTCAGAAGAATGAGAGGCGATCTTATTGAAACATATAAGATTGCGAAGGGGCTTGATTGGGTGGATGTGGTAAGGATGTTCCCAAGGATGGGTGAAACTAGAACTAGGGGGCATAATCTTAGAATAAGGGGCTGCTCTTTCAAAACTGAGATGAGGAGAAACTTCTTCACTCAGAGGGTAGTAGGTCTGTGGAATTTGCTGCCCCAGGAAGCTGTGGAAGCTACATCATTAAATAAATTTAAAACAGAAATCAACAGTTTCCTAGAAGTAAAGGGAATTAGGGGTTATGGGGAGCGGGCAGGAAATTGGACATGAATTTAGATTTGAGGTTAGGATCAGATCAGCCATGATCTTATTGAATGGCGGAGCAGGCTCGAGGGGCCGATTGGCCTACTCCTGCTCCTATTTTTTATGTTCTTATGTTCTTATGCTCAGAATGTACAGGTGTGATTGAAAGTTCTGTCATCTATATATTTAGTCAAAGCCCAGGCTTTTGTGACAGGCTGAGGCCTTTGAGTAAAAACTTCAATAAAGGCATTAATAAAGACACAAAAGATAATTCAATGGATAAATGTAATCATGTTGTTTATGAAATATGTATTTTCTGATTTTTAAACTTTGTTTAAACCATTATTTGGAAATTTAAAATTAGTTACTGAGGAAAAAATGGCAAATAAAAAAAATTCAGATGAAGGTTGACAAATCTGCTCCACCCAAAGGCCAGAACATGGGACTATAGAATCACAGGCTATTACATTAATAGAAAAATCCTATTAAAATGTGACAGGGCAGGCATCGCCAGATGTGGACACAACATGGAAAAACTGACAGACACAGTTGCCTTTTGAATGGAAAGATGACAGGACGTATTATTTTAATAATATATAAGATTGAGAATTGGTTGACAGACAGGAAACAGAGAGTAGGAATAAACGGGTCTTTTTCCGGGTGGCAGGCAGTGACTAGTGGGGTACCGCAGGGATCAGTGCTTGGGCCCCAGCTATTCACAATATATATCAATGATTTGGATGTGGGAACTAAATGTAACATTTCCAAGTTTGCAGACGACACAAAGCTGGGGTAGAATGTGAGCTGTGAGGAGGATGCAAAGAGGCTCCAATGTGATTTAGACAAGTTGGGTGAGTGGGCAAGAACATGGCAGATGCAGTATAACGTGGATAAATGTGAGGTTATCCACTTTGGTTGTAAAAACAGAAAGGCAGAGTATTATCTGAATGGTAATAGATTGGGAAAAGTGGAGGTGCAACGAGACCTGGGTGTCCTTGTACAACAGTCGCTGAAAGCAAACATTCAGGTGCAGCAAGCAGTTAGGAAGGAGAATGGTATGTTGGCTTTCATTGCAAGAGGATTTGAGTACAGGAGCAGTGATGTCTTGCTGCAGTTATACAGGGCCTTGGTGAGACCACATCTGGAGTATTGTATGCAGTTTTGGTCTCCTTATCTGAGGAAGGATGTCCTTGCCATGGAGGGAGTGCAACAAAGGTTTACCAGACTGATTCCTGGGATGGCAGGACTGACGTATGAGGAGAGATTGGGTCGACTAGACCTATACTCACTAGAGTTTAGAAGAATGAGAGGTGATCTCATCGAAACATATAAAATTCTAACAGGACTAGACAGACTGGATGCAGGGAGGATATTCCCAATGGGGAGTCCAGAGCCAGGGGTCACAGTCTCAGGATACGGGGTATGCCATTTAGAACCGAGATGAGGAGAAATTTCTTCACTCAGAGGGTAGTGAACCTGTGGAATTCTCTACCACAGAAGGCAGTGGAGGCCAAGTCATTAGATGTATTCAAGCAGAAGATAGATATATTTCTTAATGCTAAAGGGATCAAGGAATATGGGGAAAAAGTGGCAACAGGGTACTGAGTTAGACGATCAGCCATGATCATTTTGAATGGCGGAGCACGCCTGAAGGGCCGAATGGCCTACTCTTGCTCCTATTTTCTATGTTTTTATGTTTCTATATCATCTAGGAATCCTCTGTATTAGCCTTTTGGCTCAGTGGATGGCAGTAAGGCTATTCTTTAAATGAGAATCACTTCTAATCTCATCTCCTCTCCTCATGCAGTCATCGTGGCTCTGTTTGTAGCACTCTTGCCTTTGAGTCATGAAGATTGTGGGTTCAAGCACCTCTACAGGCTTGAGCACATAATCCAGGCTGACACTTCAGTGCAGTACTGAGGGAGTGCTACAGTATCAGAGAAGTTGGGGCCTAAATTCATTAATGCCCGATAACAGACACGAAAGGATCAGCGCGCGGAGCTCATGCGCCAGAAAAGAGAGGCCCAAGGACTGTCCTAAATTTGCCCTCAGACATTATTGCCTGGGCAACAAATCAATTTTCTAAAATTGGGCGCAGAACCCTCGTTTGAATATTGAAATGAGGCCTGTGTTCATTTCAGACGGGTGCCACGGCCACCTAATAATAGGCCCTGACGAATTTAGCGGTGGTCCGATTGCACATGCAAATCAGGAGGGGCCTGTTGCTCTGCTAAATTCATCATCGTTGCGCCTGTTCTACACCTCTAAAACGGGCACAACAATGTCAAACTTTTGGATGAGACAATAACCCAAGGTCCCACCTGCCTGCTCAGATGGTCACAAAAGATCCGATGGCACAATTCAAACAAGAACAGGGAAGTTTCCTGGCCATTATTCTTTCCATAACCAATACTGTACCACCATAAAAACAGATTATCTGGTCATTCGTTCATGCTGTTTGTGGGACCTGGTTTTGTGCAAATTGGCTGCCATGTTTGCCTACATAACAAAAATAATCCATTGGTTGTAAAGTGTGTTGCGACATCTTGAGTATGTGATATGATGCCACGTTTTCTTTGTTATGCTGACAAATGCTGAAGTCTGCAGTATTTTGAGAAGACTCTCAGGGTTCCAGACACACTGGAGAGGGAGGTTCTTGGAATACTAGGTCTGGGATCATGTCTTCGATTGGCCTTTGGTTCCTTATCTAAAGGGCCATTCCTCACGTGTGACCTAGTCAGTGAGCCCAGGAGGCAATATGACCTTTGTGGGAAATCACAGCTGAACTGGGACCTATTGTTCACACACAAATATTTTCCAGCAGGAGTCACTGAGTAGCAATCAGGAGCTGGAATCATGACTGATTTTTTTATGTAGCCCAGTCTTGCTGGGGCCAATAGCATCCGTACCGCCGCCTTGGCTGAGGCCAGCCAACCCAGTGCCAAACCTGGCACCTATTGGTCTTATATGGCTCAATTTTACATTGGGCCCTGCCAGCTGAGCCCCAGGGTGGGGAGGAACCTGAAGCTATTCTAAATAAATAGAAAGTTTGAAGTTAGCCTGCATAAGTTTCTCTGACACCAAGCCAGTCACACACCTGAATAAATGCTGCAAGGTATAAAATGTACATGAGTATTTGTGATTTAGATGCTGGAGATAAAGGTGATGCTTTGAAGCTGGCAGACACTCCTACAACCTGTATTTATAGGGGGAGGGGTTGTGGTAGGAGGAATGATTGCCCAGGTTGCCCTGAAGAATGAGTTGAGAAGCTGTGGGGTAGTCTGCTGAGGTATGGTGTGAGGATGAAGTCTTTTGTGAATGGAATGAACTGAAATGGCAGTCAGCTGATGGGCACGAGGAAAGCACAGAGCGGCTCAGTGCTGAACAGATGCAATCTATAGATCTTTAGGCTTTAGACAGTACAAAGGGAATGTTATCAGGTTCACTTATCAGGAAAGAAAAATATTAGCAGAGGAAATCCTAAGAAGGAAGTGCACTGCAGCTCACACGCACTTTGCAGCTGTTGTTGGAATAAACCCCCTCCTGTGCTAGTCTGTGACTCCATCTTCACTAATTGAATTGACTGAATGTTTAACGTTTGCCCCTTCTCCAGAGCACCTACATTATGATGTACTGTGCTAGAATACGTACTGACTGAGGAAAGTCCTGTTAATCAACATAAAGATCTTTAACAACCTTTTGTTAACATCACAAGGCATCTACTGTGAATGTGTGCTGTCAGCCTGCAAAAAGAAAAATGTGGCATCAAAAAGCCAAAGACAAAAAAAAGTCTAAAAATTAACATTAGCCAGAGAGTAATTCTAAGCTGTAATCTAATCTCAGAGTTCAGATGACAATAATAAGCTTTGCTCTTGAGGTTTATGACATCATCTGAGCCCTTCAGTTACATTACAAGCTTGCTGCTCATTATTATTTTCTATTTATAAAACAATGATCGTTTCAGCATTCCGGAAACACAAGGCCAATCTTCCTGACCTTTACCCCCAGGAAATGTCTATTCTTTGGCTGCAAAGTCAAGAAAAGAGGGGACAGAGACCTGTTGAATGTCCCCCAAGTGGTGGAACAGACCCAGCGTGGCAATGTTAATGAGGTGGGTGGGGGTGATTCCTGTGATTGCAGTCTAGGGGCACCCAGGAACAGGCAAAAAGCCCCGAGGCCAGGAACACAGCAGGATATTTAACACTGGCATCGACCTGTTGGTCTGAATGGCCTATTTCTGTGCTGTAAAATTCTATGTAATTCCTTATTTTGCTTTACAGTAGAACCTAGCATGGATGAAGTTTCTGTTTCTGAAGCCAAACCAAATTTGTTAACTTATTTGGTTCACCTTGGCTGGCCATTTTAACTTAATATTAGGCATATCTATAATATATTAAATAATCTTATGTCTGTGCACAGTTTCTGTCTATAAAATCTTATTTCTGTTGTTAAGAACAGAAAAGCTCAAAATACTCAGTCGAGACACAAATATTTATCTTGTATATGTCTTTTGTTTCTTTGATTTCTCTCATTTATGCTGTCTTTTGTCTCCTGCTAATATCACGCCTGCCATTTAATCACCTCCTGTTCTCCACCCAAGCACGTCACAGGTCATTCTATTTATTTTCTTGTCTGTCTGTGTTTTTTCCCTTCCCCCTTCCCTTGTTGTGTTCCTTAATAAATGCTGCGCATCTATAATATCTTCCAGTCTTGAGGAAGGGCCAAAAGCCTGAAACAGATTCTGCCTGACCTGCTGAATATGTCCAGCTTCTCTGTTTTCATTTGCAGATTTCCAGCATTTGCAGTACTTTGTTTTTTGTTCTTATTTCTATTGTCATGTTTTTGTCACACTATTATGTCAACTTTGTCCATTATCAATTCCTATGTTCACATTTATAATGGGCATGATGTGGAGATGCCGGTGATGGATTGGGGTGGACAAATGTAAGGAATCTTACAACACCAGGTTATAGTCCAACAGTTTTATTTGAAAATCACAAGCTTTCGGAGCTTACCTCCTTCGTCACCTGAAGAAGGAGGTAAGCTCCGAAAGCTTGTGATTTTCAAATAGAACTGTTGGACTATAACCTGGTGTTGTAAGATTCCTTACATTTATAATGGGAACAGCCTATGTAAACTCGTTCTGCTTTAATTGCACCCCCCTGCTCTTGGTGGCATTCATATGCCTCAGTTTTTCAATTCTCAATTCTCTGTTTCCTAAATTGCTGTAAGTTTTACTATTTCAATATAATAAATAATACCCCACAAAGGAAAGTTTTAGATTGACCTGAAAGGCCTCTCCGTCTGCAGACCAGCCTCAGCCCGGCAGGAAAGGCACGGCAGCTTCCCCACTCAGGCCCCAGTTAAAACTTCATCGGGGTCCTATTGATGTAATAATATTGACATAATTAACCTAATTTGTCAAGTCTGTCTTCTTATTGTATTTCCTCATACCAGGCAGCATCCTAGTGAATCTCTGCTGTACCCTCTCTATTGCCTCAACGTCCTTCCTACAGTGTGGAACCCAAAACTGCAGACAGTATAAAAAGCTGTGATCTTTTTATATAGGTTCACCACTACATCCCAACTTTTATAATCTGTACCTTTGGCTATAAAACTCGGTATTCCATTAGCTTTTTTTTATGGCCATATCCATTGAGGTGCTGCTAGTAATGTCTTTTGAACCTGAACCACCAAATCTCTCTGCCCTTCCACATCACCCAGCTTGCCCCCATTCAAAATATTGTTTTTTTTTACCACTCACACTTACCAACATTCAATTCCAGCTGCCATTGGTTTTACCCATTCCACCATTTTACAACATCCCCTTGCAGCTTCCTTTCGTCCTCAGAAATATTTACTATGTTTCCTCTTTTAGCATCATCTGCTCACCATTCCCTATAGCCATGAATCCAAAATATTAATGCACTCAGTGAACTTTTTGTTTTTTGAAGTATCATTTTCTGCTTTGTGCTTTTTAAACCTCATTCTTCATTGTATTTTCTGTACGTTCTGCTCCTTGCTGCCTTTTTGAAGTCGTTCCTCACTGTGTTTCCTTTGAAGTCTTGTTCTCTGTTGTGTTCTTATTGAAGTCCCGTTTCTCACTTTTTTTTATGTCTTGCTCCTTTGGGTGTTTTAAAAAATCCCTTCTCTTCCTTAGAATTACTTAGACCCAGCTCTCTCTTGTTCCCCATGCTGCTCCCCAAGCAGATGCTCCAGTGCTGTTGGAAGAAGAGTGAAAAGAAAGCTGTTGAGTGATAAAGGAGTAAAAGGCAAAAAAGCAAAGAAAGAGAGGAAAGTGAGAAGGGAGAGAAAGATGAAAATGAGGAGGGGGAGAGAGACGGAAGGGAGCGAGAGAGAGATGAAAGTCTGGGAGGAGAAGGGGAAGAAAGTGAGGAGAGAGAGATGAATGTGAGGGAGATGAAAGTGAGGGGGTCGAGAGAGACAAAAGTTGAGGGAGAGGAAAAGACAAAATTGAGAGGGAGAGATTAAAAGAGGAGGAGAGACAGATAAAAGTGAGAAGGGGAGAGACAGAGAGACAAAAGTAAGGGAGGAGAGGAACAAAAGTGAAGAAGAAAGGCAGCAAAAAAGAAACACAGAAGTGTTAGATTAGAGGGGCATAAGAGTTTGAGTTATTTGGTGGACCCCAACTCAAAAATGTTTAAGAAATACTAAGACATAAAATTTTATTAAAATTTATTGTCAGGAATGAGAATTGGCTTGAGCAGGGCTTGAGTGGAGGCATTATGCTGTACCTTCAGTGCTTCTGTCACCATTTTGTCAGTGGTTTCTGGCATGTTTCCATTTACAGCTGATATGATACTCTGCTCACAATTGGTTCCAAAAAACTCCTATACTTAAAGCATGATAAGTCATCCAGTTTTTATAATACTGTTTTAACCTCTTTTCAAATTATGAAGCACATAATGCTCTGCCTATTAATAACACCAAAACTCTCCTCTACATCTCCTTCCATTCCTTAACTTTGCTTCCAACCACTTCTAATCTCCCAGCCTTCATTACTGTCAGCTACAAATTACCCCAAGTACCCACTAGCTACCCTGCATGATGCTCACTCACCCTCAACTTTCCCACCACCCTAAATTCCACCACCTGACTTCATTCACCTCAACTCCTCACTAGCCCATCCAAATTACAGTCCCATCACACCCTCAACTATTTATTATTCTTCCCTCTCTCTTCACTAATGTACCACAAGTACCAACTTCCCAACTCCTCATTAATGCCTGAACTCCTCACTTTTCCAAACCATTTAACTACTCCTACACCCCTTTCAAATCCTACAAATCAATAATCTTGTCCCAGAAGCCATATTGCCTGACTTATCATAAGCAAAATCACAACAGCTCCACTTCCTTATTAAACAGCAGATCCGCCAACTACCTGTGAGCATCAAGGATGATCAGCTGGTTTATTTAAAATATCACATATGGGAAGGATTGAGATTGTTCTGATTATGTTAAAAAGCATCTTTCTGCTATGAAATGAAAAGGAAAAAAAACTAGGAATGCTAGGAATCCATCTTTAAACAATGATTATCACGTAGCAAACTAAGTTGAACAAACCAGTTAATTAGTGAGCATTCTGATCGTGTGATCTTTCTTTTTCCTGCTCTGTATGGCTGTTTCTTTCTCTATCTGCCTGTTGCTATGTGTGCGGTTCATTATATTTCTCTTGATTTGTCTCTGTGTGTGGGTCTCAAAATGTGGCTCTATTTCTGGCTATCTCTGTATCCCGTGAAATTTTTTCTCTCCTCCCCCCAATCATTCACTGACACATGCACCAATGTGATTTGCAGAAAAATAAAACTCCTTCACCAGGTCTAGTCTAATATCAGAGGTTTGTGCCCGTGTATGTAGTGGCAACTGTGCTTAGCAGATGCTTGCAGAATCATGGCTCAGCTTTGTCCATATGGCAAGCATATGGAAATAAAGAAAAACACATAAAACTTTAAAAACACTTATTCACTTACCACCTTTTAACCAGATGACATGGTGGGGAGGGTCTTTCAACTAGCGCTGAAAACGGTCATGAAGTGGGTGGGGCGATTGCGTCGCTTTCCTGATTACATCGGTGTGAGGCATCAACCCTTTTCAGGCTCGTGCCTCATTTAAATTTGTTGGGCAAATTGACAACGCGAATCACCCTAGTAATTGGACAGCTGGCCTATTGGGAGAAGGGATTTTGGGCGTGTCCAACGTCAGTTCCTAGTGGCCCGCACCTCTTAAAGAGGAGATGCAGTGCTCATTGTTCAGATCAACCAAAAGCTGCATCTGGACTAAAAGTCTAAATATGTTGACTGAGAGAGCGCCAAACTAATCAATAATTTTCTGGAGGCTTTAAGTGAGGAAGTAATGAGGAGGAAGAATATCCTATTTTCATCAAATGGGAGAAGAGTGCCCACGATACTGCGTGGTCCAAGGTGGCTGAACATCTAAATGTTTGTAGTTTAGCCTCTTAGACCTGGAAGCATTGCAGAAAGAAGTTGAAAGACCTGACCCGAGCTGCTACGGCAAGATTCTCATTCAGTCTTGTTGTCATTGTCAGCATAGCTCTGCATCACTTTGCTGTAACAACATCAGTGAAAATATGGACCTTCCCTGCTTCACATTCCTTTCATCCAAACATTGCAACACCCTTTCTGTGGCCCTCCTTCTGCTGCCACTCTTTGTGCGCTTATACAGGGTTTCCACCAATCCTCCACTGAAGTTATGGCAGCCAATTGGGAGAACCCTGAGGATATTCAGATGAAAGTATTTAAGGCTAGTGTTCAGTTCGTACTTTATATGGTGCTGAAAATGGGACCCTGGTAATGGTACAGAAACAAAATGTGGATGCATTGGAATGCACAATGCAATGAGAATGTCCAATGCTGGGAGGCAGCATTGACCAATACTGAATTAATGCAATGGATTGCCTTGTGTACAGTAGCAGAGTGTGTTCTAGTGAGAAGCTTCCAGTGGGCATTGCACATGTCAACATTGGTACCCTTGTAAGATTATAGTACATATCCCAGATGGGGAAAGACCACATGGAAAGCCAAAGCTGAGATGGTGAGACTGTGGCCCCAATTTTAACTCCCCTTGGCTTAGAATCATAGAATCATAGAAAATTTATGGCACAGAAGGAGGCCATTCGGCCCATTGTGTCTGCACCGGCTGAAATGAGCCACCCAGCCTCATCCCACTTTCCAGCACTTGGTCCGTAGCCTTGTAGGTTACGGCACTTCAGGTGCATATCCAGGTACTTTTTAAATAAGTTGAGGGTTTCCGCCTCTACCACCCAGTGAGTTCCAGACTCCTATCGCCCTCTGGGAGAAATTTTTTTTTCTCAGCTCCACTCTAATCCTTCTACTATCACTTTAAATCTATGCCCCCTGATTATTGACCTCTCTGCTAAGGGAACTAGGTCCTTCCTATCCATTCTATCTAGGCCCCTCATAATTTTGTACACCTCAATTAAATCACCCCTCAGCCACCTCTGTTCCAAAGAAAACAACCCCAGCCTATCCAATCTTTCCTCATAGCTAATATTCTCCAGTCCTGGCAACATCCTCGTAAATCTCCTCTGTACCCTCTCTAGTGCAATCACATCTTTCCTGTAATGTGGTGACCAGAATTGTACGCATTGCTCAAGAAGTGGCAGAACCAATGTTTTATACAGTTCTAGCATAACCTCCCTGCTCTTAAATTCTATGCCTCGGCTACTAAAGGAAAGCATTCCATATGCCTTCTTAACCACCTTATCTACTGTCCTGCTACCTTCAGGGATCTGTGGACATGCACACCAAGGTCCCTCACTTCCTCTATGCCTCTCAGTATCCTTCCATTTATTGTGTACTCCCTTGCCTTGTTTGCCCTCCCCAAATGCATTACCTCACACTTCTCTGGATTGAATTCCATTTTCCACTTTTCTGCCCACCTGACCAGTCCATTGATATCTTCCTGCAGTCTACAGCTTTCCTCCTCACTATCAACCACACAGCTAATTTTTGTATCATCAGCAAGCTTCTTAATCACGCCCCCTATATTTAAGACCAAATCATTAATATATACCACAAAAATCAAGGGACCGAGTACTGAGCCCTGCGGAACCCCACTGGAAATAGCCTTCCAGTCACAAAAACACTTGTCGACCATTACCCTTCGCTTCCTGCCACTGAACCAATTTTGGATCCAACTTGCCACTTGCCCTTGGATCCCATGTGCTTGTACTTTTTTGACCAGTTTGCCATGTGGGACCTTGTCAAAGCCTTGCTAAAATCCATGTAGACTACATCAAACATATTACCCTCATCGATCCTCCTTGTTACCTCCTCAAAAAATTCAATCAAGTTAGTCAGACACGACCTTCCTTTAACAAATCCATGCTGATTGTCCTTGATTACTCCGTGCCTTTCTAAGTGACGGTTCATCCTGTCCCTCAGAATTGATTCCAATAATTTGCCCACCACCGAGGTTAGACTGACTGGCCTGTAATTACTCAGCCTTTCCCTCATGTACTTTTTAAACAACGGTACAATATTAGCAGTCCTCCAATCCTCCAGCACCACACCTGTATCCAGTGAGGATTGGAAAATGATGTTCAGAACCTCTGCTATTTCCTCCCTTGCTTCTTTTAACAGCCTGGGATACAATTCATCCGGGCCTGGTGATTTATCTACTATCAAAGATGCTAATCCCCTTAATACTTCCTCTCTCACTATGTTTATCCCACCCAATATTTCACACTCCTCCTCCTTAACTTCGTCCCTCTCTTTTGTGAAGACAGCCACAAAGTATTCATTAAGAACCATACCAACATCTTCCACCTCCACACATGGGTTACCTTTTTGGTCTCTAATAGGCCCTACTCTTTCCTTAGTTATCCTTTTGCTCTTAATGTATTTAAAAATACTTGACATCAATACTTGGCGGAAACTGATTGGGGGGCAGTTAAAATGAGGCCAGTCACTTACCCTTTCTGATCCCACTACCTCCCACCATGTCCCAATCTGAACTTGCTGTTTTGAGCAGGCGAGCGGGACACCCGCAGAAAGGCAGCGGGGACCTTTTATAAATATGCAGACTGGGTCCGATAATGTCACTGGGATCTGATCTACAATTTTAGTTTGAGGTCTGTGCGACGGAGCAGTGAATGCTTTCCTGCCAGGCCAGACCTGCTGGGAGGAGGACCGTGGGCCAGAAGAAGCCCAGTGGGAAGTCTGAAAAATTTAATTTTAGGTTTTCTTGTGGGCCAAGAGGAGCAGGAGTGCTGCCGCTCCCCCCTCCCCCTGATCATGGCTAGAAAGACCCTCCCCCGATCGCGGCTACTAGCTCCCACGATCGCCTCCAGAGCCGCCCCCGTCACCTGATGGCCTCCTGCTGCCGAACTCCCGCTCCCACCTGCAGGCCAGGTAGTGGATCTGGCTGGGTTCAGGCATGATTCCTGGAGAATTTATGTAAATGAAGCCTGGCCCTTTAGATCGGCCGGCCTCCACGTCTCCAGACTGCCTGGGTTCCCCGTCCGTTTTGGGGATCACACACTCCGTTCCTGTCCCCATTTTAAAATTGGGGCCTGTGTATGGGAAGACTAGGATAGAATATTGGCAATAGGCAGACAGCTGTTGGAGCTGACAGAGTGGAGAGAGTAAAGGTGAGGTCTTATGGCATCTATGGCCAGATTGGTTGTGATGTCTGACTGACTGTTACAAGTTCATTCCAGCTTCGTCCATTCAAGAAACATCTCCTATAAGTGAGATAAATGTAAATGATAAAAGCTAGTGCCTGGTTCTTTATGCCGTTACATTTGACAGAGCAGATTGTAGATCTGCAACCAAAAGAATATGGAAAATAATAAAGGTAGTTTCGAGCTTGTTGTCATTGCTGAGCATATTTAATGTTGCGTCTTGGTAATAGTTTTCAAAGAATCAGCCAATAGAAAAAGATAGAAATGTTAGGTGCAGAAGGAAGGAATCTTACCACACCAGGTTATAGTCCAACAGTTTTATTTGAAAATCACGAGCTTTCGGAGGCTTTCTCCTTCGTCAGGTGAAGCACTGTTTGCAGCAATGAGCTTTTATCCTTTGCTGACTGTTTTTTTGGTTTTATAAATTCTTAATTCTTATTGTCAGATTCATTACCTGAGGGCCAATATTGACATTACATCAGATGGATATCAATGTTATTTTCCTTTTAATGTCTAAGCTCACTTTAGGATTCCTTGTCCTACCAAGTGGATGCTGACGTGGAATTTCTGTTCAGTGCAGTAAACCAGATAAAAATAAAAGGCAGGCTATTTGAAAGCGGACACTTTACTGCATGAGGCACTTGATCAAACTGAGAAGAAGTTTTACAACTTCATCCCTCCAAGGACTTCATCAAAGTGTGCCAGTCTCATGGTGAATATTACATTGCGGTGAATAGCAGACTGTGGGCTGGATTTTGTGATCCAGTTGGAATCTTCTGTGTCTGCCACACTGTAGTTATTTGGAAATCTCTTACTTTGCCGAGTGCAATCAATTGCTCTTTAATTTTTATAACTCCCTCTTCTGTCTTAGCAATGTTGGATGTTCTTAGCGCAGCATATCTAAGGCATTGATGATGGGAAATATGTCGATGATGTATTCCTGTGGTTAACCTATCTTTTGCATATGCTAGCTCAAGGCACTCAGCCAGCAGTGCAAGTCTTTTTCAGTATTATAGGACTGGTGGTGGGTTTTGATTACAAAGCACATAATTAAAATTACTGCCAAATGTCTTTTCCGATATATTTGTTGCTAATCTTCAATATTTTTATTGTCTTACAAGAACTATCGACATTACATCATTTTCTACATGACAGTGGCATGACCCCTCGCAGGCAGTTGGTGCAGTTCACAAAATTAGGCTCAACTACGCACAACCAATTTATAGGGCGTACAACTTTCTGATGGGCAATTTCAGGGGAAAGACTAAAGCTGTACCACTGAGGCACAGCCTCATTTTAATACAGTATTTGAATCTGTTGGTTAAAAGTTCCCCGCCGAATTTTGTGTCCGGGCAAGGCTCTGCCCACCGCCGGAACCTCACCCATAAAAATAGGGTTCAGGGACTCCCAGGACCTAACCTGCTCACATGAGCCTCTTAAAGTGAAATGGTGGTTTCTGTTCATGGGCGTTTTGCATTTTTATATCTGTCCTGCTGCATTTTGTTTCATGCTTTAGGTATGTTTGCTGCACAGTCCTCCATTTTGGCATTTTTGTTTTTCTGTCCACACTTTGCATCGTTGTTTTTGGTTGTTGCTGCCATTTAAATCTCACAATGCAAAGAGATGTGGATGGGTATTTCTTGGGGGATTCTGAATGCACTACACAATAGAGATGAGGATGAGGAGTTCATAAGAACCTTACAAATTCAGAAGTAATGACCCCTGAGCCATTTTGGCCACACCATTCACTCCTGTGCGACCGGTATTTATGTACCCCTCCACATGTACCTGGAAACATCAAAGGCCACAAAATTGTGCCATCTGCTGCACAATCACCTGCAAACAACTTCTGGATGACTCTTACCGTAGTAGTGAAAGTTACCATAGCATGAAGCTTTCATGCTACTGATCCTCCCGAGCCATGTCAGGAGACCTATGCCACATCAGACAGTCTGCAGTGCACATGTTGGAAGCAATTCCTGTGAAAAGGAGGCATCAGCTGGACATGGCGCACAGCTTTCACCGGATGGCAGGATTCACTTGAGTGCAAAGAGTTGCACATGGTACTCTTGCGTGCATCAGGCCTCTTCATATCAACCCCATTGCCTTTGTGAACAGAAAGGGTTCCAGTGATATCTGACCACAGAACCATCATCATGAATGTCAGTGGTTTTTATCTATAAAGCAGCCATTGTGTGTTCGTTGTGCAGCAGTACATGGTACCTGCATTATTTGAAGGAGAATGAACAATGGTTGCATGACTGTTGGGACTATGTGGATATCCTCTTCATCTTTGGCTGCCACTTGCACTTCGAAGAAAATTGTGCCATGTAGTTTAGGCACGATGGAAGAGTGTGCAAAAAGGCAACGGTTGTGTACGTTGCTTCAAATGGTACATCCAAGTGGGTGCAACAATTCCCAATGCAAGTTTATGTCATGTTTGATTCACTCCACAAGAAATGAATGCAAAAGTGTGGAGCACATTTACCTTCACACTTCTCCTGAGACCAGCACACAGCTTCATGTAACTGCATTTCCAAGTTGATGACCTCCCTCTGATCATCTTATACCTGCTCTTTTACTGGAGGGTGGCCTTTTGCCCCAAATAGGGACGCCCTCCTTTGGTGCACCTCCTGCAGCAGCACCTTCAACTCTAGAGCATCAAAGGGAGCAGCATTCCACACATTTCTTCACTGGATAATTTTCTGCCACCATCACAACTTCCTCTTTTATGGGGAGCTGCAGCCTTTAAGAGTCGCTGCCGTGGCAGATTCTGTGCTCTCAGCCAAGTGCACTGCAGGTCAAGCTCTCTGGGCAAGCTTATACTTGTCAGTGGCCTATTCAAATTAGGAGTAGGGACTCCCATTGTGAGATTCAGCAAGGCCCAGCCCTCTGTGCCTGCACCATGGATC
This sequence comes from Heptranchias perlo, assembly GCF_035084215.1. Classification (NCBI taxonomy): domain Eukaryota; kingdom Metazoa; phylum Chordata; class Chondrichthyes; order Hexanchiformes; family Hexanchidae; genus Heptranchias; species Heptranchias perlo. Next base: position 70,131,148 of record NC_090327.1, read on the forward strand.
AGGTCAATCCTATTTTGCCTGTCTCCCAAAATCGGGACTAAAGTGTTTAAATTTGTGTCGAATGAATAGACAGTGACGAATATAGATTAGTAGCAAAGACTCTCGAAGATAAAATGCAGGAAATCTTTATCTACCTACAACAAAGCCCACTTTGAAGGCTGGGAATGCCCCCTGCTCACTTGAGTATTGTAAATTTTAACTACATGGGCGTCAACAACAACAACAACAACAACAACAACAACAACTTGCATTAATATAATGTCTTTAACATAGCAAAACCTCCCAAGGTGCTTCACAGGAGTGTTATCAGACAAAATTTGACACCGAGCCATATAAAGAGATATTAGAGTGCTTGGGCCTCAGATGTTTACAATCTATATCAATGAGTTAGATGTGGGTACCAAGTGTAATGTATCCAAGTTTGCTGATGATACAAAGCGAGGTGGGAAAGTAAGCTGTGAGGAGGACGCAAAGAGGCTGCAAAGGGATGTAATCAGGTTAAGTGATAGTGCAAGAAGGTGGCAGATGGAGTATAATGTGGGGAAATGTGAAATTATCCACTTTGGTAGGAAGAATAGAAAAGCAGAATATTTTATAAAAGGTGAGAGACTAGTAAATGTTGGTATTCAGAGGGATTTGGGTGTCCTTGTACATGAATCACAGAAAGTTAACATGCAGGTACAGCAAGCAATTAGGAAGGCAAATAGTATGTTAGCCTTTATTGCAAGGAGGTTGGAGTATAAGAGTAAAGAGGTCTTGCTGCAATTATATATGGCTCTGGTGAGATTACACCTGGAGTACTGTGTACAGTTTTTGGAATTCTTTACCACAGAAGGCTATGGATTCTCAGTCGTTGAATATATTCAAAACTGAGATTGATAGATTTTTGGAATCGAAGGATATGGGGATAGGGTCGGAAAGTGGAGTGGAGGTAGAAGATTAGCCATGATCTTATTGAATGGCGGAGCAGGCTTGAGGGGCTGTATGGCCTACTCCTGCTCCTATTTCTTATGTTCTTGTTAGGACAGGTGACCAAAAGCTTGGTCAAAGAGGTAGGTTTTAAAGGAGGAGAGAGAGGTAGGGGCGGAAAGGTTTCGGAAGGGAATTCCAGAGCTTAAGGCCTAGACAGGCACAGCTGCCAATGGTGGAGCGATGAAAATCGGGGATGCTCAAGCAGCCAGAATTGGAGAGTCACAGAGATCTCGGAAGGTTGTAGGGCTGGAGGAGGTAACAGCGTTAGGGAGGGGCGAGACCATGACTTCCCTCACAGTCATAGGGAAATGCATTGCATGGTGCCGTACTGAACTATGCAACCAAGATTCACTCCCCAGCCCATCCTGAGCTTTTTTCTCTCTCTGATTTTCACCTCTGTTCCTCTGAATACATTGGCCCTAAAATTCTGTGGGGGTTCTCCCAGTCTCCCAGCAATGACTTTGGTGGGAGACTGGTGGAACCCCTAGAGAAACAGCATAAATGGCCATTTTTTGCTGTTTACACTGTTTCTCTGCGGATTCCACCCATCTCCTGCTGAATTTATAGCAGAGGATTGGGAGAAACCTCCATGAAATTTCAGGGACACTGGCTCACGCTGTGGCAAGGTTCAACGGGCACCAGCCATCCCCTGGTGGCCATGATTCAAATTTGAGCCTGGACAGTGAGTCCAGGTAGAGGTGTCACGGCTGAGATGCATCCTCTCCTCACCCAATATACTGACTTAAACACTTACCAGCAAGGATTGGGCAGCAATCATGAGAGAAAACATTGCCTGTTCTTATCTTTTCCTATCTCTAGTTCATTCCCATTTTAGCTCTGCTTTGTGCCAGGTGGAAAGTAGAAGAAAATCTGCCTGAGCATCTTCCTGGGCTGCAGGTCTCAATTTCACATTAGGTAATGCACTTAACACACAGAGCTATTAAGGGCACTTCCATGACAAGTTTAGACAAGCTCAGCTGGGGCAGCATTAGGAGCACTATGATTGGTCTCAGTGCTAGTGAGCTCGGAAGGGGAAAAATGGGCCACCGTTTCTGCTCCTGATCACTACCCAGCGAACGCTGCTGTAAACCGTCTGCATGAACATTAAGGGTGAGAAACATTGACTTGGTTGAGAAGCCCCCATGATGTCCACTGTCCATGCTCACACATTAGTAAAGGCCATTTGATTAAGGCAGTGGAAGACTGACAGCATATGTAGAACTGTACCCCAGCACAAAGCATTTGCTTCGGCAGAGAATGCGTAAGAAGAGAAAGATGGGAGATAGGGGAACAGCCTCTCTAAATTACATGGACCTCATAATATATGACTCGTGGGCTCGGTTTATCTATAGAGGCATGGGTGTTGTAAGATATAACTACAAGGCCCTAGCCTATCCTATAACAACAAAGTGAAAATAAATTAACTGACTTGTCAAAAAGCTTTTTGTTACCAATCAATCAAGTGCTGAGAAACCCGGATGGATGAAATCATTTTATGTTGTTTGGGATTAATAGTTGGCAGATAGTGAATAGGCTCTGACTGCACAGCTGCAAGTGTGATGGTCATTTTGAATATTGCTGGCTCTGCATGGTATTGATATGTAAATTGCTTGATAGTGTGGTTTTGTATGTGTGGATGTGGTGTGCAAAGATTAACCCTTGGAGGATTGCAGGGGAATTTGCCTACCAAAATACAAAATAGAATACAGAATGTAAAACATCAGGCAGTCGGAGAGCTGATTAAAGCTCTAACATTGAAGCACAGAGTTCTAATGTACAAAAGTGTTCATTTATATTGGCTAGTATTTCTGATTTATAATAGGAGAATTCAGATTTAAGCATGAACTGTTCCCCAATGTCTATACTTTAAAGCTATTGCACACTAAAGATCCGATTTTAACCCTGCCTGCCTGGCAAGGACGGGACGGGCAGAGTGGGTGGGAGGGGTTAAAATGGCGGTCGAACATTATCCACTGCATTCCTGACGCTTTCATGTCCACCGCCATTTTCACTCCAAGGCAGGTGGGGTCCTCGATAACATTTAAATTTAGAGCTCAGATGATGTCATTCGGATCCGCTGAATTGTGGATGCGATGCCCGGTGCCGGATCCCCCAGAGAAACCTGACAGCAGGCCGGGCCATGGTCAGAAAAGGCCCAGGATGAGGATCAGGAATGGTCCGCCCAGCCCCAAAGAAACCTTCGGTTCCCCTTGTTTCTTGTTCCCCACCCCCCCACCCCAACTGTGACCCCCATAAGACCCACCTTACCACTTACCTTAATGCCGGGGATCGTTCTCTCTGGCCCCAGGCAGCGTCCTCCTGCGTCCAAAATTTCAATCCTGAGGCTATCAGCCTCTTCATCTTTCACTCTGGATTCAGGCGTGAGTCAGCATTCCAACATTTAAATAAGCCCCAGGAGTTAAAATGAGTGCTACCCATCAGCCCCAGCCCGAGTCGCAGCTCCGCCTCAGCCCCCGCACTCACACCCTGAGTTAAAATCGACCCTTAAATACTCGATCCGCTGCCCAGAATCTCTTACACATGGTAAGTTATTAGTTTAATTACTTTGTTTTTGCCATGTTTTCTGTTTAATTGTTTACAGGCTGAGTTATTAAATAAATGATTAAATTGGCTATGATTGAAAGATTTGCAAACTAATCTGGAGTTTATAGAACTAATAACCCAAGTATAATGTTTATTGGCTAATAATATTATGCAATTATCAGGATTGAAGTGCATCCAGAAAATAGAGTAAATTAGGAAGATGCTACACTCTTTATTTTCATTCAAGTTTTGTTGGTATTATTATCTGAAGATTGTGATGAAATCATAGAGTCTACTTTATCAAGATATCTGATGTGAAAATATAATTTTATATATGTTTCTGTCTCAGTGTTCAAACACTACAATGTATTTGCAGTAATACAAATATGAAGTGAGCGTTGGCTGAGTGGTAGCATTCCTGCCTCTCTGTTGGAAGGTTATGAGTTCAAGCCCCACTCCAGATAGCCCCAACGAGTGGTGACAAGAGTTCTGGTCTCTGAATACTGCGTTAAATTCGGTACTTGTGTCCGATGGGAGTGGAGTGGTACCTCCCCCCTCCCCCCATTATATCTAGCTGGTCCCCCTGGTAGAGAGTTGTGAGTCAGGCTAATGAGCTGTCCAGATAGAAAAGGCCTTTGTTATGGAAACAACCCAGAGCACGATCTGCTGGATGTGGGAGAAATGGGATGCTTCATGTGCCACTAGGCACAAAACAGAAAGAACACAAATATAAAAGGCTGTTAAAGGGAAACTAATCTTTGTCAGATATACATGTGCATGTTTAGCTGCAGTTCTATGTTGCTTTGGTGGAAAATATAATCAGTGAACTTAAAACTGCTTGCGAGAATCTCTGTACATCAATTTAAATGGAACAGATGCCCTAAGATTGAAGTGGGGCAAGGGACATCCCTCAATGTTGATAGAGTCACACTAAGGGAGGCAGGACTAGTCATGTCCTTTTTGGCTTCTTTTACCTTTCCTAACCTCCTCACACTGGGGTTGATTATTTTCTCCCTATAACCCCGTTTGCAATTCAAAATGGGCTAGTTTACGGACCAAAACGACTGATCGAAGTGCCGACATTGCTTAATTTCTGCCTGTTCCGATTTTCAGGCAGATCTCAATATAGGCAGCCAGAGCTCATGCCGGAATCATGTGGCGCTGGTCTCATTCATATTTGTAGCTGCCACAGTTCTGGCTTTGAGATCTGCATCCATGAGATCTATAAGGTCCGCCTAGGATGTTACGACTTGTTTGGAAAGATTTTTTACGTAGAGTTCCAGTAGTGGGTGCTCTCTAACATGCAGGTTTCCTTTGTTCTTGGGATTCAGCAGATTTTGGACATGAATAATGCAAATTGAGATCAGATGTTGCAGTTATAACCCCCAAGGCTATTTTAATCTACCCGTCAGATTACCACCAGTCTCTGCTCGAGCCCATCTAACATGGAGAGTAAAGGTGACGAGGTGGCCATTTTGAATATCCATCAAAGCAATCATCAACTGCAGTCTGAGAAAGCTGGTGCATGTTTGGAACACTTCTTTGTGCCAGTCACTTGTGGATTTTGAGGCTTCCATATTGCTGCTCTAGGTGCTGCAAAGATTTTGCCTGCTCTTCAAAACTGGTGCTTCCTTTCACTCCTGATGCTTCCACTCAACCCCATTAAAGTGCTGCTGCAGGCCCTTCAAAATCAGCCACCCTGCTGTATTTCCAGCCCCAAACCGCAAGCTGTCTTTAGTGAATGCGTTTTGCACTGGCAGCTCACTGAATTAATGTAAATGAGGCTCGGACACGGATATGACACAGGCCCTATGCCAACACCTTCGGGCAGGCACAGAGTATGCACTGCCTGCCCGCTATGCGCTCAGACTGAAAATGATCCCCAGTGCAGTTCCACAGGTGCTGGCAGCCCTCCAGTATCTTGACCCAAAGGCCATTTCTTCATGCGTGCGCCCAGAGAGTGAGGAACCAAAAATGCATGGCCCTTCCAGTGCACTCCTGCCATAACTCTTATGGAAAGGGCCTCAAATCAGAGTCACGGTCTTCCTCAGCATCCATGGCACCTTTTTGGGGATGTGACCACTGCAAACAAGGTCACCGTCATAAGAGAGGGTGTGGACAGGGGTGTGGACAGCAGCAGGGACTCCTAGGCTGGGAGTTCCCATTTCTATGGGCTGGTGAAGCTTCAGCAGGCCAGTACACCTGGTGGTGGTATGTATACCGCCCCATCCAAAAGAATGGATCTTGGCCTAGACCCCCAATGATTGCTGAAATTATAAGGGGACATTTAAAATCCCTTAGAAAGGAGATGATGGATCACTTGTGTCATCTTTCAATATAGGCCTTGGGCACCCCTTATACCTGGACCCAGCGGTATTCATTGGATTTGCCGGCCTCCCGGGAAGGCAGGCGCTGGAGTTGTGCCCCTAGTGGCATGCTGCCTGCTGAGGATATGTAAATGAAGTGACCTCTCCTGCCCTGTAAACTGCAGCAGGGTCAGCACCGGTGGGTGAATCTTGGCATTTATACTGGGATCAAAGGGCCACAGGTATTTAGGCCCTGAGTATTTTCAGCCTATTCCGTGGTGGAGGACATCACAGAGAAGCCCGATACTGTCTTCACCTGACATTCAGATGCAAACTTTCCAGCAGAGGATCATTGGAAAGCAATCAACAGTTGGAGTCTTAAACAAAAACAGAGAATGCTGAACACACTCATCAGGTCAGGCAGCTTCTGTGGAGAGAACAAGACAAGTTGATGTTTCAGGTGTCAGCCATGGCTCAGTTGTACCACTCTCGCCTCTGAGTCAGAAGGTAGTGGGTTCAAATCCCATTCCAGAGACTTGAGCACAAAATCTAGGCTGACACTCCAGTACAATACTGAGGGAGTGCTGCACTGTCGGAGGTGCTGTCTTTCAGATGAGTCGCTAAACCTAGGCCCCATCTACCCTCTCAGGTGGATGTAAAAGATTCCATGGCATGAGTTTGAAGAAAAGCAGGGGAGTTCTCCCCAGTGTTCTGATAATATTTATCCCTCAACCAACATCATCAAAAACAGATTATCTGGTCATTATCTCATTGCTATTTGTGATACCTTGCTGTGTGCAAATTGGCTGCCACGTTTCCTACACTTCAAAAGTACTTCATTGGCTGTAAAGTGTTGTGGACAATCATGAGGTTGTGGAAGGCGCTACATAAATGCAAGTTCTTTCTTTTCTTTCAGGTGTGGATCCTTTGGTAACGTGGCTGCTTATTCTCCTCCTAGTTCAAGGACACTATAGTTAATTGGAGAGCCCGACCACCACTTGGATGTGTTTTTGTATGGAATAGGACAAGACAATATTTGGATCATTACTTTAATCTTCCATTGAAATGTCAACAAACAAATAAATTAATGAAGGATTTCCTGTTCTCACATCCACCTGCCTCTGTGTGTATTCTGTTACACAGTGAAACATTGTATATTAAACAAGTAATATTTACAGTAGCAACATGTATCGGCAATTAATGTTGTAAAACTAAAATAATGATTACATTTTGATAAGATAATCCCACTGCGGCCCGTTTAGTCCTTCACTATTAATTATAGCATCTTTCAGCCACAAATTACTAAATCATTGATAGTACCATTGCAGTTAAGTGATTTTCAACAAAGAGAAACAAGCCATGGATATTTTTTGGAAATTGTTCAGCTTAATGCTGCTACCTGCTTTTTCCTAACATCTTTGAAATTGAATAAATGTTGTTTATATCTGCTGAGGAATAGTTTGGCTGTAATGTTTCATCTGTAACAATTTAGGTGTAAAATTCCACTTCTGTGCATGACAGGAACAAATATAGCAAAACTGCACACTCCCAGCTTCATCGAAGAGATGGTGTTTGAAAAGGTTTTTAAAAGACAAGGGAGACGTTTAGGGAATCAATTCCAAAGAGTAGGACTGGGCGTCTGATGGCTTTGCCACCAATGGTGAAGCAAAGGGACAGTGGGATGTACAAAAGACAAGAGTCAGACCAATGGACTGTTCAAGATTGGAAATGGGGCTGGAGGGAACTGCAGGAAGAGGACAGGACAAGGTCTTTGAATGATTTAAAGACAAGGACAATATTTTTGAATTTAATATATTGGAGTGGGAAGCCAGTATATATTATCTATAATGAGGGCGATGAGCGAGCAGGACTGACTGCATATCAGGATATGGATGGCAGATTATAATGCAAGTTGGAGTTTATGAAGGTAGGAAATCTGGAAAGAAGAGTTTTAGAATAGTGACATCTGGAAGTCACAAAGGCATGTCTGAGGGTTTCAGTAGCAGAGTGGCTGAGGTAGGGATGGAAGAAGTTGCTGGGGACTTGGGGGTGGTAGATGATAAGGTCTTTGGGAGGGGTTATAGATGGTGAGGTGCTCAAAGAAGGTGAATGTGGCAAAGCAGGAATGGGAGTGATTGAGGTGGGAACTCGAGATGAGAGCCACACTGCCGCCACAATGATTCAGGTGACTGCAGTCACCGTCAGCGAGCAAATTTTGGTCAGGCCGAGGACTTTGATAGACTCGTTCAGGATGAAGGTGAGGATGACGCAAGCCTTATTTAGAATACTACGGACATTTTCAAGGGAGATGCGTAGCGGATGGGTAGTGGGAAATACGCAAAGGGGATTGGAAGGGGTTGGGGAGGAGTAGAGAGAGGGTTAGGAAGGAGATGTGTGTCGCTGGAGAGGCAGGTGGGCAGGAATTCTGCTGGTGAAAGGGAATAAGGCAACATAAGCTGCTCCTTTGAAAAAGCCAACAGTGGGAGCTGGAGTGAGTGCAGCAGAGGATGGCTGGGATACAGCAGAGAGAAGAAGTGGGTCTATCCAGGGTTGGAAGCAGGAAAGGAAGTCAGCAGAGGCCTAGAAGGGAGTGAATCATGAAGTGGGAAGTGTTGTTAACAAGAACCAAGGAGGAAGGGAGTGAGAGCAGGAGAGGAGGGCAGAGTAGGAACATGGAGGGAGGAGAGGGAGGATCTGCAGTGACAGCCAAAACACAGGTGAACACAGAAAAGTGGCCTTGAGCTACATGTACAAACCGGGTGACTAGGCAAGTCTGTGATACAGCACATTGAGACAGCACATTGCCAATCATAATCCAGGGCATAGTGCCCAGTTGAGCAAAGTCCAGGGCCTAGTGGGGGTCAAAAGGGAGTTGGGGTCTAACTGGTGATTGGAGGTCTCAGGCCTGGGTGCCAGGTGGCAGTCAAGGTCTGAGGCTTGGTTGACTGGCTGGCAGTGGGGATCCAACCAGTCTCACTGGCTAGTGGTCAGGTCCCCTGGCCAGGGGTATATATGGGGGTGAAATTGGGCCGTGTAGCGCCCATTTTTAGGTGCCTGGATACCTAATTCCCAAAAATGGCGTCTAAGATGCGCGCGCACACTTCTGACGTGAAGTGCGCAGGACGCCATCTTGGTAAAGGGATTTGCCTGCGCGCACCTAACGACTGCTGGCAGCATGCAGAGTAGGGAGATTATGACGCGAATCAGTGTGCAATGCTGATTTGAAGCAGCCAGTGACATTTTGGAAGGCCACGCTCCAGCCAACGCCCTGTCTTTACCGCGCACAGCTGAACAGGGCTTAAATGGCATGAAGGACCCCCACCAGCACGATATAATGGGATCATGCAGGAGTTACAGGTTCGTTGCTGGATTATTTATTCTGGCTGCTGGTGCAATTGTATGTGTTTTTGGACATTTCCTATACTTGGATAAAGTTTCAATATTCTATGGAGAGTGATCTGGCTGGTCTTGCAGTACCTTTAGTGGCATTTAAAATATAGTGCTGATAAAAGTTGCCTCCAGACGTGTGGTCTGCTGAGGCTTCCCCTGGGAATTGAACATGACTCGGAGCATGAAGAGAGGCCACACAGAGGAGGACAAGCTGCTAGAAGAGGGAGGAGGAGGAGGAGCAGGGCACTCAGCAGGAGGCCATATCCAAGGAGAGTCTTAAGGGACCAATTCTCTTACCTCATCTTCAGCGACGACCAGTGCATCCGACATCTGCAGTTCACTAAAGAGGCCGTGACTGAAATTTGTCAACTGCTGCAGCCACAACTGCAGCCTCAGAGCAAGGACAGCATCGCCTGTGGCTGTCAAGGTAACCGTGGCACTTAATTTTTACAGCTCTGGCTCCTTTCAGGCTACTGCTGGAGATATAAGCAACATCTCACAGTTTGCAGTGCACTGCTGTATAAGGGACGTCACTGAGGCTCTGTATACTCTCAGAAATGGATTCATCTCAGTCCCTCGTGCCAGAGACAAGCAGCAGGAGCAAGCACGAGGGTTTGTTCGCATTGCAGGCTTCCTCATGGTGCAGGGTGCCATCGAATAAGGATGTTCCCAAGGATGGGTGAAACTAGAACTAGGGGGCATAATTTTAGAATAAGGGGCTGCTCTTGCAAAACTGAGATGAGGAGAAACTTCTTCACTCAGAGGGTAGTAGGTCTGTGGAATTTGCTGCCCCAGGAAGCTGTGGAAGCTACATCATTAAATAAATTTAAAACAGAAATAGACAGTTTCGTAGAAGTAAAGGGAATTAGGGGTTACGGGGAGCAGGCAGGAAATTTGACATGAAGCTGAGTTCAGATCGGTCAAGGTCCTGTGGGTGGCAGAGCGGGCCCAGGGGCTGAGTGGCCGGGTCCTGTTCCTACTTCTTGTGTTCTTTAGCTTTGAGGTTAGGATCAGATCAGCCATGTTCTTATTGAATGGCAGAGCAGGCTCGAGGGGCCGATTGGCCTACTCCTGCTCTTACTTCTTATGTTCTTATGTTCTTATGAATGCACGCACATTGCCATGTGTGCTCCACATCTGAACTCGGCTGTATTCATGAACAGAAAGGGATTCCACTCCTCAATGTGCAGCTAATGTGCGACCACATGCAGCACATCATGCAGGTGAATGCCCCCTATCCTGGCAGCAATCATGACTCTTTCATCCTGTGGCAGTCCTCCGTGCCACCTATACTTCAACCAGCACGGCAAGTCAAAGGCTGGCTACTGGGCGACAAGTGTTATCCCCTCAAGAAGTGGCTTATGACTCTGGTCCGGAACACATACTCACGTGCACAGCAGGCCTACAACAAGAGCCACTCTGCCACACAGAACATCATAGAGCACACCATAGTCATCCTCAAGTAATCCTTCCATTGCCTGGACCGCTCTGGAGGAGCCCTGCAGTACTCAGCTGAGCGGGTATCAAGATTTGTCATTGTACGCTGCATGCTGCACAACCTCGCCATTATGAGGGAACAGCCCTTACCACCGCCTATCTGGCGAAAACCTGAGGAAGAGGTGGAGGAGGGGAAGGAAGAGATGGAGGAGGAAGTGGAGGAGGAGAAGGAGGAAGTGCAGCAGGAAGTGGAGGAAGAGGAAGGGAGGCTACAATGTAGACAGGCCCTTTCTGCCAGGCTCTGCGTGATCAGATTATTAATGAATGATACCAGTAACCTCAACCGCACCTCTCCATTCACCAGCAGTCCCACACTCCTTACCTTTCCTCTCTCACATGACCATCAAACCATCTTCCTTATGATTACACATTGGTTCCTCCCTCAGCTCATCGCAGAAATAAAAACCACCACCAAATCCAAATTCAAATCCACATTTATAAATTAACACATGAAATTATGCAAACAAAATGAGACTATTCACCATTGTGCATTCCCTTAGTGCCTGTTATTCGTGTGCCTTTACCTTTCCTAGTGCTCCTACAAGGTGCATCCTCAGTGGCTGGAGCATGGGAGGTGGAAGGCTGCTGACCTTCAATTGAGGAGATTGCAGATGACCTTGGAGGACGACCTCGAGCAGCTCTAGGCTGAGAGGGCCTGGCTTCAGACTGCACCATCTCGGCCTGGGCTGCAGCAGTCTGGCCTGGCTGGCTGACAGGCAACAGCAAGGGCACTGGCGGAGTGGCAGAGGTGGGAGCAGTAATGCTGTCATCCTGAAAGAGGACACTAGGTTCATGTTCCATGAAGCCACTGCCACTCTCCCAGGGCGGCGCCACAGCAATCCCAGTGATATGTTGGAGAACAGATTGCTTGACTGCTGTGATGCCCTTGAAACCCCTTTCAACAGTGGTACCCAGAACCATGATTGCAGCAATCTGAGCTTCCAAGGCAGCAGTCAGACCTTGGATGGCAGCTGTTTGTGCTGCAATGGATGCTGTGACATCGGTCATCAGATGTTGTATCATGGTGGGCTCCACAGGTGTCCTGATGGAGGTGACCACCCGTTCCATGTGGGAAAGGATGGACTCCAACCTCTGCACAAATCCATATGCCAAGTTGGAGCTGGCCTCCTCCACGCCCCTTGACATTGCGCGCAGGCTTTCTGGCGGGATTTTCAATGCACCAAGCATTTGGTTCTGTACGCCTATCAGCCTTCTCTGTAACCTGGCCCATCAAAGTCAACATCTTACTCCTCTGCAGCAGAACTAGTGAGCGACCTCACCGTCCGGCAAGCTGACACCTGTGGTATCCTTTCTCCCTGCCCCATCTCCTGCGCACTTGTGCCCGGTGTCTCAACATGTGCAGATCCCTCCTCTAACCTAGCCTCTAAACTAAGCGCAGTATCAGTCTATGAGCTGGTGGCTGCAAGTGTAAGATCGAGTGACGGTATCTCTTCATCATCACTGTCTTCTTCCTCTGTCTCCTCTGACTGAGCAAGTTCCAATTCTTGGGTATCTGAAGTGACAAAGGGACACAGGATGAGTTGTAGTGAGGGGAGAGGAGAAAGTAAGACGTGCATGCTTATACCATCTGCAGCACATGAGTCAGAAAAGATTGTGGGATGAGGGATAAGAGGGAAGCGAGAAGGAGGATTCAGTATGCAGAGACCCTCATCATTGATCCCTCCAGCACCGCCAGTGGCCACGGCCTCAGCGATGGCCCTTCCAATGATGGCCACCACTGTCTCCTCCATGGGAGTTAGGACGTGTAGGTGCACTTGTCCTCCTCCAGTTCTTTCTTGCTGCCTCCTGTTATGCGCCACCTTCTCCTGCAAGAAAGAGGGAAGTGTGTCAGTGAGTGTCCTGCAAGATGTTTGGATGATGTGGCTATCATGGTTGACTAGCTACAAGTGTGTGTGACCTGTGAGTTGTGGGTGTGCCACTTGTAGCAGTGGTAATGTGTGAGGGTGAGATGAAGCATCTGATTTGAAGAGTTGAGTACTGATTGAAAGAGTTTGTTGGTAGGTGGGTGATGGTGGATGTAGTGCATTGAACAGTGGATGAGGCTCGTGGTGCAGTTGGTAGGAGATGGCACTTGAAACTTGAACTCACTCATCTTGACCACTTGTGTCAAATCATTGAACTTCTTCCTGAACTGCATCCATGTTCCTGGCGCTATGCTCCTGGCATTGACCTTGTCCACCATTTCCTCCCACTGCCTCTTGAGCATATGTCTGGAAGGCCTCTTATCCCCCTGCGGATATAGGATGCTCCTCCTTCTGTCCACCTCTTCCACCAAGGCCTCTAGTGCCTCATCAGACAGGCTTGTTGCATGCTGACTCACAGGTGCAGCCATTCTTCAATATATTACAGCCCAGGAATCACTTCTCACACGACTCCCACCACTTCTTGCAGCCACAGTGCACTTCCCCTTTAAGAGGTGCAGGCTGCCTTTAAGTATCCACTGTCGATATCGGGGCCCCCTGCTGATGCATGCAGCCAATCAACAGCACAGGTATTGCTGGCTGCATGCAGCGATCATTGAAATCATCAGGCAGCACATGCCTGCATCACAACCAACGGGCATGGGTTAATCGCACACTGCAATCCCAGCGCCCGTTTTCGGAGGTTATCCATGTAGATATGGTAGAAGAATCCATTGCAGATGGGCCGACTATGTTAGATAAAGTAGGAATGGAACCATGAGACAGTGGTTCCATAAAGGTGGACCATATGAGAGAGGAGCTGGAAGATGATAAAATGATCGACGGTCACAGGGAGGACAAGAAGGATGAGAAAGGATAATGTGCTGCAGCCGCAGTGACAGTCATATAGGATATCATTGACAATTTGGGCCAGGCGGTCTCAGTGCTATGGGTGAGATAGATTCCAAACTAAAGGATTCAAACTCTAAGTGATATACAATATTGGCATTGGCATCAACATGCAATTCTCCAATGATCAGCAGGCACCATTCCAGAAGAAGAAGATGAGCAGCAAATGCACTGTGGAAATGCATAAAGAGTTACTTGACCATATTAATGTAGCAATGCATGAAGGGATATTTGACCATATTAACTCTTTGTTAGCTCACATAATGGGGTAGCTACAGCACACACAGAGAAGCACAATTGTGTAATTACGTTTAAGCCTTGGTATGTTGATAATTAAGTTAGCTGAGCAGGTGCTTAGTACCGTCTGGCCCCCCTAGCAGATAAGAGTATTGCTGACTACAAAAATATAATGAGAATACAGTTTCTTGAAAGGCCATGTGGCCTTGAGACTGACTTCAGCCCTACTGATAACCAGGACAGAAATGTGGGGAGGATGAGAATGCTCAGGCCTACGAGGCCTACGTGCCAAGATAAAAAAAGGGCTATGGACGTTCGGAGGGGGCAGGCTCACTACTTGATTGACTAACTACCTGAGCCAATAAAGAATGTATGTGTACGCCCATATTCTGTGACAGGTGGGTGTCGGTACTGAACTGTATAAACGTGAGCTGTTTCTTGAACTCAGCGAAGACGTAGCCTCAACCATTGTTTGAGGCACTCTTCCACTTGTACAAATTTCTTAATAAATTCTCGCTTGTCTGAATTAAGTGTTTGGGTGTTAATGCATTGTATAGAATAAGTAATATTAAGTTTAAGTTTTCGACACACCTGTCCCAGCAGAGGTGCCTTGCTGAGGTTTTTGCCAAGATAGAGTAGAGAAACTTTTACTCTGCACCTTACCATGCAGTACTTCACTTGGGAATGTTTGCCATTGTCACTAAGTACCCCAGTGAGAATTCTTCCCGAGGGACTGCACCTTGACATGGTGGGAAAGCTTGCCTGCTCCTATGACCCTGAGAGCTATGCTGGGAGGAGTATAACTCCTAGTAGAGCCACTCAAGCCAGACAGATCGAAAGGTAGGAGCCAGACTAAAGTCCATCAGTTCTACTGGTAGATGGGCGGGGGGTGAAGGGTTGTGAGTCAGGCTAAAGACATGTCCACGTAAAAAGGCCTTTTGTTAGAGAAACAACCAAGACAAGACAAGTCAGTTACAGACTTGCAAATATAAACATCAACTGTGGAGAACTACAATTTGCTGGATGTAAGGCATGATGATGCAATAGAGTCAAATATCTTGCTCTGGACAGGCATCGGTGGAAGAAACAGGAAAGTGCTCCATTTTCCAACACTAAAACCCCTTTCATTGATAAGCGCAAAGAAAACTTGGTTTGTATTCCCTTGAGTTTAGAAGGCTGAGGGGTGATCTAATCAAAGTCTTTAAAATGATAAAGGGGTTCAATAGCATATATACAGAAAAATTATTTCCTCTGATTGAGGAATCCTGAACAATGGGGCAAAATCTTAACATTAGAACTAGACGATTTAGGAGTGAAATCATGAAGCACTTTTTCACACAAAGGGTAGTGGAAATCTGGAATTCTCTCCCCCAAAAGGCTATGGATGCTGGGTCAATTGAAGTTTTCAAGACTGAGACCGCTAGATTTTTGTTAGGCAAGGGTATCAAGGGATATGGAGCAAAGGCGGGTAAATGTTATCATGCCTTTGTTACCTCTAGACTTGACTATTCCAATGCTCTCCAGGCCGGCCTCTCATCTTCCACCCTCCGTAAACTTGAGCTCATCCAAAATTCTGCTGCCCGTATCCTAAGTCGCACCAAGTCCCATTCACCCATCACCCCGTGCTCACTGACCTACATTGGCTCTTGGCCCGGGAATGCCTCGATTTCAAAATTCTCATCCTTGTTCTCAAATCCCTCCATGGCCTCGCACCTCCCTATCTCTGTAACCTCCTCCAGCCCTATAACCCTCCAAGATCTCTGCGCTCCTCCAATTCTTGCCAACTCAGCATCCCCAATTTTAATCACTCCACAATTGGCGGCAGTGTTTTCATCTGCCTAGGCCCTAAGCTCTGGAAATCCCTCCCTAAACTTCTCCATCTCTCTACCTCTCTCTCCTCCTTTAAGATGCTCCTTAAAACCTATCTCTTTGACTAAGCTTTTGGTCACCTGTTCTAATATCTCCTTACATGGCTTGGTGTCAAATTTTGTTTGATGATGCTCCTGTGCAGCGCCTTGGGACGTTTTATTACTTTAAAGGTGCTATATAAATGCAAGTTGTTGTTGTTGTAGTAGTAGTAGTAGTAGTAGTAGTAGTAGTAGTAGTAGTGAATGGATTTGAGGTCATGATCTAATTGAAAGATGGAACAGGTTTGAGGGGCTGAATGTCCTACTCCGTTCTTACATTCCTAAGCACTAAAAAATACAGGCTTATTTTACCCTTTACCCCTGGGTGGAGCACATAGAGGAAAATTGGGCAGAAAGAATTGCACACTTATAACGGAGCCTGCCCAATTTTCTGTCCAATGCTTTGACCTGTTTCAATGTTTCATATGCTGCTGCTCTGAGTGGCTAGTTTTGGAGTATTAAAGATAGTAATTAATCTTACTGTATATCCCAGCTTACCCACTGAACCCTGGAAACAGAAAAAGAACATGTCATTAAAGCTTAAACCACCAGCACAGCAGACACCAGGGGCCGTTATTATAATTTATGCATTCACCTGTTAAAAGATTTCACTCTGAAAGCTGCTCTGCCGGGGGAAAAAAAACAAATGCTCTGTGAAGGTACACGACTCTTGGGAATTTTTAGCTGAGTTCTTCGGGAAAAGGAGGTGTTTTGGTAACATTAGCGCGACTGTTAATAAAGCTGCAGGCACCATATAACTAACACACAATTAACTTCAAATAAATGCATTCCTGATTCAATTACTGAATCGTAATATGCCAAACCTCTTCTTAATCACATATCGTAGTTTTCCATCAAAGTGTAATGTATTATATAATGATGAGATGTTTCCTAATAGCTACTATATTTACTACTATTTTTAGGGCCCTATTTTGGATAGTAGGGCTTAAAGTCACTTTCGATAAGCTCGTAGTAATTGGGTAAATGTACCAACAAGGCAATTATACCCATTTTCAGTATCCCTAACCTTACAATTTTCACCTCTCCTTTCTGAAGAAGGTGATTCATGCTACGGGATAGTTCCATGGACAACCAACACCCTTCAGTGTCTTAGCCAAGTGTCCATTCTTCTGCAGAATGAAGTCTAGATTTTCTGCTTGGGCAAAATCCGAAGCAGAAATAAGGTGGAGTGCAATTCACATCCACCAAGTATACCAAATCCACAAAATGGAATTTGCAGTAGAGCAGAAAATTTTGTAGGAGAAGTGAATCCCTAGGTTTCCTGATGCAGCTGTTAAGAGGTGCTAAAGGGAGTCAGGCAGAGAAGGGAGCCCTACTAGACACAGGCAGGGCCCCAAGGAGAGCAACACAAAGACAATAGAAGGAGCTGTAAGGGCAGTCAGTGCTAAAACAATCACCCCGTGCTAATAAGGTAGTGTAGAAAGAAGTTTAATTACCTTTTTTTTATTCGTTCACGGGATGTGGGCGTCGCTGGCGAGGCCAGCATTTATTGCACATCCCTAATTGCCCTTGAGAAGGTGGTGGTGAGCCGCCGCCTTGAACCGCTGCAGTCCATGTGGTGACGGTTCTCCCACAGTGCTGTTAGGAAGGGAGTTCCAGGATTTTGACCCAGCGACAATGAAGGAACGGCGATATATTTCCAAGTCGGGACGGTGTGTGACTTGGAGGGGAACGTGCAGGTGGTGTTGTTCCCATGTGCCTGCTGCTCTTGTCCATCTAGGTGGTACAGGTCGTAGGTTTGGGAGGTGCTGTCGAAGAAGCCTTGGCGAGTTGCTGCAATGCATCCTGTGGATGGTACACACTGCAGCCATTGTGCGCCGGTGGTGAAGGGAGTGAATGTTTAGGGTGGTGGATGGGGTGCCAATCAAGCGGGCTGTTTTGTCCTGGATGGTGTCGAGCTTCTTGAGTGTTGTTGGAGCTGCACTCATCCAGGCAAGTGGAGAGTATTCCATCACACTCCTGACTTGTGCCTTGTAGATGGTGGAAAGGCTTTGGGGAGTCAGGAGGTGAGTCACTCGCCACAGAATACCCAGCCTCTGACCTGCTCTTGTAGCCACAGTATTTATATGGCTGGTCCAGTTAAGTTTCTGGTCAATGGTGACCCCCAGGATGTTGATGGTGGGGGATTCGGTGATGGTAATGCCGTTGAATGTCAAGGGGAGGTGGTTAGACTCTCTCTTGTTGGAGATGGTCATTGCCTGGCACTTGTCTGGCGCAAATGTTACTTGCCACTTATGAGCCCAAGCCTGGATGTTGTCCAGGTCTTGCTGCATGCAGGCTCGGACTGCTTCATTATCTGAGGGGTTGCGAATGGAACTGAACACTGTGCAATCATCAGCGAACATCCCCATTTCTGACCTTATGATGGAGGAAAGGTCATTGATGAAGCAGCTGAAGATGGTTGGACCTAGGACACTGCCCTGAGGAACTCCTGCAGCAATGTCCTGGGGCTGAGATGATTGGCCTCCAACAACCACTACCATCTTCCTTTGTGCTAGGTATTACTCCAGCCACTGGAGAGTTTTCCCCCTGATTCCCATTGACTTCAATTTTACTAGGGCTCCTTGGTGCCACACTCGGTCAAATGCTGCCTTGATGTCAAGGGCAGTCACTCTCACCTCACCTCTGGAATTCAGCTCTTTTGTCCATGTTTGGACAAAAGGCTGTAATGAGGTCTGGAGCCGAGTGGTCCTGGCGGAACCCAAACTGAGCATCAGTGAGCAGGTTATTGGTAAGTGAGTGCCGCTTGATAGCACTGTCGACGACACCTTCCATCACTTTGCTGATGATTGAGAGTAGACTTCCATCACTTTGCTGATGATTGAGAGTAGACTGATGGGGCGGTGATTAGCCAGATTGGATTTGTCCTGCTTTTTGTGAACAGGACATACCTGGGCAATTTTTCACATTGTCGGGTAGATGCCAGTGTTGTAGCTGTACTGGAACAGCTTGGCTAGAGGAGCAGCTAATTCTGGAGCACAAGTCTTCAGCACTACAGCCGGGATGTTGTCGGGGCCCATAGCCTTTGTTAATGACCTTATCAGGTCAGGCAAGATAAGAAGAGCCAGCCATACCTTTCAAGAATACACAGTACTAATTATGCCTGGCATTTACAGTAACTTCCTTTCACACTGTGTTAAAATTTTACAGAACGGACTATTGCAAAGAAGCATACCGACAACTGGACAACCAGGAACACTACAGACGGTTACCCGCAGATCCGACCAAAGAACACACCCACCAGCTCAACAAACTGATCAAGACCTTTGATCCAGACCTTCAAAGCATCCTACGCACTCTCATCCCACATACTCCCCGCGTGGGAGACTTCTACTGCCTCCCAAAGATACACAAAGCCAACACACCCGGACGTCCTACCGTATCAGGCAACGGAACCCTGTGTGAGAACCTCTCTGGATACATCGAGGGCATCCTGAAACCCATCGTACAGGGAACCCCCAGCTTCTGTCGCGACACTACAGACTTCCTACAAAAACTCAGTACCCACGGACCAGTTGAACCAGGAACACTTCTCACCACGATGGACGTCTCGGCACTCTACACCAGTATCCCCCACGATGACGGCATCGCTGCGACAGCATCAATACTCAACACCAACAACAGCCAATCTCCAGACGCCATCCTACAACTCATCCGCTTCATCCTGGATCACAATGTCTTCACCTTCGATAACCAGTTCTTTACCCAAACACACGGAACAGCCATGGGGACCAAATTCGCACCCCAATTCGCCAACATTTTCATGCACAAGTTCGAGCAGGACTTCTTCACTGCACAAGACCTCCAACCAACACTATAAACCAGATACATCGACGACATTTTCTTTCTATGGACCCACGGCAAGGAATCACTAAAGAGACTACACGATAATATCAACAAGTTCCATCCCATCAAGCTCACCATGGACTACTCCTCAGAATCAGTTTCTTTCTTGGACACACGAATCTCCATCAAAGACGGGCACCTCAGCACCTCACTCTACCGCAAGCCCACAGACAACCTCACGATGCTCCACTTTTCCAGCTTCCACCCTAACCACGTCAAAGAGGCCATCCCCTATGGACAGGCCCTGCGAATACACAGGGTCTGCTCAGACGAGGAGGAACGCGATGGACACCTACAGACGCTGAAAGACGCCCTAGTAAGAACGGGATATGACGCTCGACTCATCAATCGACAGTTCCGACGGGCCACAGCAAAAAATCGCATAGACCTCCTCAGGAGACTAACACGGGACGCAACCAACAGAGTACCCTTTGTCGTCCAGTACTTCCCCGGAGCGGAGAAACTACGCCATGTTCTCCGCAGCCTTCAACATGTCATCAATGACAACGAACACCTCGCTATGGCCATCCCCACACCTCCACTACTCGCCTTTAAACAGCCACCCAACCTCAAACAGACCATCGTTCGCAGCAAATTACCTAGCTTTCAAGAGAACAGCGTCCACGACACCACACAACCCTGCCACGGTAACCTCTGCAAGACATGCCAGATCATCGACACAGATACCACCATTACACGAGAGGACACCACCCACCAGGTGCATGGTTCATACTCCTGTGACTCGGCCAACGTTGTCTACCTCATACGTTGCAGGAAAGGATGCCCCAGAGCATGGTACATTGGCGAGACCATGCAGACGCTGCGACAACGGATGAACGGACACCGCGCAACAATCGCCAAACAGGAGGGTTCCCTCCCAGTCGGGGAACACTTCAGCAGTCATGGACATTCATCCACCGACCTTCGGGTAAGCGTACTCCAAGGCGGCCTTCGAGACACACGACAACGCAAAATCGCCGAGCAGAAATTGATAGCCAAGTTCCACACCCATGAGGACGGCCTCAACCGGGATCTTGGGTTCATGTCACGCTACACGTTACCCCACCAGCGAACAAATGTTATCTGTTTTTAATATAACGGGTCAGTTGCTGTCTTTTCTATGTTTCTACCTCTCTATCTCGGTTTTTTTTGTTTGTTGTTTTTTTTTTGGTGATTTGTATATTCTGAGAGCTTGCAGGTAACACCTGTCTGTCTGCACACTGATTGCCTTGGCAACGGGCAGTTGAAAAAACTGTCTGTAATCACCAAGCATTGTTCTGTGAATTATAAATGCGATTTCATTTCGAGGATTTCATTTCGTTCACCTGAGGAAGGAGGAAGCCTCCGAAAGCTTGTGAATTTAAAATAAAATTGCTGGACTATAACTTGGTGTTGTAAAATTGTTTAAAATTTTAGAGTTGCTTATCATCAAGGTGGCAGCACAGTCTCCTTTACACCCCCTGCCTTTACTTGGAAGTGTTCCTTCACTCACAGCCTTACATGCATTCATCCCACTAAAACCCTTATGTTGAGTTTAATTACTTGGTGCATGCACCTCTCATCACACCCATTATAGGCTTCATACTGACTCCTGGGTTTAACTGCATGTCATGGTAACCAAAGGTAATTCTTACATTTTGCATTCTTTTCCAAGGACAGGACAGGCCATAACATGTGTATGTGTGTGTACAAGCATGCGTGTGTGCGTGCGTGTAAGAGAGAGAGAGAGAGAGAGCTGCAATAAGTAACAGGCCCAGAACCTCTGACCTTTCACCCCAATGAGGAAAAACCTCATCAGATCCTCTGAGGGAAGCCATAGTAGGTGTCAGAGATACAGAAATAAGAAGGTTGGTGCCAGCTGTAAGTTTGTCATGAACTTTCGCTTTTCCACCATCTCATCCTACTGTACCCATCAGCAAACTATATAATGAAACCTACGCATCACTTCTGCTGAACTTGATATGTGAACTGTGCTCCTCAGGAACAAATTCTA
The DNA here is from genome assembly GCF_035084215.1 of Heptranchias perlo. Classification (NCBI taxonomy): domain Eukaryota; kingdom Metazoa; phylum Chordata; class Chondrichthyes; order Hexanchiformes; family Hexanchidae; genus Heptranchias; species Heptranchias perlo. Next base: position 70,152,692 of record NC_090327.1, read on the forward strand.
ATGTCTCTTCCACTTCTCCCTCTTGATGTGCTCAAAGAAGCACAGCAGGCCCCAGTACTTGCTGTGTACAACCCGAGTACGATGGGAGTGGAGTGGCCACCTCCCCATTACATCTAGCCAGTTCCTCTAGTAGGGAGTTGTGAGTCAGGCTAACAACCCGTGCACATAAAAGGGGAGTTTCTTACAGAAACAACCCAGAGCACGATCTGCTGGACGTGAAGCAGTGGAAGAAATGGGTTACAAGGAACCAACCTGGAAAATGGTGTAGAAATGTTTAAATAATGCAAAAAAGACAGTAAAAGAAAGGATTGCCTTGTGGTAGGGTGTGGTAGCCTCATGGTTGTGGTACTGGGGTTATGAGTTTAATTTTCACCATGGTAAATTGTGAAATCTGATAGTTTGTGGACTAGCACCAGAAAAAAATAACCATGAAAGCCCAACTGGTTCACTAATGTCCTTCAAGAAAGGGAACCTGTCACTCCTACATGGTTTGGTCTATACTTGCCTCCAGTCCCACATTGCATGGTTGATTCTTAATGCTCTTGGGGTAAATAAAAAACTACCAACCAAAAAAGTGACTGGAGAAGGATTCCCCAGTGATCAACATCAGCAGAAGTAAAGAGGTGGAGCTACTTTGCATGGAGAACCTTAAAGGCATTGTTCAGCCTGAGATGGGAAGCCATCACCAAGGAGTCTATTAAGTTTTGTTGCCTCTGTATGCAACTTGTATGTAACTTACATATGTACATATAAATACTAGGCAAATGCATATGTTATTCATTACATGTGCAGCAATCTCCAATGCTTAAGCATTGCTGTTTTATGCTACATACGAACATGCGTACCAATATACGAATTAAGAGCAGGAGTAGGCCATTTGGCCCCTCGAGCCTGCTCTGCCATTTGATAAGGTCATGGTTGATCTGATTGTGACCTCAACCCTACTTTCCCGTCTACCTACTATAACCTTTGACTCCCTTGTTAATCAGGAATCTATCTAACTCAGCCTTAAAAATATTCAATGATCCTGCCTCCACCATTCTCTGGGGAAGGGAGTTCCACAGACTCACGACACTCTGAGAGAAAAAATTTCTCCTCATCTCCGTCTTAAATGGGAGACCCCTTATTTTTAAACTGTGGCCCCTAGTTCTAGTCTCTCCCACAAGGGGAAACATCCCCTCAGCATCTACCCCTTCTAGTCCCCTTATATGTTTCAATAAGATCACCTCTCATTCTTCTAAACTCCAATGTATACAGGCCCAACTTGTCCAACTTTTCATCATAAGATAACCTCCTCATCCCAGGAATCAGTTGAGTGAACCAAAACTGCACATTATATGCTGATATAGTTGTGAGGGTCAGGTCTTTTTAGTCTCCATAGATGAACTTTGGATCATGTGGAATCCAAAGACAAACATTACACCACATTTTACGGAGCTCATTCAATATACATGCAGGTACCAGAACAGAGGTTGTGGCACAAATTCAGTCTCCCAATTACCACAGGATCCCTCAGCAGGAAAGAAAATGGATAGACCTGTGTCAGGAGCCTTCTGTACACCCCAGCATTTTATATTTATTCATTACAATTTTCCAAGATTGACAGTTTTTACTTTTTATCTTTTAAGCATTGAGGTGTTTTGTTTCCTCTCTGATATATTTTGTGTGTGCAACTTTATTTTAAAGGAGATTGTATTGTTGGGGAATATTTTCTACACATAATGCTGTCCCATCTTTCCTAAAACAGTAATGATTTTTCTTAGCTCAGGCACCTCCAGATCAGCCCCAGGTTTGTCTGAAGTGGTGGCTCACATTACAATCAATTAACCACTTCAGCATGTGTGTGATACTGTCCCATAACCTCACTGGAGCAGCTCAGGAGGGGAGTGCAGGACTGAAATAGATGGTCAGCATGGAGCTGAAAATACATTAAACTGAGACATTTTTGTATTATATAATGAGATACAGAGGGAGTATTCTAAAAGCCATTCCCCTGAGCCTTGCATTTTTCTTTAACAAAAAAAAATGTGTTTACCTATGGGCTTCTTGGAAGGTGTAAAAAGCAGTACTTGTCTTCCCAATACATATATTAATCTCCTTTATTAGGTTTACATCCGGAATCACCGTTGAGCCTAAGTATGTAAGAGTTGCCAACACCCTTAGGCTCTTCCTGATCTGACAGTAGGGTCTTGAAGCAGATTGCCTATCTGCATCACTCAAACCTTTTCAGTACTGACACTGGGCCCACGGTTTTGCCTTGCACTATCGATATAAGTTAGAACTTGCTGTAGATCATCACTGTCCTTCACACATTGTATGATATCATCCATGAAATGAATATTACAGTCCATGTTAGGACACCTTCTAATAAAAATGAAATCCAAACAAACTTATAATCTAAGTGACCATACTGGAGAATTTCATATTATTAACTATGAATTTCCTTGGACTTTCTGCCACTGTAACTTTGCCAGAAGTGCAGCAGAAACCCTGTTAACACGCTTGGACGGGAATTCTGCCCTATGTCCAGCGAACTCATGGTGGTGCAGTGGCAGAAATTCCGAGGAAATTCAGGGCCTAATTTCTTTTTTTTCTAATTTAGTTTATTTTGAGTTCAGATTGTTTCTCCTGTAAATGGATCCAGTCTATGACAGGTAGTGGCAGCTACTATGTAGCAGAAGCAACAATGACAAAGTTACTGCCTGCAAATACATTTTTATTAGAAATTGAATTTTTTTATAATTCTTCTAGAAATTGACCCATATACAATGCTTGATGGTGTAGCTGTAGAAGGTGCATCCATTTTCCTTGGGTTGTTGGTAGGTTCACGGTCAGCCAGTAAAAAGCAAAAAAAGTGTTCCATTTTTTTAATAGCAGGTTTCCAAACTGCAGTCGATGGCTCTATGAGTGATTGTAGTAGGGAAACCAGCCTTTTAAATGTTCCCCCATTGCCCCTAGCATCACTGAACACCAGGGGTGAACAGTTATTCCTGTGCTAGGGCGCAAATGGCAGGAAGTATGTCCTATGGCTGCTGATGCCTGTGGAACAGTATCCCACTGACAGTGGGTGCCTTCAAGGGAGAACAGTAGTTTGGAAGAATGAAAATATTCTACTGTCCTGTTGTTATATTGCACTTAAATCTCCCTAAAGCTCATTTGATAGTTGATTGAAAATGTCTTGTGCAACCAAATTGTTGGGCCAAAACTTGCGCAGAGCTCGCCACAGCTCCTGCGAATTAAATTAACGAATGTACTTACTGCAGGCTCTGTGGTATCGAATTGCTTGATTTTGAACTTTTAAAAAATTGCGCTATCAACCCAGCCTCTGAACAGCGTAAGTTGAAGCGCATGGAACAGTCTGTGAAAATAGAAGACACGCACACAAAATCTGTCAGGAAGAGAAGTCACGCCCACAAGCAGGCAAGCAGACTTCATTCATTTAAAGTTAATATTCTGGAAGTCATTGTAAATAAAAATGTTACATTTTTTTAATAAAAAGCCAAAGAAATAATTGCATTCAATTAAAGAGACAGAAGGGAAAAGTAAAGAAAACAATTTTAATTTTAATTTTTTTTTAATGATCAAAAACTATTAAAATAAGAAGTAATTGAGACTTTACAATTTTTTAATTTAATTTTTGGTTGTTTGGAAATCATTAAGACTAACCATGCTTTTAAAGCTTAGTTTAGACCTGATATTTTTAAGTGTGCCTGTTTGGTGGCGATATTAGTTACTTTCTGGCTGGGCGAATGAGCAAGTTTGCGATTTTTAAGTGATTTCAATGATTGCAGCATGCGAAGGCACTTTAATTCGCAGCTGTCAAATCCCAGGTGAACCAATAGGAGCAAGTTTACAATTTCCGCGTTTCACTTGCTCCTTCGATTCGCCATTAAAAACGGAGAGCACCGTTGAGTTCCTCTGTTATTTCGGGAGCAAGTTCTGCCCTGTTATTTTCAGCCTTGAACCTAATTATTAAATTGAACTGTATTTTGATTGCTGGAAACCAAGTGTTCACCTATTTCCAGGTTACTAACCAGTTCTGGTAGACTATTAAACACTAAATTTAATACCCTAGTTCTCTGCATCACATGTTTTGTTATGAAGCAGACACTGATTATATCTGTGAAATTGTATCTTTACCCCTATCTTCCTGTATCTCTTCTCTTTCCTTACAGTAAATTGAAATCCCATGATTGTCATATTATGATATTCTGCATCTGCTTGCTCTTGCCTAAACAACTCTCTCGCTGTCTGTTCATCTGTCTTGGGCAAGATGTTATACTAATTACATTTCTGTATTTTATAAACTTTATTTGCTCCTCCGTCTTGGTCACAACTGTTTGCTTCCCTGTGCTTTCCAAAACATTATGCCCTCTTCCTTTCAAATCTTGTTTAAATGACATCCAATTATAATGCTCACCCAATCATTGCATTCATTTGCTTTGTTTCCTTCCACTGTCCATTATCTTTCAATTTTCCACATTTAGAATAGTATGAGATGGGCCTTTGCCATGTTTTTTTCCATACAACAAGTTCCTGTTCTTGACCAGGTTACATCTGAAAGACTCCAAACCATGGAGGGAGGTAACATTAGAGGTTGAGTCATCCTAGGCTATTGTCATGTACTTCTCGATCCTGTTTAGTTTACCAGATCAGTTACCTGGGAGTGGGTTGTTTGCTTGCACTCCAGAGGGGAAACCTTAAAAAGGGGAGAAATACATTTCAAAAAGGGGCAGTAAAGAGATAAATACAAAAAAACCCCAAAAAATATAAAATAAAATTGGTCTAGTATAACTAAAGTTGAAACGCAAGAAACAGCATCACATTATGGGGTGGATAATGCACTGACAGGTGCCTGATGGGCTGAGTGCATCGGGTATCCTCTCTCCAGAAATCTGGGCACAGATACCTGAGGCCCACCATGTACTCATGGCACTCTAATGTGCACTAGGCTCATTAGGCCCCCGACTTCAAAGTAACTGAGCAGCACTTCAGCCACAAAACACCCATTTGGAACGAACACTTAAGTAGAAGCTGCCACCCCAATCCTCAACACTGGGTTCTCAATTAATGGCAATATCATCTATACTGATTTATGTCAAATTGATATGGATTGATATGGGAAGCCAGCACGGATTTGTTAAAGGTAAATTGTGTTTAACTAACTTGATAGAGTTTTTTGATGAGGTAACAGAGAGGGTCGATGAGGGCAATGATGTGGTGTATATGGACTTTCAAAAGGTGTTTGATAAAGTGCCACGTAATAGGCTCGTCATCAAGATTGAAGCCCATGGAATAAAGGGGGCAGTAGCAGCAGTGATACAAAACTGGCTAAGTAACAGGAAGCAGAGAGTAGTGGTGAACAGTTGTTTTTCAGACTGGAGGGAGCTGTACAGTGTTGTTCCCCTGGGGTCGATATTAGGACCATTGGTTTACTTGATATATATTAATGATTTGGACTTGGGTGTACAGAGCACAATTTCAAAATTTGCAGATGACACAAAACTTGGAAGTGTAGTGAACAGTAAGGAGGATGGTGATAGACTTCAAGAGGATATAAACAGACTGGTGGAATGGGCGGACAAATGGCAGATGAAATGCAACGCAGAAAAATGCGAAGTGATACATTTTGGAAGAACGAGGAGAGGCAATATAAACTAGAGGGCATCATTCTAAAAGGGGTGCAGGAACAGAAAGATCTGGGGGTATATGTATACAAATCGTTGAAAATGGCAAGACAGGTTGAGAAAGCAGTTAAAAAAGCATACGGGATCCTGGGCTTTTAAACAGAGACATAGAGTACAAAAGCAAGGAAGTCATGATAAAACACTGGTTTCAACCACGACTGGAGTATTGTGTCCAATTCTGGGCACCGCACTTTAGGAAAGATGTGAAGGCCTTAGAGAGGGTGCAGAAAAGATTTACTAGAATGATTCCAGGGATGAGAGACTTTAGTTATGTGGATAGACTGGAGAAGCTGGGGTTGTTCTCCTTGGAACAGAGAAGGTTGAGAGGGGATTTGATAAGGGTATTTAAAATCATGAAGGGTCTAGACAGGATAAAGAGAAACTGTTCCCATTGGCAGAAAGGTCAAGAACCAGAGGACATTGGTTTAAAGTGATTTGCAAAAGAACCAAAGTTGACATGAGGAAAAACCTTTTTACGCAGCGAGTGGTTAGGATCTGGAATGCACTTCCGGGGTGGGGGGCGGGGCGGTGGTGGGAGGGAGTGATGGAGGCAGATTCACTAGTACCCTTGAAAAGGAAACTGGATAAGTACTTGAAAGGAAAACATTTGCAGGGCTAGGGGGATAAAGCGGGGGAGTGGGACTAGCTGAATTGCTCTTGCATAGAGCCCGGACTCGATGGGCCTAATGGCCTCCTTCCATGATGTAACTTTCTATGATTCTATGATTCTATAAATAAACTAATTGTGGAAAGGAATATCAGCTTGTTATATGACAGCACTGTCATACATTAGTGACAAATATCACAATCACCTGCATTGCCTTCATTCAATGTAATGCTGACTCATCATCACACCACACTAAGCACAGAGACATAGGGCATAATTTTAACATGGCAGCAGGAACACAGCAGGGTGGGAAACCCGGAAAAATTTTCTGCGTGTCGGCTCGAGCGATCGCAACTAAATTGAAGGCCCTTAATGTAACTTCAGATTTCACATCTCCAAGCTCCGCAGCGGACATACTGGGCACCCGAATGACGTGTTGTGAACTGGAGCATTTAAAGGGCCATTGCAACCATGGATTTTGAGGGAGAAAGGAGGAATGTTCAGAGATGCAGCATCACAGAAGTAAGGCAGCATTCTGCTTTAGCGGCTCCTCTCCTGAGTTGCTATTGGCTGGTCTGAGGAGCAAGAGGGAGCTACTGTGGGAAAAATTGGATAAGAGCCATTTTTGGGCGTGATTAGCATGATGCGCTATTACCCCGCGCCCAATGACCCCAGCGCAGGCAGGATGCAAGTTTCGGGGGGCAGGAAGACTCATCTGCAATTAATGTTGCATTCCTGACCTTGCACGTGGAATCAATGCAATTCGCACTGTCCACCACCAGGAGGAGCTCAATTTCTTAAAGGGCGAATGTTTCTTAGAAATCTCTTAAAGGTAGCTGGTACCTGTTATTTGCTGATAATAACAGTCTACTGTCTGCACGGAGTCTGAAGAGAGATCAGACATCGCACACGTAAAACACAAGTGCAGGACCCAACCCTATGATGAGTTATGTTAAAACATTGAATAAAGGTTGTGCACTACTAAATCCCACATCCTCCAATCTGCATGCCAGACCTCACCAATCTGCCAATCTGAGTTGGTACTAGGCCTGCGAGAGTGCATGCACCAAGGTTCTCTGCTGATGCACTAGAGGCCTAGGGTGCAAGAGGTGGACTGAAGCACATCTTCAGCATTCCTATGGCTTGTTCAATGACAGATCTGGTGTGATGTGACTGTCGTTGTACTGCTGCTGTGCCTTGTTGGTGGGGTTTCTCACAGGTGTCATCAGCCACATCTGCAGGGGGTATTCCTTGTCTCCAAGGAACCATCCCTTAAGTCTGTCTTGTGCATGGAAGAGAGCCAGGATGTTGAACTCGCGCAAAATAAAGGAATCATGGCAGCTGCCAGGGAATTTGGCACACACCTGTAAAAACCTCCTCTGGTAGTCGCAAACCAGCTGCGCATTGATGGAGTGATATTCCTCTCGGTTTATCAACAGTCCTGGCTCATGTGGAAGTCCTCGGGTTGCTAGGTGTGTTCAATTAATTGTGCCCAGTGGAAAGCCAGCCAGACCCACTTCCCTCTCAGTCTGGCTGATGTCGTCGATGGGGAAGTTGATGCAGTCAGATGCTCTGGCAAACAAGCGATCCGTGACCTGTCGTACATACTTATGTGCAGATGACTGAGAGATCCTGGAGATGTCACCGGTGACGACCTGGAAGGATCTGGAGGCGAAGAAATTGAGGGCGGAGGTTACTTTGATTGCGACGGGCAATATGTGGCCACCAGGCCCAGCCGGGAGCAGCTCTTCTTGAAGGAGCCTGCAGATGTTTGCAACCACCTGATGACTGGGTAGGCACTGCTATTGAGAGATGTCTGGGAAGCTCAGCCTCTGCCTGTAGACCCTCTCACGTGGGTAATGCCTCCAGCAACCTCAGCCCCTCTGTTGGTCCCCTCTCTGCTCTTCTGCAGGTCCTTGTGGTGCACCTCTGTCTTGTGCACTTGCAACTCCCAGAACTGCATGCCGATGGTGATGTGCCTCCTACTCACATGTACTGTTGAATAAATCCATTGTGCCCCCATCCTGATGATGTCAGTTGTAGGGTGTCCAAAATGTAGGTAAATGTGATTGAACACAAGAACTCTCAGTGTGATTAAAGAAATCTCAGTCTAAACACAAAGAACTCCCAGCCAAAGGTTTGTCTGAGAGAACTGAGGGCCCTACTGCAAAAACTAACCTTTTATTCACATGTCAATCACTGGTTTAAAGGTCCAAATGAGGGTCGGCTGCAACTTGCCTCCATTTCCATGGCATGTTTCAGAGGCCACGGAAGACAGGAGAAGTTAAAATGTTTTGTGTATCTTAATACGCAAAAAGTTAATCACCCTTAAGTGGTTTAAATGTCTAAATTGGCCCTTTAAATAAAAGCCAGCGGGACTTCTGGGTGTCAGAAGCACGAGCATGTCCAAACGCATCCGGGTCAAACCCAGAAGTGGGCGTGTTGGAGCCGGGATGCAGTCCCGCTCTGAAAATGTAGTATTTTCATTGCACCCGCCCCCAACCTACCCATTCTTGGGGGTTAAAATTTACCCCATAATGTTGAGAACATTGCCCTCTGTAAAAAGTATCTAAAATAACAACTATGTGGGAGATAAAAACTAGAATATAATCTGAGGTTTCATATGTTGTAATGCCCTGCCATTCTATTATTCCATGCACAATCAAAAAATGAAGTTGACAGGGTGTCATTAAAATGTTGTACCCTCTGTTCCAAATGGCATACAGATACCACTGTCATAGGTCGTGTAACAACGATGACACAGTGCTGTAGTATTAGCTGATTTTCTCCACTTGGTGTCAGTGTGCTTCGGATTCTGAATGTTCAGTACGCCGCTTATATCGAAGGATAATGATTTGTTTTCTTCTTAGATACCTGACCTCTTTTTAATTGGTGAGTATTACAATTTTGGGGAATTAAATATTTTTCATGAATTTAAGTAAAATTTGTTAGTTGCTACAATATGTGTGTTCATTGTTAACAATTTCACACCACTGTTCCCAGTGTGTAAATTTGCTACAGTGACAAGGACAAATTCTAATTTACTGCAGTGGATTATCACTTTAGATCTGCTCCACATATCTGTCACACATTTCAGATCAATGCTAAATCTACACTGCCATTCTCATCATGATGATCATTGCATGTCAGATGGATGATGAGCAAGAAGACAAAACAATCACAGAAATGGTAACTCTCTCCACCCCCATTCCACTTATTGTCATTAAATCTAATTTTTAAACTTAATGTAATCAGTTACAATACACTGAACAAATGGACTTCAAATCATATCAGTCAAGCAGCGATGTGGCTTCACTGTGCTAGGCTGAGTCTCTGATTTTAGTTGTGACATTGTGGAAAGTGTCACACAGAGCCAAGGCACTTTCCTACACAGGCTAGGACTATGCAGGACATTAGCTGCATAATATTGCAGAGCCCCTCCCAACCGCACAAAAACATCCCTTAAGACCCAGTTGGTCCTTTTGATGACCACTCTTGTAGAGGCACTTACTTCACTGCAGTGCTTCTCTGCTACTGTTCAGGTAACTCTTAGTGAGTGACTCACCTCCTGATTCCCCAAAGCCTTTCCACCATCTACAAGGCACAAGTCAGGAGTGTGATGGAACACTCTCCACTTGCCTGGATGAGTGCAGCTCCAACAACACTTAAGAAGATCAATACCATCCAGGACAAAACAGCCCACTTGATTGGCACCCCATCCACCACCCTAAACATTCACTCCCTTCACCACCAGTGCACAGTGGCTGCAGTGTGTACCATCCACAGGATGCAATGCAGCAACTCGCCAAGGCTTCTTCGACAGCACCTTCCAAACCCACGACCTCTACCACCTAGAAGGACAAGAGCAGCAGGCACATGGGAACAAAACCACCTGCACGTTCTCCTCCAAGTCACACACCATCCCGACTTGGAAATATATCGCCGTTCCTTCATCGTCGCTGGGTCAAAATCCTGGAACTCCCTTCCTAACAGCACTGTGGGAGAACCTTCACCAGACGGATTGCAGCGGTTCAAGAAGGCGGCTCACCACCACCTTCTCAAGGGCAATTAGTGATGGGCAATAAATGCTGGCCTTGCCAGCGACATCCACATCCCATGAATGAATAAAAAAAAAATTATCCATGGGACCAAGGGGTAGGCTTTGTTACCCACAAGCCATCTGTTAACATGATTTTCTTCCTTGAAGAGGTCAGGGATGGTCGAATTCTAAAGCATGAATGCATCGTGACAACTTCCAGCAAACCTCACATTGTCATACAGAATCCTTTGCATGTTGTCATGCACAATTATCACAGGGAGTGGAAGCCCTTCTGGTTGAGGAAGTTGAGAGGGTTGATTGCAGGAGCTCATCAAACAACATGAGTGCCATCTATTGCATCCTAGACCTTGGGAAAGCCAGCAACCCCATAAAACTGGCTGGTCCTATCTCACTGCTAATATGATGTCAAAGTTAATGAATTCCCAGCTCTCCTGTAAATTGCCTCAGTCACCTGACAAATACATACCCGTACAGCATCCTGACTGATTTACAGAGATTTCCCCCAGGCTGCCTGAAGGCTGCCTGATGCTCCATTAGTATCCTATTTAAAACCAGGGCCTGTGAGATCCATGTCCTGAAGCATCTCAGTCAAGGTCTAATGCCTCTGGACCCTCTGATCAGAGATGTCATCATTCTCTTAATTCACCCCCTTTTCTCCAGATCACTTGAGCTACTGTCCCTTTCCAATCACTAAAGCCTCTGGGTTCTTGTCTCTGGACTGTTGATTGGATGTGGTGGAATGAATGGTGGTGTAGGTAATAGCGTGTAGGCAGATTGGCAGTTAGAATGGAATGGCTCCTGTTCCTCATTTCATCAGACACATCTGTCTGGGTATTGTCTGTATGGAAGACAGAATAACTGAAATTAATTTGTGGCTATTCAACAGTGAGTAGAAATGAATCACCCAGAGTGCAATACAATCGCATTAAGCTTGCTGAGGGTAGATTTTGTCTGCTGAAGCATCAGATAGCAGAATTGCATCATCTATGCGCAAACCTGTTGCTGCCATCTGCCCACCAACCTCTCCACCTCCACCAGGCAAACTATGATTCACAGTGCTGCCTCCTTGCATGGGATCAACTCACATATATTTGTCAATCCTCCCACTGTGGGCTTTCTTTCCTTGGCAGTATAAGTCATCTTTCCCTACAACATAAATATAGCTGATGTTAAATGTCAGTCTCATTCTGCTCGTGTGGGAAATCGGGAGAGTCATTACTGTAATACATAAAAGGCTGGCAATGAGTGATTCAATGGGAGGCATGCGAGGTGCTGGTGATTATACAATTTCCTGCAGGGGTCTCGATGGACTGACAACTGTGAGTGTGAGCACTGGCGCTTCACAGTGTCCATACAGGCAGCACGTGCAACACTGAAATTAATAAGATTCATACAAGAAATGGTCACAAGCACTTCAACTCACTCAGAATAGAAGAATGGGGAATTGCGTCCCTCTCCCAATGTCCCACTTTCTTATGCAGATGATTAGGGAATCGGCCCTAAGACTGCATATTGTTATGAAGCTGTCGAACAGAATATGTGAGCCCACTTTACAGCAGTTTGAAATGTAAGCACAGCACAATTCCAGTGGGGATCGGGTGAAATGGATTGCCATCTGAGTTCCCAACTCTTGCATGGCTTTTTCATATTGGCAGAAATGTTTCTGCCACTGGAAAATCTACCCATTGCCAAGTTTGAATGGAGCACTGAACATGGTTAGATAAAACAAGAGCAGTTTATTGAAAAACAAAATACCTGGTTATTAGTCATTAAAGTCAAAGCAAATATCAGACTTAGTCAAACTTGACAATACACAGAATGAGACCTGTTTCAGTAGTCTTCATTCCGTGCACATTTAGGGCAAGCAATTTAAATCAAATGACTACTATGCTAAAGAAGCTACTCAAGGACCCAGGGTGCAATTTCTCCACTTCCCATGACCAGAAGCATAGGGCACAAGGCACTAACCTGTAGCCCACAGTAGGTCAGAGCAGCAAAAATCCAATGCCTTCTGGCTGCAATAGGAATGAGGAAAAAATACTGAGTTTGAAATTTGATCCACAATTAACTCCCCTTTAGGCTGTGTTTTAGGTGGTCAATCGAACTATCAAGACTAAAGTTGCCACACATCCTTTGTAGCTGACCTATAATTTTCCGACTTTGCACTCCCAGGTGGCGCCTTGCCCGTCAAGAACACATCTTGGGAATTTCAGTTGTTTTCTTCACCATTTGCCTATTTACAGCTGGCAAGAATAAAACAGGAGCTATTTAATGAAAGGCAAATAATTCATTGATTTCGGTTTACATTGAATCAGGTGGCTTATTTTACCATCAGCAGGATTATTGCATTGGAATGGTAGAATATTGTTTATTGGTGTTTCAGATGCCCAGAAATTGTTCGGAGCGGCGAACCAACAGAGCTCGCCGCTCCATAGATTTATACTAACCCACTAACCTACTGGGTGCACTTCCTCTAATAGGAAGCGGTGAAAAGCTTAGTGTTAGCGCCAGTGAAGCTAGGACCCAGGGGAGAAGCAAGGGGAGTGGTCTCTCCCCTCGACTAATCAAATTGCAGCAATTTTGACAGACTGCGAACAGTTTCTGCAAGCTGCAACGTAAAATCCAGGAAGTGAAAGATACACTAAAATCGTTTATAAAAACAGTTACAGACAGTGAAAAAAAAAGAGAGGGTAAAGAAATAATCAAATTAAATGAAAAAGACAGAAGGAAAAAGTAAAAAAAAATGTTTTTAATTTTTTAATTTAAATTTTTTTTAATGACCAAAAACTATTAAAATATGGAGTAATGAGATTCCACATTTTTAAAAGTTAGTTTTTAGTTGTTTGGCAGTAATTAAGACTTACTGGGCTATTAAAACTTAGTTTAGACCTGGTATTTTTAAGCGTACCTGTTTTGTGGCGATACTAGTTACTTTCCAATTGGGCAGATGAGCAATTTGTCGCTGGTCCATTGATTCCACTGATGCCGGCGATGTCCCTTTAATGCGAAGTTGTCATATCGCTGGTGAACCAGGAAAAGCAAGTTCCAGATTTCCGCGTTTGATTGCACATGTACGAACACGGGAACTTGCTCCTCGATTTCGCCATTAACAACGGTGAGCACTGTTGAGCTCACTGTTCTTTTCTAAGCAATGTATGATTTACTACTCAAGAATTTACTGTCCAAACACCCTTAAAGACCTTGCTTCACAAAATCTAACCTTAAATAACAAGTTATCCAATTAAATTTGTGGTAGAAGGTAAATAAAGTTTATAATTGCTTCAGCATGCTCACAAAAAAATTGAAATTGTTTACAGGATTGGAAAGAACAGTTTTTTTGTCAGTACCTCATCAATGCCGTCTCTAATTTTTCTTGTATTTATCTGCTTGCACACAGATATGAATGTTCAATAGTTTAGTTCACCTTTCCTTTGTCATTTCTGGGCCAAGGGTAACTGAAGTCTCCATCTCTCTAATAAGAACAAATCTTGAATCTTGATTTTATAACTTTCTAATGGGGTCTGAATCACAGTTGAATGAATTATGATCTCCCAAAGGACCTTGAGCCATTCTGTGAAAGTAAATTAAACAATGTTCAGTGAAGCATAAGATTGAATACATTATGATTTTTGTCCTCTAACAACACTGAGCTTTCAGAAGATAATCAGATGGAGTAAAACTGTCCCATGAAGGATTTTATGAAATCTTTTAATGAGTTTATTAATCTATTAATGAGTCATCAGTTCTACAGCAACTGCCCTTTCAACTAATTCAGAATTGATATTGAACTACTATGCTTGTTACAGTCACCAATATCTAATCTGGCCACTCTCTGATACCCCTTCACTGTTAAAAGAAACCAAAACTTCAAAATTGTACCGCAGTTTATCATTTTCCAATATAATTAATTTCAAATTACCTTTTTTATTTCTGTTTAATGTCTCATTCAAAGGCCAGCACTTCTGACAATACAGCACTCCCTAGCCAGGATCTTCTGATCAGGTTCATCCAATTTACTGGTGTAAATCAGACAGATTGATCAGAAAACCGGGCTGAGATCAGATATGCTGCATCTTTGTCCACTTGACATCATGTGCAATTTTCCAGCTCCAGAAATATCAGAGACAGGAACTCCTGCCTAAAACAGGAGAATTTAAATATTCAAAACTGGACAAGGGAAATGTTTTGTACACCATTTCCTGCCATTTTGGAATTCAGGATGGCAATTGATAATAACACCCAAGTAAACTCATCATCTAGGGTTGTTAGGCCGTGGTAAATCTATGGACGATCATTTAAAGGACACATTAATGTTTTTCCTTCATTTTTTTCTTTATTCTGGCACTTAGGATCTCATGACTCTTTGTGCCAATTATTCTAATTTTCTTGTCCCCAGTGTCTCCACCAATTGGTCTCCCAATAGAAATCTGCTTATCTGATATTTTGGAAAAGAGATGGACCAACAAAGGGGTGTCAGGTAGGTCAAGCTGCAAATGAAGTGCTTTGTGCCCACCCACCACTACCCACATCAACAGGCAGGGATGAACATGCCTCACTTTCACATGATTAATGCAGTCAAAGGCTATTATCCCCAAAGGAAACTGGGACTGCAGACCCCATGGCACCACTAAGATACATGAAAGCCTGACTAGTTACAATGTTGGATGCTTCCTGTAAAGCACTTCAATCACACTATGTCATGCTTTCAGTGATACTACATATTAGAAGACATGCCAAGTTGATCTATGGTTAGCATAGTCTGATGAATGCACCCACCAAGATGGCACCAACCACATCTGCAGGCATTATTGCACTCTACCTGGCAACTATCTACACACAATCTGGGACAGCAGAAAGCCAGTTGCAGAGTTGTGCCATCTGCTGCCAAAACATCTGTCTTTACAATGCATCATAGAGATGACACAGCCAATGACATTACCGGTCAGCTGCAGGCTCCAAATGGCCTTCACCTCCTTGCAGGTATGCTGCAACACTAACCCATGGGGATGGTGGCATGAAGTGACAAAGCGGTCCACTCTTCTTGCAGCTATCTCATGTAGCACCATCTCCATACCAGCAGTCATCAAACAGGAGATCGGGTGCCAGGATGCTTTGTCACTTACCTACAGACACAAACTTGTATCTTCCATTTGAGTCTGTCTAAAACCCACTTCTAACCATATGGGTCTAAACTGATCCCACATTGGAAAATTGAGGCTACTCAATGCTGCACTTTTGTGGATTGTCAGCCTAGTTTATGAGCTCATGTCCTGGTGTGGGACTCAAACCCACAACCTTCTGATCTAGAGGTAAGAGTGCTATAAATTGAGCAAGCACGCCCACTATATAGTTTGTGTAGATAGAAAGAAAGAAAGAACTTGCATTTATATTGCGTTTTTCATGACCTCAGGAAGTCCCAAAGCACTTTACAGCCAATTTTGAAGCGTAGCCACTGTTGTAATGTAGGAAAACATGGCAGCCAATTTGCGCACAGCAAGGTCCCACCAACAAAAATGTGATAATGACCAGACAATCTGTTTTAGTGATGTTGGTTGAGGGATTAAATATTCACCAGGACACCGGGGAGAACACCCCCGCTCTTCTTCGAAATAGTGCCATGGGATCTTTTACGTCCACCCGAGGGGGTAGACGGGGCCTCGGTTTAACGTCTCATCTGAAAGGTGGCACTTCCAACAGTGCGGCACTCCCTCAGTCCTGCACTGAAGTGATATCATGTTACTTTTTTGTCTCATAAGCCCTTAGAGCATCACCTGTAATTGTCTGTATTACACATTATGCTATTTGTTTTGTCAATAACAATATTAAAATATGAAATGCTGCCTGCTTGAATAATTCAGTAGTATGACATCAAATGGGTAGATTATCCATATATCTTGCACTAACTTCACATCTTATTATGTGATACAATTAGCTGATGTGACACCACTAGACCAGTTTTAATGTTAAAAGTCAATTTAGCAGCGCTATTTTATTTTTTCAATCTGTTATATGTTTGATTAACAGTTTAGCCTGGCATATTGGTGTGCAGGTTGTCTAACTACAGATTCTTATTTACAAGACTTTCATCAACAGAATGCCCATAGAAATAAAAAAATTCCATTTCTTCCATTAATAAACATGAGGGTTGATTCTGCATTCTGCCGCAACCAAAGAGGCAACTTGCAGGTGCGCATCCACATAGACAACTGTGATTTCCTGAGATGTGTTGTGTAAATGCCACTCCCCACTTAGAAAGCTAGATTGCGGAATCACTCCTATTATATTTATTGAAAATTCAATGTTGAAGATTTTTTTTGCTCTATTTAACCAACTGTTAATAATCTGACCAAGATAACGACCTACAATATTCTGGAGTTTTCCTTGATTATCTCTAGGGAATTAGGAATTATTTATGCAAAACTTTCCCTCAGGAAATTGTGTAATAGAATTGTGATTGGATAGATTGTACATGGTCAGTACAAGGAGTGGGCTTGATGGGTTAAATAGCCACTTCTGTTCCATGTTCCGTCTTCCTATGTAAAAGGCACTAATCCGCAGTGGAATTAACATCTTAACTGACATCACTAATATATTGAAGAAATCTTTGACAGATCCTAAAAGAATACATTAAATAAAGGAGACATACTAAATATCATGTGGCTCTTACTATAATTATTATTGTTATTACTGCTATATTACTTTCTGCGTCCTTTAGAATAATGACCATCAAATTAATATCTTAAATTCAATTCAAGTGCGTGCAAAAGCTACCAGTGGCTGGTGATGCAGTGTGCTGGTATACTAATATGCTGTGCTGGTGTACTAGTATTCTCTGCTGGTGTAGTATTCTACTGTGCTGGTGTAGTAGTATTCTGCGCTCTTATATTGGTATTCTGTGCTATTGAAGTAATATTTTGTGATTGTATATTACTATTCTGTACTGAGGGTCTTTTCTCATTGCTATTGGGGGGATTTAGGAGCAATGGGGATCCATGATAAACCCTGGAAATAGATAAGAAACTGATTGAGGGGTAGAAAACAATGAGTATTCATTAGATGAGTTATATTATGGTAGAGAAAGTACTGAAAGTACTGTTGGGGCCACTACTGTTTCTCATTTACATAAATGACCTAGGCTCAGACATTCAATGCAAAGTGGTCAAATTTGATGATGATATCAGACTGGGAAGGGCAGTGGAATTGGAGGAAGCAGCTCAAAAGTGACAGTGAGTTGGACAAAATAAATATGTGGGCGGATCAATGGCAGCTGAACTTAAATGTGGACAAATGTAAAATATTGCACATAGGAAGACAAATTAATTATAGCTATGGGTGAAGTTGAAAGAGACTTAGAAATCTTAGCAGACTCAATGATAAACATGTCCAACCAATGCAGAACAGCAATCAATAAAGCCAATAGAACATTGAACCACACAGACAAAACAGTGAATATAAGTCAGAGGAGGGAACTATCAAACTGTTTGTTCTCTGGTCAGACTGCACTTTCAACAAGGGAGACATTCAAGCTCTGAAGGAAGTGCAGAGAAGAACCAAGAGGCTGAGCGCTAGTGTCAGGAAATGAGGTATGAGGAAAACGGGAAAAACCTGGGCTTTTCAGCCTGGAAAGGATGTGTCTGAGGGGTGAATTTACAGAGGTATGTCAGACAGTAAATAGCATGGAAAAGATCAATTGTGGGAATAGGACAACGGGACACAGGTTTAAACTAGTAAATGGTAACTTTAGGACCAATATCAAGAAATTCTTCTTTACACAGACAGTAATCAATACATGGAATGGAGTTCTGAGCAGAGTGGTGGAGTCAAAAATCCTGGATGCATTTAAGAATCAACTAAAAGCAACAATGGTGGGGAAGGGGCTGTACATTACTTCAGGATGGATGAACTAATATGACAAAATGATACACAGAGAGATGAGGCAAGAAAGGAGCATGGGCTCATCGTAAGAGAGAGAAACACAAATGAACGGTAAGATAGAGACAAAGAAAGAGATAAAGGGATGTTTAAACGTAGTGATAGTATCATAACATCATGGTAGGTGTAGAACAGGAGGAGGCCATTTGCCCATTGTGCCTGTTCTTTGAAAGAGCTATGCAATTAGTCCCATTGCCCTGCTCTTTCCCCATAGCCCTGTAAATTTTTTCTCTTCAAGTATTTATACAATTCCCTTTTGAAAGTTGCTATTGAATCTGCTTCCACCACCCTTTCAGGCAGTGCATTCCAGATCATTACAACTTGCAGCATAAAAAAATGTTTCCTCATGTCGCCTCTGGCTCTTTTGCCGATCACCTTAAATCTGTGTCCTCTGGTTACCAACCCTTCTGCCACTGAAAACAGTTTCTCCTTATTTACTTTGTCAAAACCATTCATAATTTTGAACACTTCTATCAAATCTCCCCTTAACCTTCTCTGTTCTAAGGAGAACAACTCCAGCTTCTCCAGTCTCCCCACATAACTGAAGTCCCTCATCCCTGGCACCATTCTAGTAAATCACTTCTGCACCCTCTCTAAGACCTTGAGATCCTTCCTAAAGTGTGGTGCCCAGAATTAAACACAATACTCCAGCTGAGGCCCAACCAGTGTTTTATAAAGATTTAGCATAACTTCCTTGCTTTTGTTCTCTATGCCTCTATTAACAAAGCCCAGGATAGACAGAAAATCACAGATCTGCACAGGGATAGAGTAAAATCGTACACACAGGGATAGAGAGAGAGAGATAGAAAAAACATACAAGGCTGGAGAGAAGAAAACAACAGATGCTACTGTGATATAGAGGAACAGAAGTGAATCACAGCTACACACAGGGTTATCTATGTGTAGGGAGAGATAGTAGAGAATCATCCACACACAAGTCTCATATTGCTTTTAGTCATTTACTGTTGGATGGATTGGTGTGAGTGAGTCGTCCTGCTTACAGAATATGAAAATGAAATTATTTTGCTCCAGAGCTTCAGGATTTTTCTCCACCAGAATTAGAAATGCCCACCACTGCCCATGCAAAGCTCCACTGGAGGAACACAGCTTCTGCCAGAGATGAGTGATGGTTGTTTATTCAAGTGCTTAATAATTTCATATCATCTTGTAGATGCTAGCAGTTTACCAACAATTGTTGTAAGACTAACTGGCCTATAATCTCCTGTCATATACTGTTCTTTAATGAAGAGAAGAAGCACATTTGCCACCATCCAGTCGTCTGGCACAATTCTCCTTCCCACGGTATTTTGGCCTTTTCTATTTCTTCCCTGTCTTCCCTCAGGATCCTTGGATGTAGATTACAATTTTTCTACCTTAAATTTGAGTAAATTCTTAGTACCATTTCTCGTTGAATAATAACCTCCGCCAACTGTTCTACGCCCACCTCTGGTGTTTCTACAATCCCAATATCCACCTCGTGAAAACTGAGGCAAAGTATTTATTTAGCATCTCTGTCATTCCCTTACTCTCCACTGCAAGCTTGCTTCCTTCACCTCTTAGCTGCTCTACTTCTATCTTGACTATGCTCTTACTACTAATGTGTCTATGGAAAGCCTTTTTTTATTGCGTTTGATGTTGTTTGCTAATTTTCTCATACTTTCTTTTAGCCATTTTAATGTCCCTTTTTGTAGCTTTCCTATAGTTGTTATTTTTGCCTTGGCTTTCATTTTTATTATCCGTCCTGTAAGCACTAAGTGCTTCTTTGTTTAGTTTCAAGTTTGATTTAATCGCCCTATTAATCCACAGAACCCAGTCTTCAATACACTTCCTTTTTTCCTAACTGGAATATACTTGATTTGCACCCTTTCCATCTCCTGTTTAAATACTTCCCATCGATATTTACCAACAATTGAAGTAAGACTAACTGGCCTATAATCTCCTGTCTTATCCTGTTCTTTAATGAAGAGAAGAGGCACATTTGCCACCGTCCAGTCCTCTGGCACAATTCTCCTTCACACGGTATTTGGAAAATTATAGCCAGAGCCATTTCTTCCCTCAGGATTCTTGGATGCAGATTATAATTTTTCTACCTTAAATTTGAGTAAAGTTTTAGTACCATTTCTTGTTGAATATACGGTTCTATTTACCAGTTTTCCCTTCTTTTTACTCTGGCAAGGTCCCTCTTTCTTGCTACAATTTGCTTTTTTACAGTTAAATACTGTTGTCCTCAACTTTTCTTTTTCCTTTTCTAGTCTTATATTGAAACTAATAATATTACAGTCACCGCTTTCCAACTGTTCCCCTACTTTTAGATTACTCATTACACAGAGCCAGGTCAAGTAGTGCTTCCCTCTTTATTGGAAGGAAGACCAGCTAAACCGGTGTCTTTCTGACAGGTAGTTTTAGTGAGTTCCACCAGTTTTAAATTCATCATGCAGGCGACTGCATGAGATCTACATTTCAGGAACCAGTGGCACTTCTGTGGATCTTGTGCAATGTCAAAGCAACTTAAGTTAAATAGCCTGCTCACAGCGATGTCTTTTAGCATTTCAAAGACTTAGATGATATTCCCTCTCAACTTCTTTTACACCAATGAAAACAAACTTATTTCCATGAATCTCTCCTCATAACAGACATAGGCCAGGATTCTCCTCCCAGCAGCTGTGTTTTGATGGGGTGGGACCTTCTCCGGCCCCTCCGACAACACTGCAACTCTGACTCAGTTTCCTGGATCTGGGTTCATTTGGTATGCATGGAGGGCTCCCGGTGGGATTCCCGTCACCAAGAGAGAGCCAGCCATTGCCCGGTTGCACAATCCTGGTGGTGCTACAGTGGGACTGCCACTGCAGCACATGAAGAGGTGGCTGGGCAGTTAAAGTGGCAGAAACGCCCCAAAGAATGGCACATCAGCTGCCTTATAGGCCGAGGCCTACCAAGCAAGGTAAGTGGGGGCCAGAGTGGAGGGAGAGGAGGCTGCTACAAGGCTCCATTGGCAGCAGCAACCATGCAGATGAAAGAAAAGACTACTTTCAGAAATAAATTTTTCTATCCAACTGAATTTAAGGTTTTTGATCACAATTGTAAGAAAAAATGCTTTACAGTGTCAACCTGAGAATTGGATATTCTGAAGGTTGACTTGTTTGTCCCTTTACAGCTCGTCCCAACTAACTGTAGTTTATTCACAACCCCACATTTTCTACTGCATTGACATTATTGCCACAAGGGAAATGCCCATCTCACCTTTGTCGCCCTAAAGAATCATGGAATCATTACTTCCTATCACGATTTTGATCTAAGATAACCTGATTAACACATTCAATAAGAGATTCACAGTTAAAAACCAGTAAAGACGTGTCACAGAGCCTTGCAGCTGTGTTGCCAGCCTATTCCACGTTTTCTGTGATCTCCTAAATTCCAGCTATGCTTGGCTGCAATTGCTAGGTAGGTCAAGAATTGCAATTGATCTTAATCCCTTCGACTTAATGACTGAGTCTCCTAAGGATATATACTTAGATCGTGGGATAGGCCAACTTACTGACCTTCTGCTAAACACTATCCCAACCTTCTGGTGCTAGGCAGGGCTGCAGTTGTGTTCTGCAAAGATCCAAATCCGCTGGATTCAGAACAGATATTGCATTCCTTTGTTTTTATCAGGTTCACAATAGCCTGAGAGGAGGTTCTGATGAAGAGCACACACCCAAAATGTCAAAACCTGTTTTTTCTCTTTACAGATGTTGGTTGAACTTCTGTGCATTTCCTATATTTTCTGTTGTTATTTTACCTGGGAGGAGGGTTTCCTCTGTATACTATTTGTAGTGAAATCATAAATGTGTATAAAGTATGTGTTTATGATTTCACTACAAATAGTATACAGAGGAAACCCTCCTCCCAGGTAAAATAACAACAGAAAATATAGCAGACAGTGCAAATCTTGTTCCTTAGTCTGCCTTCATGGAGTACAGTCAGTGTTTTCTTCTTCTGATGAAAGGTACTCAACCGGAAGTGTTAACTCTGTTTCTCTCTCCACAGATGCTATCTGACCTGTTGGAATGTTTTCAGCATTTTCTATTTTTATTTCAGATTTCCAGTATCTGCAGTATTTTGCTTTTGCTTTCTTTTTCCTTTTGACTCTTTGTAATCTCTCTAAGGAAACCTAGAAGGAGATCAATGAAGAATTAATTCTTCCATTGTGTCCCTAGCACTATCGTTTATCAGTTCTGACTCACTTATTATTTTTATTTACAGATGGCAGATATTGTAATGTTTTTAACCCAGTTTGCATCTTGCCTGCTATGATGCAAACTGTTCCACGTTCTGTTTCTCTGTGTCTGATTCCTATAAATACATATTACACATACAACCTGAGCTGCAAAATCTCAGCCAGCTTTGTAAAGGCAGAGCCTCCGTCCATCCCTTAGAAGGCCAGCTATGTCAGAGGGAATGGGACAAGGGATTGCCTAAGTCGGAAGTTTCTGCTTCCACAGCCTGCAAGGGACCCACATCAGAATGGAAGCCAGTATGCTGAGTTAGATTGAGTGTAATGACCTCCAGAAAGGTAAAACGAGCCCCACAGGGAGTGGGGTGGGAGGTGGGAGTAGGGAAGGTTCCAGCCTGGATTCCCAAATATCTGTAAAATGTTTTAAAATTTTAATATCGGCCGGGAGGGATTATATGGGATCTATGGGATTTCTGATAGCATGAGGCAAGCAGGCACCTGCTAGCCCCAAGTAACTCTGATTGGATCAGCGCTGGAGGATGCCATTGGAGATCTAGGCATAACTGTTGGGATCACGGCATGCTCGTTTTTGGGGCCTAAATTTTATTGGACTGTGTAACTGAATGCGAATACATTGTGAATCAACATACACGAGCCAGTGAATTTTTGTTGACTGTGAAAGGTCTCAACAGTGCAGCTGACGAAGGTTATTAAACATATGTGGC
Organism: Heptranchias perlo; assembly: GCF_035084215.1. Taxonomy (NCBI): domain Eukaryota; kingdom Metazoa; phylum Chordata; class Chondrichthyes; order Hexanchiformes; family Hexanchidae; genus Heptranchias; species Heptranchias perlo. The sequence goes on from NC_090327.1 coordinate 70,175,919, forward strand.
AGGGGGATGGGAACCGATGCAAGAAGTCAGTGGGAAATAAAGTGGTGACAGAAACAAAAGGCAGTAAGGGAGAGTGTACAGAACATGACCGGACAGATGGTCTGAGAAAGCAGAGCAAAGACCAAGGGAAGTCTAGATTAAACTTCATTTATTTCATAGCAAGAAGTCTGATGGGCAAGGCAGATGAACTCAGGGCATGGATGGGTACATGGGACTGGGATGTTATAGCTATTACTGAAACATGGCTAAGGGAGGGGCAGGACTGGCAGCTCAATGTTCCAGGGTACAGATGCTATAGGAAAGATAGAGCAGGAGGTAAGAGAGGAGGGGGAGTTGCGTTCTTGATTCGGGAGAACATCACGGCAGTAGTGAGAGGGGATATATCCGAGGGTTCGCCCACTGAGTCCATATGGGTAGAACTGAAAAATAAGAAGGGAGAGATCACTTTGATAGGATTGTACTACAGACCCCCAAATAGTCAACGGGAAATTGAGGAGCAAATATGTAAGGAGATTACAGACAGCTGCAAGAAAAATAGGGTGGTAATAGTAGGGGACTTTAACTTTCCCAACATTGACTGGGACAGCCATAGCATTAGGGGCTTGGATGGAGAGAAATTTGTTGAGTGTATTCAGGAGGAATTTCTCATTCAGTATGTGGATGGCCCGACTAGAGAGGGGGCAAAACTTGACCTCCTCTTGGGAAATAAGGAAGGGCAGGTGACAGAAGTGTTAGTGAGGGATCACTTTGGGACCAGTGATCATAATTCCATTAGTTTTAAGATAGCTATGGAGAAGGATACGTCTGGCCCAAAAGTTAAAATTCTAAATTGGGGAAAGGCCAATTTTGATGGTATTAGACAGGAACTTTCAGAAGTTGATTGGGAGAGTCTGTTGGCAGGCAAAGGGACGTCTGGTAAGTGGGAGGCTTTCAAAAGTGTGTTAACCAGGTTTCAGGGTAAGCACATTCCTTATAAAGTGAAGGGCAAGGCTGGTAGAAGTAGGGAACCTTGGATGACTCGGGAGATTGAGGCACTAGTCAAAAATAAGAAGGAGGCATATGACATGCATAGGCAGCTGGGATCAAGTGGATCCCTTGAAGAGTATAGAGATTGCCGGAGTAGAGTTAAGAGAGAAATCAGGAGGGCAAAAAGGGGATATGAGATTGCTTTGGCAGATCAGGCAAAGGTGAATCCAAAGAGCTTCTACAAATACATAAAGGGCAAAAGGGTAACTAGGGAGAGAGTAGGGCCTCTTAAGGATCAACAAGGTCATCTATGTGCGGAACCACAAGAGATGGGTGAGATCCTGAATGAATATTTCACATCGGTATTTACGGTTGAGAAAGGCATGGATGTTAGGGAACTTGGGGAAATAAATAGTGATGTCTTGAGGAGTGTTCATATTACAGAGAGGGAGGTGCTGGAAGTCTTAACGCGCATCAAGGTAGATAAATCTCCGGGACCTGATGAAATGTATCCCAGGACGTTATGGGAGGTTAGGGAGGAAATTGCGGGTCCCCTAGCAGAGATATTTGAATCATCCACCGCTACAGGTGAGGTGCCTGAAGATTGGAGGGTAGCAAATGTTGTGCCTTTGTTTAAGAAGGGCGGCAGGGAAAAGCCTGGGAACTACAGACCAGTGAGCCTGACATCTGTAGTGGGTAAGTTGTTAGAGGGTATTCTGAGGGACAGAATCTACAGGCATTTGGAGAGGCAGGGACTAATTAGGAACAGTCAGCATGGTTTTGTGAGAGGAAAATCATGTCTCACGAATTTGATTGAGTTTTTTGAAGGGGTAACCAAGAAGATAGATGAGGGCTGTGCAGTAGACGTGGTCTACATGGACTTCAGCAAAGCATTTGACAAGGTACCGCATGGTAGGTTGTTACATAAGGTTAAATCTCATGGGATCCAAGGTGAGGTAGCCAATTGGATACAAAATTGGCTTGACGACAGAAGACAGAGGGTGGTTGTCGAGGGTTGTTTTTCAAACTGGATGCCTGTGTCCAGCGGTGTGCCTCAGGGATCGGTGCTGGGTCCGCTGTTATTTGTTATTTATATTAATGATTTGGATGAGAATTTAGGAGGCATGGTTAGTAAGTTTGCAGATGACACCAAGATTGGTGGCATTGTGGACAGTGAAGAAGGTTATCTAGGATTGCAACGGGATCTTGATAAATTGGGCCAGTGGGCCGATGAATGGCAGATGGAGTTTAATTTAGATAAATGTGAGGTGATGCATTTTGGTAGATCGAATCGGGCCAGGACCTACTCCGTTAATGGTAGGGCGTTGGGGAGAGTTATAGAACAAAGAGATCTGGGAGTACAGATTCATAGCTCCTTGAAAGTGGAGTCACAGGTGGATAGGGTGGTGAAGAAGGCATTCAGCATGCTTGGTTTCATTGGTCAGAACATTGAATGCAGGAGTTGGGATGTCTTGTTGAAGTTGTACAGGGCATTGGTGAGGCCACACTTGGAGTACTGTGTACAGTTCTGGTCACCCTATTATAGAAAGGATATTATTAAACTAGAAAGAGTGCAGAAAAGATTTACTAGGATGCTACCGGGACTTGATGGTTTGACTTACAGGGAGAGGTTAGACAGACTGGGACTTTATTCCCTGGAGAGTAGGAGGTTAAGGGGTGATCTTATAGAAGTCTATAAAATAATGAGGGGCATAGATAAGGTCGATAGTCAAAATCTTTTCCCAAAGGTAGGGGAGTCTATAACGAGGGGGCACAGATTTAAGGTGAGAGGGGAGAGATACAAAAGGATCCAGAGGGGCAATTTTTTCACTCAAAGGGTGGTGAGTGTCTGGAACGAGCTGCCAGAGGCAGTAGTAGAGGCGGGTACAATTTTGTCTTTTAAAAAGCATTTGGACAGTTACATGGGGAAGATGGGTATCGAGGGATATGGGCCAAGTGCAGGCAATTGGGACTAGCTTAGTGGTATAAACTGGGCGACATGGACATGTTGGGCCGAAGGGCCTGTTTCCATGTTGTAACTTCTATGATTCTATAAGACAGCCAAGAATGAATGTTACATTGGGGTGGGCACACAGCATTTTGTTGGAACAAAATCCTGAAGTTCTAGTGCAAAATTGTATTTTATTTTTTCACATTTTTTAAGCCCTTTTCACTCACACATGATTGTGATAATAAACTCTAAAAACTTTTCCTTACAACTGATTCACCAAAAAACTCTCAGCCTCTCACTAAAGATACTGATACTGGTGAGCCTGAAGAAAATAGTTCCTCCCCTTCTTCCCTTTTGTGAACCTCTCTCCCTCATCTCCTCTTCTATTTTTCTCTTTCACTTTCCTTTCTGTGTATATCCTCTTCTTCCCCTTCATGTTCCTCTTTTCTTTCGTTCTATATATGCCAAGAAAGCATTTATATAGCACCTATCCCAAAGCGCTTTACAGCCAATTAAGCACTTTGTAAGTATGGTCCCTGTTGTAAATGTAAGGAAACACAGCAGCCAAATTGTGCGCAGCAAGATCCCATAAACAACAATCTGCTTTGTGATGTTGGTTGAGGGATAAATATTGGTCATGACGCGGGGGAGAACTCTCTCTGCTCTTCTTTGAATAGTGTCATGGGATCTTTTGCCTCCACTTGAGAAGGTAGACAGGGCTTTCGTTTAATATCTCACTTGAAAAACGGCTCTCTCAACAGTGCAATAATCACACAGCAATTCATTGAGATGTCAGCCTTGATTATGCGCTCAAGTTTCTGGAGTGGGATTTGAACCCACGACCTTCTTGGCTCAGAGGTGAGAATGCTACTACTAAGCTAAGCTGCAGGGTGACCATGGTTGGGAACTTAATATTCCAGGGTACTTGACTTTTAGAAAAGATAGGCAAAATGGAAAAGGTGGGGGGTAATCTTGATAATAAAGGATGAGATAAAGGCAATAGTGAGAAAGGATCTTTGCTCAGAAAATCAGGATGTAGAATCAGTATGGGTGGAGCTAAGGAATAACAAGGGGCAGAAAACACTGGTGGGAGTAGTTTATAGGCCCCCTAACAGTAATTATAGAATCATAGAATGGTTACAGCATGGAAGGAGGTCATTCGACCCATCGAGTCCATGCTGGCTCTCTGCAAGAGCAATCCAGTTAGTCTCACTCCGCCGCCCTATTCCCGTAGCCCTGCAAATTTTTCCCTTCAAGTACTTATCCAATTCCTTTTTGAAAGCCATGATTGAATCTGCCTCCACCACCCCATCTGGCAGTGCATTCCAGATCATAACCACTTGCTGTGTAAAAACGTTTTTCCTCATGTCGCCTTTGGTCCTTTTGCCAATCACCTTAAGTCTATGTCCTCTGGTTCTTGACCCTTCTGCCAATGGGAACAGTTTCTCTCTATCTACTCTATCTAGACCCTTCATGATTTTGAATACCTCTATCAAATCTCCTCTCAACCTTCTCTGCTGTAAGGAGAACAACCCCAGCTTCTCCAGTCTATCCAAGTAACTGAAGTCTCTCATCCCTGGAATCGTTCTAGTAAATCTCTTCTGCACCCTCTCTAAGGCCTTCACATCCTTCCTAAAGTGCGGTGCCCAGAACTGGACACAATATTCCAGTTGTGGCCGAACAAATGTTTTATGAAGGTTCATCATGACTTCCTTGCTTTTGTACTCTATGCCTCTATTTACAAAACCCAGGATCCCATATGCTTTCTTAACTGCTTTCTCAACAGACCCTGCCACCTTCAACGATTTGTGCACATATACCCCCAGATCTCTCTGTTCCTGCACCCCTTTTAGAATTGTACCCTTTAGTTTATATTGCCTCTCCTCATTCTTTCTATCAAAATGTTTCACTTCACACTTTTCTGCATTAAATTTCATTTGCCACATGTCCGCCCATTCCACCAGCCTGTCTATGTCCTTTCGAAGTCTACCACTATCCTCCTCACTGTTTACTACCCTTCTAAGTTTTGTGTCATCTGCAAATTTTGAAATTGTGCCCTGTACACCCAAGTCCAAGTCATTAATATATATCAAGAAAAGCAGTGGTCCTAGGACCGACCCCTGGGGAACACCACTGTATACCTTCCTCCAGTCCGAAAAACAACCGTTCACCACTACTGTCTGCTTCCTGTTACTTAGCTAATTTTGTACCCATGCTGCCACTGCCCCTTTTATTCCATGGGCTTCAATTTGATGACAAGCCTATTATGCAGCACTTTATCAAACGTCTTTTGGAAATCCATATACACCACATTAAACGCATGGCCCTCATCAACCCTCTCTGTTACCTCATCAAAAAGCTCAATCTAGTTAGTTAAACACAATTTGCCTTTAACAAATCCATGCTGGCTTTCCTTTATTAATCCACACTTGTCCAAGTGACTGTTAATTTTGTCCCGGATTATCATTTCTAAATGTTTCCCCACCACCGAGGTTAAATTGACAGGCCCACAGTTGCTGGGTTTATCCTTACACCCTTTTTTGAACAAGGGTGCAACATTTGCAATTCTCCAGTCCTCTGGCACCACCCCATATCTAAGGATGATTGGAAGATTATGGCCAGTACCACCACAATTTCCACCCTTACTTCCCTCAGCAACCTAGGATGCATCCCTTCCGGACCAGGTGACCTTTCTACTTTAAGTACAGTTAGCCTTTCTAGTACCTCCTCTTTATCAATTTTTAGCCCATCCAGTATCTCAACTATCTCCTCTTTTACTGTAATTTTGGCAGCATCTTCTTCCTTGGTAAAGACAGATGTGAAGTACTCATTTAGTACCTCAGCCATGCCCTCTGCCTCAAGCATAGATCTCCTTTTTGGTCCCTACTCAGTCCCACCCCTCCTCTTACTATTTTGTATGCCTATCAAAGACTTTTGGATTCCATTTTATGTTAGCCGCCAGTTTATTCTCATACTCTCTCTTTGCCCCTCTTATTTCCTTTTTCACTTCCCCTCTGAACCTTCTATATTCAGCCTGGTTCTCACTTTTATTATCAACCTGACACCTGTCATACAGCCCTTTTTCCTGTTTCATCTTACTCTCTATCCCTATTGTCATCCAGGGAGCTCTGGCTTTAGTTACCCTAACTTTCTCCCTCGTGGGAATGTACCTGGACTGTACCCGAACCATCTCCTCTTTAAAGGCCGCCCATTGTTCAATTACAGTTTTGCCTGCCGATCTTAGTTATAGTGTTGGACAAAATATAAATCAGGAAATCAGAGGAGCATGTAACAAGGGTAATGCAATAATCATGGGGGACTTTAACCTTCATATAGACTGGGGACACCAAATTGGCAAAAGTAGTTTGGAGGACGAGTTGATGGAATGCATACAAGATGGTTTTCTAAAACAATTTATCAAGGAACAACTAGGGAACAGATTATTTTAGATCTAGTATTGTGTAATGAGACAGGGTTAATTAATAATCTTATAGTAAAGGATCCTCTGGGGTAGAGTGATCATAATATGATAGAATTCCATATTGAGTTTGAGAGTGATGTAATTAAGTCCGAAACTAGAGTCTTAAATTTAAACAAAGCCAATTACATAGGGATGAGGGGAAAGTTGGCTAAGCTAGATTGAGAAATTAGATAAAAAGACATGCAATAGATAAGCAATGGTGAAAATTTAAAGAAATAATTCTCAACGAATATACATTCCCTTGAGGAATAAAAAGTCCACAGGAAAAGTGATCCGACTGTGGCTAACTAGAGAAGTTAAGTATTAGATTAAAAGACGCGGCTTACAATGTTGCCAAAAAAGAAGTAAGCCTGAGGATTAGAAGGGTTTTAGAAATCAGCAAAGGATGACCAGGAAATTGATAAAAAGGGAGAAAATTGAATATGAGAGTAACAGTTCCTATGGATTGGAAGGTAGCAAATGTAACCCTGCTTTTCAAGAAAAGAGGGAAAGAGAAAACAGGGAACTATAGGCCAGTTAGCCTGATATCAGTAGTAGAGAAAATGTTGGTATCTATTATTAAGGATATTGTAACAGGGCACTTAGAAAATCATTATATGATATAGGCAGAGTCAACAGTTTTATGAAAGGAAATCGTGTTTGACAAATCTATTACAGTTTCTTGAGGGTGTAACTAAAGGGTAGATAAGGGGGAACCAGTGGATGTAATAGATTACAATAGATACTAATGATTTAGATGAGGGGATCGAGTGTAATGTATCCAAGTTTGCTGATGATACAAAGCTAGGTGGGCTGCAAAGGGAAATATACTCAGGTTAAGTGAGTGGGCGAGAAGGTGGCAGATGGAGTATAACGTGGGGAAATGAAAAATTATCCACTTTTGGTAGGAAGAATAGAAAAACGGAATATTTTTTAAAAGGTGAAAGACTAAGAAATGTTGATAGTCAGAGGGATTTGGGTGTCCTTGTACGCGAATCACAGAAAGTTAACATGCAGGTACAGCAAGCGATTAGGAAGGCAAATGGTATGTTAGCCTTTATTGCAGGGGGGTTGGAATATAAGAGTAAGGAGGTCTTGCTGCAATTATATAGGCTCTGGTGAGACCACACCTTGAGTACTGTGTACAGTTTTGGTCTGCTTACCTAAGGAAGGATATACTTGCCTTAGAGGTGGCGCAACGAAGGTTCATAAGATTGATTTCTAGGATGAAAGGGTTATCCTCTGAGGAGAAATTGAGTAGAATGGGCCTATATTCTCTGGAGTTTAGAAGAATGAGAGGTGATCTCATTGGAACGTATAAAATTCTTAGAGGGCTTGACAGGGTAGATGCTGAGAGGCTCTTTCCCCTGGCTGGAGAGTCTACAACCAGGGGTCATAGTCTCAAGATAAGGGATTGGCCATTCAGGACCGAGATGAGGAAAAATTTCTTCACTCAGAGGTTTGTGAATCTTTGGAATTCTTTACCCCAGAAGGGTGGATTCTCAGTCGTTGAGTATATTCAAGACTGAAATCGATGGATATTTGGACACTAAGGGTATCAAGGGATATGGGGATAAGGTGGGAAAGTGGAGTTGAGGTAGAAGATCAGCCATGATTTCATTGAATGGTGGAGAAGCTCGAGTGGCCTTATGGCCTACTCCTGCTCCGATTTCATACGTTCTTATGTTCTTATCAATTAGTTTCTTCCTTTCTGTGTCTCTCAAATTCATCCCCCTGTGTTGGTTTCTGTCTCTCTTTGATCCTTCTCTTCCCTCTCTGCTGTCCCTTTTGTTTCTCTCTGCCTTTTGTCTCTCTTACCCTCTTCCTTTCAGTGTCCCTCACCTTCTTTCTTCTGTGAGTGTTTCTTTCTACTCTGTCTTTTGGTATTTCTGTCCACTCTTCCCCTACTATCGTTCACTTCCTTTATTTGTGTCTCTCAACTCATTCCTTCTGTCTGTCTCCACTGACTCAATCTCTTCCATCTCTCTCCTTTCTCAGTCAGTCTCTACTCCCCCTCCCCACCACCCATTCCTTCTGTGCTGTCCCTCTTTGCCTTTCTCTCTCCTTTCTTCTGTTCCTCTTTGCCTCTTCATAGTTTCTCTCTTTCCCCTCTTCTTTCTGGTTTGCTGTCCCTCTCTTCCTCTCTACCCATTCTGGTTTACATTTTATCTCTTTCTGGTTTGCTCTCTCTCTCTCCTTTCCAGTTCATGCACTCATCTTTTCTGGATTACTCTCTTCTTTTATGAATTGCTCTTGCTCTCCCTCTCTCTCCACCTCGAGTTCCCTCTCTCTCTCTCCCTCTTTCTGGTCATATTTTCTTTCTTTCCTCCTTCTGATTCACATTCCCACTCACTAACCCCTCCCCCATTTCTAATTCACATTCTCTGTTTCACTGCTGAAACTGTCCAGAATGTCGTTTAGAGTGGCCATTAAAACAGGAAACATGTGAGTGGTGCAAGCAGCGCTGCTGCTGCAAGAAAGGACTACGGCTTTTGTGAGGTTGGAAATAGTGGGGAAATTTTTTTAAAAATACACCCAGGAGTTGCGCTGATGAGACGGACTTGCCCTGAATGACATAAAATTGAGCCAATCAAAAAAAAGGCACACTGGGGGCAATTTTAACCTAACCCGTCCATCGGAAAACTGATGGGAATCGGGTGCATTGCTGATTTTACACCCTCTCCTTTGAAGTCAACGGAGACTAATATTGGGCGGAGTGTAAAACCGGCATTCGACCCAATCCCATGGTTTCCCGTCCAGCGAGTTAGGCTAAAATTACCCCCATAGTTCTGTCTGCTGCCAGTATCATTCCAGTTGAGTTGATTTTTTAAAGGGCACTCACTCATGCCACGAAAATTGCATTTGAAAGTTGTAGATTCTCAAAATAAATGCAAATTTGCAACATGATGCCCACACATGCATTGGGGTGAGATCATCAAACGTCTCAGTAAAGGGAATAAATGGTTTACCACCATCTCACTTTGAGGAATCAATTACAGTGATAAATTAAAGTTGGTGCTGCCTCAGATACTTATAAGGGGCTCGATTTTAGCGTCGGGTTTCCTGCGGGTTGCCAGCGGGGGGGCCCCGAAAATCCCGATATCCAGTCACGTGACTGGATCGCGCTGAGATCCCGGCCACTTCCGGGTGCCGCGCTGACGTGCGGGGCTGCGTGCGCAGGCCCCGCTGGTGGGAATCCCGCAGGCAATTAAAGCCAGCGGGGTTCCACTTGAGTGTACTTACCTTGCTTGTTGAGGTCATTAAATGAGCTGAAGCAGCTGTCAAAACAGGAAGTGTGGGATTTTAGCTTCAAGGCAGTGAGTTTCACACACTGGGGGAAACAGTCTCCCTTCAACCGGTGGTGTTCCAGCCAGCAGCCTGTGGCAGCTGCCAAGGTGCACTCCACAGCGGGTGGGAGAGCCCTCACCCACGCAGGAGGCCACCGCGTCACGTAGGGCAACCCCTGCCCTCCACCACCCCCCGCCAAGCCAGAGGACAGACCGACGTGAAACCGCAGCCCTAGTGATAGGAACCACCTACCTACCCTGCACAACCCCTCAGACCAACACCTGCCAGATGGGTGGTGCGTTGACATCCTCGGAGGACGAACAGCATGACCAGCCCCAGCAGCCTCGCAGTCCACGCCATCCACCTCTGACACGTGGAGCTCCACAACACAGTGCTGTGACACATCCACCTGTACAGCAGGAGGGAGGGCTACCACAGAGAGAGACGCATCGCAGAGGGCACTACCCTCCGCACAGGGTCCACAGACCGAGGCGCAGCTCCCCGGACCTCTCTGAGCAGCAGTGCACACGGAGGCGCAGATTCACTCGACATGTAGTCGTGGAGATCTGCAGGCTCTTTCATGCCGAGCTGCTCCTGGCTGTCCCCAGCACCATCTGCTTACCTGTCGCTGCCAAAGTCACCACTGCCCTCCACAACTTCTCCTCCGCATCCTTCCAGGGTGCAGCCGGGTACACCGCCGATGTCTCTCAGTCGTCTGCGTGGAAGAGCCCTGCAAATACACCTGCACCTACTCTGCAGTAACACAATGGGTGGCATCAGTGGTGGGTCCTCATAGTGATACCCAGGAGCGGGCATTATTGGACACAACAGACAGGATTCGCGGAGACATGGCAGTGGTGGTGCCAATATAATGTGTGATGTTTGTTGCTCTGAAATTCAATATAGGTAACACCCATGGCAAACCCTCAGACACCCTTGTGCATCCCCTTCATGCTCACGACACGTTTGCCTTACGCTGCCTACTGCACATATGCGTGCATGCCCTGTGGCTGCAGCACAGGTGGTGGCAGGTTGAGTGAGGCTGGCCGTGAGAGAGATGCACGAGAGGGTGAGTATGGGATAGAGCCATGAGATTGTATGAGGATTGGGTTGCGTGTTAGTGGCGGGTGAGTACTGGCGAGGTGAGTAGGTGCAGGTAAGATGAGGATGGGGTTTGAGTGGGTATGAGGGGTGATGTGACAGAGTAGTGTTGGCGGTGCCGAAGGAGATGTGGGGTGGGGGCAGTGTTGTGGCAGACGGAGTGTAGGGGAAAGACTACGTGTTCTCATTGTGGCTGACCTACTGAGGTCATTGGAGCGCCTCCTGCACTGTATGCAGGTGGGCGATATGTTGGTGGTGCACGTGACCCCCTCTGCCACCTCGAGCCAGGCCTTCTTGGTGGCAGAGGCAGGCCGCTTCCTCCCGCCCGCCGGGTGGAAGATCTCTGTCCTCCCCCTCCTCCTCACCCCATCTGATGATACCTGGGGTGAGGCATCATTAAACTGGGAGCAGCCTTCCCCCTGGGCTGCTCCATGCTGTAATTTGTTCCATTGGTTGCAGCATCTGTCAGTGGAGGACTGCCCCTTTAAGTAGAGAGCCTCCAGCTGACAGATCGTACTGCGCATGCGCAGCCCGCCCGACGCGCAGACCAGCAGCGCGGAGCCCGGAGGAGCAGGTAAGTGATTCCAATTAGTGCATTGCCTGCTACGATCGCGCGGGCAACCCACTAATTTCACCGGGCGCGGAGGCCACGCATCCGAAACCCAACCCGCCAGAAACCCGCAGGCCTGCTAAAATCAGGCCCAATCTTACTGCACAGACCCGTTGAATTGTGTAAATCTGAGAATTAAACAAATGATTGCTTGGTGAGGATAAATATTGTTTCAACGATAAAGGAAACTGAAAGATTGGCAGCTGTGTTTAGAATGACTTGTTTAGACTGCATTCTCACATTGATGGGATGAATCTATTTGTTTAATAATTATTCATTTATATCTTTTAGATTTACCTTCATTTTGAATTTTTGGAAGGCCAGAGGGTGATTTAGTGCTGCTTATTAGATCAGGTCAGCTTGAAAAGCCACCCATCTAGAAAATGTCCTTAGCGACTAAAGGAAGAGATGAGCAAAGATTGCCTTTTACAGTTGATAAAGCTGCAATGGGATTTTAACTCCATGATGTAATATAAAGAAAACCAGCTGTAAGAAAGTTTTTAAATTGAGCTTCGGCCATTAAGGAATCAAACATGTCAGTTCCATACAACGGCCAAAAATTCCTTTAAAATTGCACTTTGCCTTTTCTTTAAACCAAATCATTGATTTAAAATATCACCCTACTTCCATGATTCACTCCTCCAACACATTCTATTTTGGGCTGGACCACCCTCATGAATGTATCCCCTGAGGGGGATTTTCAGATCGCTGGTCACAGAGCGAGTAAATTTGGAAGCTATTTGGTTTCGCTCATTCTGTATACCTGGTTAAAAGACAGGCTGAGAGGATGAGGACTGCATGGCTGAAAGTTTTAGTACATTACTGCATCAGCCAAAAGTAACAGTGGTCATGACACTATTGTATGAATACCAATCGAATAATTTATTTTAAGGCATCTTTTCCCTGCAATCTCCTTGTGCTACACACCATTCATGGTCAGGAGGATGGGCAGACAACCTCTCTCATTCCTCAGCCAGTGCTCTTCCAAAAGCAGCACAACAGTCTGGATGCCTCTCCCTGTGATTTTCCATCTTCTTCCTGTGGGGAAGCATCTGGTCTCCACTTTTCACCGTTCCACATTGTCCGATATCAGGAACTCTCAGGAGTGAGGGCTAACAGGCAGGAAGACACATCTCACCTTTCCACATAGCATTTTAATTCTCACCATGTAACGCCATCCACAGAAAAACACCTTAATATTCCATATATTTAAAGGGCATGAGGGGCAGTGACTATTGCTGATCATACTGTTGAGCTGACTGCACAGGGCAAATTTGAAGGCATAATTACATAAAAATTAAACGATCATTGCTTTTGCATTAATGACATTGACAGAGGGTGCACTAAAAATAATGTTGCTTCTTAACTATTATAAAATTGGGTAATATCTTTTCCTGCTACTGAGCTTATGTCAATTTTAGCTCTATGGGTGGTCCTAGTTCCTTGATTTGCTGGTACTAATTTGCATGAACATGATTTTTTTTACAAAGGCAACACATGCAGATGATAATTGATCCCGTGAAATCAATAAACTGCATTTTCAGTTGCCGTGGAAGGAAACTACTGAGGGCTCAGGTGGTTCAATAGTCTAAAGGTCAGAAGGTTTCACCATTGTGGCCTGCACTCATTAAGAAACACAGATGACACAATAACATCATATTATTAATATTGATAATCAAAAAGTATAATGTAAAACCTCTTGAAAAATATTAACTGCAAAATATATCCGCACATACAAAATACATGAACTCAGAAATATATGAAATGGAGATTTAAATAAAAACTGTGAATGGTGGAAATCTGGGGGAAAATGTCCACACACAATGGACTGTTTTAAGAGTTATTTTTGGTGCTGATTGAAATATCACACATTCCCTACATTCCAAGCATATGTTAAGCTCAATCCAAGAGTTAAAATTTTGCTCTGGTGCATTGGAAGATTGCACTGTGTGCTCTAGCTGCCCTAGATCTTTGTCACTCTCATCAAATTAAGGGTAGTGGAGGGGGTGGGGAGGGGGAATTGGACCTCGTTGCACCCATTTTTCAGGGTCGAAACAAAGTGGGGGGGGGGCAACAAGATACAATTTTACAGGTGCCCAAGGGTGCCTGAAATACATCTAATAAGCCATTTTGGCTTGGGCGATATTCAGGTGTCCTTGGTGACAATTTTAAACGGGCATTAGGTCCCTTGAATATGCTGATGAGGAGCTTAATGCCTGTTTAAGGATCGCTCCAGGAAATTTGTCTTCACTGAGTGGAATATAAGCTGGGAACACTCCACTCTGAGCAACAGAACCAAGGGTCCTTAAAGAAATATATTAAAATATATAAAAAGCTGGTTAAAATCAGAGCTTTAACTCCAATGACAGGAGTACAATGCTGTAAGCAAATAAGTTATATCTTAGAAATAGGATTAAGGGATGGAAAAGTAGCTTCTCCGCACAGCCGAGTACTAATTTATATAGACCAGAACGTCCCACGTTTCATTTCCAGTGTCGGCTAAGTTAACTAATCTCAGCCAGGGAGGAAGTAGGGATGCTACGTTTTACCTCATAGCCCCAGGATAAAGAAGAAAAATCAGCCACGGTTCCCTCTCCTGAGTTCTATCAAGTGGCCCCTGCTGGAGAGTATATGTGGGTAAGGCGAGGTCATCAGAGGATCACCCTCAAGTGCAATGTCCTCCATGGTGAAATAGGCTGCCAGCACTCACTATCAATGCTCACACATAAAGAAATGTCATTTGGAAGAGGTACTGGAAGATTGCTGACACCTATGACCCTGCAAGGCATAGCAGATCAGGAAAAAAAGGAGAGAAAAATGAATTTAAAAAAACAACAGGAAAGAACTTCCTCAATTAAGTTGAAGTTTTGTATTTACACCAGCATAGAAGAAGGAAATGTCATTGGCCAGTCAAACCCATTCTTTCCACACTAACATGTACAACCTACCCCACACCCATTTAATCAAGCAAAAATCCAGAATATTCAACCACACTTACATGTTTACTATTCAGCTCTGTTTCTTCTAGTCTCTTGTCCAAGTCAAATATTTTGCTTACATTTACATTATCTTTGACTTTCAGCATTTGAAAGACCTGGATCATGTATCACTTCAATGTTATTTTGCCCAAGAATATGAGTGGAGAATACAAGTTTCCCTTCATAAATTGGAGGCCTAAGCGTTGGAATCACCAGGGGAGAGCATCCAAGTCATTGCCTATTATCCTTACTTTTCGCTGAATCCTCTCCAACCCTCAAAAACTACATACAATAATACAAATGCAGTGACATATTCAAGGTCAACATAAGTTCTTTAAATTTACAGTCAAATGCCTTTGAAGTTTCCCTTGGTATTTTAATAGCTTTTACTTGGTAATTATTTTAACAAACAAATCAATCTTATATTTATTTTCATTTTGTCTCTTTCCAACAGTTGCTGTCCAAATCTATCAGATCTCTCTCTCTTAGGGACATATTTTCCTCTTTTGTTTAAAAAACAGATTAAATGCACATTTTTCATGGTATTCCATGACCTGCTAGCAAAATCTTAAGGACATGTGGTTTTGAAATGTAGATTGTCGAGAATCCAATTTCATTATTGGTAATCAAACACTAGCAGTAAATCACAACAGACCTGCAATTATGATCTTTTAACACTGTTGCATAATTTTTTTCAAAAATGGCTCAACAAAGGAAAGCCTGATTTAGTGACCTGCATGTACTTGTGAACAGTATAGAATCATAGAATCATAGAAGTTTACAACATGGAAACAGGCCCTTCGGCCCAACATGTCCATGTCGCCCAGTTTATACCACTAAGCTAGTCCCAATTGCCTGCACTTGGCCCATATCCCTCTATACCCATCTTACCCATGTAACTGTCCAAATGCTTTTTAAAAGACAAAATTGTACCCGCCTCTACTACTGCCTCTGGCAGCTCGTTCCAGACACTCACCACCCTTTGAGTGAAAAAATTGCCCCTCTGGACCCTTTTGTATCTCTCCCCTCTCACCTTAAATCTATGCCCCCTCGTTATAGACTCCCCTACCTTTGGGAAAAGATTTTGACTATCTACCTTATCTATGCCCCTCATTATTTTATAGACTTCTATAAGATCACCCCTAAACCTCCTACTCTCCAGGGAAAAAAGTCCCAGTCTATCCAACCTCTCCCTATAAGTCAAACCATCAAGTCCCGGTAGCATCCTAGTAAATCTTTTCCGCACTCTTTCTAGTTTAATAATATCCTTTCTATAATAGGGTGACCAGAACTGTACACATTATTCCAAATGTGGCCTCACTAATGTCTTGTACAACTTCAACAAGACATCCCAACTCCTGTATTCAATGTTCTGACCAATGAAACCAAGCATGCTGAATGCCTTCTTCACCACCCTATCCACCTGTGACTCCACTTTCAAGGAGCTATGAACCTGTACTCCTAGATCTCTTTGTTCTATAACTATCTCCAACGCCCTACCATTAACGGAGTAGGTCCTGGCCCGATTCGATCTACCAAAATGCAACACCTCACATTTATCTAAATTAAACTCCATCTGCCATTCATCGGCCCACTGGCCCAATTTATCAAGATTCCGTTGCAATCCTAGATAACCTTCTTCACTGTCCACAATGCCACCAATCTTGGTGTCATCTGCAAACTTACTAACCATGCCTCCTAAATTCTCATCCAAATCATTAATATAAATAACAAATAACAGCGGACCCAGCACCGATCCCTGAGGCACACCGCTGGTCACAGGCCTCCAGTTTGAAAAACAACCCTCTACAACCACCCTCTGTCTTCTGTCGTCAATCCAATTTTGTATCCAATTGGCTACCTCACCTTGGATCCCGTGAGATTTAACCTTATGTAACAACCTACCATGCGGTACCTTGTCAAAGACTTTGCTAAAGTCCATGTAGACCACGTCTACTGCACAGCCCTCATCTATCTTCTTGGTTACCCCTTCAAAAAACTCAATCAAATTCGTGAGACATGATTTTCCTCTCACAAAACCATGCTGACTGTTCCTAATCAGTCCCTGCCTCTCCAAATGCCTGTAGATCCTGTCTCTCAGAATACCCTCTAACAACTTACCCACTACAGATGTCAGGCTCACTGGTCTGTAGTTCCCAGGCTTTTCCCTGCCGCCCTTCTTAAACAAAGGCACAGCATTTGCTACCCTCCAATCTTCAGGCATCTCACCTGTAGCTGTCGATGATTCAAATATCTCTGCTAGGGGACCCGCAATTTCCTCCCTAACCTCCCATAACGTCCTGGGATACATTTCATCAGGTCCCGGAGATTTATCTACCTTGATGCGCGTTAAGACTTCCAGCACCTCCCTCTCTGTAATATGTACACTCCTCAAGACATCACTATTTATTTCCCCAAGTTCCCTAACATCCATGCCTTTCTCAACCGTAAATACCGATGTGAAATATTCATTTAGGATCTCACCCATCTCTTGTGGTTCCGCACATATAATGGAGAAACAGAGTGACATTGTTGGTGTAGGAGGATGATTGCCAAACTTAATATGGAAACAATATGCATGGTCACAGACAATGTGACCTTCATGTTAACAACTTGGAGGACCTGGAGGGAGGCCTGGTACAAGTTGAATAATTTAAAGAAGAACACAAAGGCAACAGTACAGTAACAGCACACGTATGGACATGAAAGTCAAATAGCTCTCATACAGTGTTCTCAATTTTCTGCTCACTTCTATCTTTTCACCAAAATCAACAAATGTAGAAAGATTTGTTGGTTTCAATGCACACTGCTCTTATGTTAGAAAGACAAAACTGGCATATAACTGCAGGGCCCAGTACTAAACAGGTACTGTTATCAGCATAATTATTTTTGGTCAATCAGGTGTGTAGAAACCCATCGCCATGCTTATGATTCTCCAAACAAAGCTGCTGAGGTATCTATATAGGTTCTCTTCACCTTATATTGAGTGCAAATTCTCTCCCTGTTGAGACACATCTCACTTACCTAAGTCCCATGGGCTTAAGCACAGGTTGGCAAGAGCCAAGGCTTAGGGAACCCATGTATGGCCAAGGGTACTGCTGGAGTTTAACCAACTAAAACCATGCAGCTTACCAGCCAGGACCACCTTGCCCATTATGACAATGACTTGCAGAATTATTTGGAGCCAAGTAGGAAGTATTCCTGCTTCCAGTGTTATAACTCAATGATTCTAGGTTTACCCCTCCAGTTCCCATTAATGAACTAGACTGAATGGTTATTCATCAATAGTGACCTAGAGCACTGCAGACGTGCCATTCCCCATCAAACAGTGATTACACCACTGGAGGCATGCAGCTTATCTCTCTGCAACGGATAATGGTAGACACTGAACCCTGGATATGTGAGCACACATTCTCATACCCAGCCTCCAAATAACAACTTCCAGCAGCTGTCATTCCAAGACTGAGAGTTTCCTCATCAGGAGACATCCACTTTGAGCATGGCGGAAGGACC
The DNA here is from genome assembly GCF_035084215.1 of Heptranchias perlo. NCBI lineage: Eukaryota > Metazoa > Chordata > Chondrichthyes > Hexanchiformes > Hexanchidae > Heptranchias > Heptranchias perlo. The sequence goes on from NC_090327.1 coordinate 70,193,786, forward strand.
AGTGCAGGATACCTTGTGATGTGTCAGCCACCTTGATTTTTTTTATTCGTTCATGGGATGTGGGTGTCACTGGCAAGGCCGGCATTTATTGCCCATCCCTAATTGCCCTTGAGAAGGTGGTGGTGAGCCGCCTTGAACCGCTGCAGTCTGTGCGGTGAAGGTCTAGACTACTACTAGCCTTCTCGGCCAGCTGGGCGCATGAGATGTGCCTTAGTAGTACGGGTGTCTGCCAACAATATTTACATAAGGTGACCTCCCCCGGACCCTACAGTCGAATCTGGAGCGGAACTGACTGGTGGGTGCATCCTGGCACTCATACCAGGAGATCAGTCCATGTCATCTATGCCACAAACATAACCTGTGTTGAAACTTTGCTGTTACTGAAGAAAGACAAGAAAGAGCAAAGTGCTTTTCTCTCCTTCTCAGAGGGATCCTGAAGGACTGTGCCCAGGCTGAAGTTGCTTCCACCAGAACGTCAGGTACTGATACAAATCAACAACTGGGAGAGACCTGTATCTTTGAATCAAATCGGGATCCCGTCTTCAGCTGTGCAAATCCATAATACCGCATTTTGGGGCACACAAAACCATATCCCACCACTTAACCCATTGTTCAAGATGGTGAGTAAAGTCCATTAGATCGTCAGATGAAATTACCAACCACACAACATTATCTGCAAAAGGAAGTATTGTAATTTTTCCAAAAATGGCCAGAGCAGACACTCCAAATGCATCCAATACAATGCCACCCAACACATAATTGATGAAGTCATCGAGTAGGATGGCTGATAGTGAACAACAATGCTTCCCTCATCTTTCAAGAGCTTAGTCAGTCTATCATCTAACCTTGCATAGACTTTGAAGCTGGAGTATCCAGGATGCGGCCAATATCCCCAAAAGCTTTTAACTTTTTCATGACAGTCATATGAGGCATTAGGTCTAAACCTAATGAAAATAATGTAAGTGGGTTTCCCTGGAGACTTGCAGTCTTCCATATCCTTGTACAAGCCTGCTGTACATATTCCTGCAATCCTGCCTCATACATTCCTCTTGAGACTGAAATCTAGCCGGTTCCTTTCTGATTACTCTGCAGAGTGCCAATGTATTTGGTATACATGCTGCAATAACCCAAATAACACCTTAAAAAACCACATGTCACTGAGATTCCTCTTAGCGTTGCGTCTCATTAGGATTCCGCACTCTGGAACATCAATAGTATGTGTGCCTCAAACAGAAACTCATTGGCTACATTATCCACCATTGTGTCTGCCCAACTAGCACAATGAGATTTGAAGCATGTGCAGACTAGGCAGAGTTTGAATTTTTTGTACACAGAGAATTGTTAAGACATTGGGTGCTGTACCAGAAGCATTGAATGGTGACGTGCTCCCTCCCCAGTTATCAACTGCTTGCCACCTGTTTTTAAGGTGAGAAACAGGTAGCTGGCAATTGAAAACCACCCCCTTGGTCTAATGAGAACTATAGTCTAGCTGTAAACACAAGTAAGGTGTTGGGGAAAAGCTTGAACCATAACAGTCACCAGTTCCACTGAAGCAACCACCAGTACAGATACAAATTTTGCAGAACAAACATAGAGAGCATGAGGAGGAAGTACAGGGTCAAGCACAGAGCACAGAGGATGAAAGAATATCAGTGTTGTGAGCTGATTAACCTTCTTCAGGGAGAAGATCCAGGAGGCTGAGTACCCCTCCAATGTTGTATAGGGCATGCTTTCCGATGGAGGATACTGGAACACATGGTCCGCATTGGTCACTTGCCTCTGTACACACAGCACAGGAAGTAGGTATGGTTGTTGATACCAACGATTCTCTGCACTGCAGTGTGCCATTGAGTTAGTGACAACCCAAAGACACCTGCAGTTGAGACCCCGGTAGATTACATCTGTCATACTTTCATCGTACAGAAAATAAAATGTAAAGTGTCCAGGCATAAGCCTAATCGAATATGTGCAGTTCTCTCCATAAATATACAGGTAAAGTGAATAAATAATTGTAAATGTGTCCAATAGAAAACAGTGTCCAATTGTAGACCTCAATGGAAGAACATGACAACGAAACCCTTACATGTTCATCTTCCTACCTGCAGTGACTGGTTTGCTGCCGGTGGTCACTCACTGGTCTGGGATTCAACAGTGCATATGCAGGAGCCATCACTACCCACTGGCTGGGGAGAATGTGAGGAGTGGCCATTTGTTCAATATCTCATGGTCTGTATCACAAGGGCATTATGCCTGGAGGGTGGGCTGGACTTGAAATGGCCTGAGGAGCTGCCACATGTCTCTGGAAGTGAATTTGGGCTACCATCATTTGGCTGCACTTGGGGCAACCACTCATATATGGTTGCAGGACTAGGGCTGATGGGCCTAGTGTTTCTCGGACATGAAGCCAGCTACATCTCAGCATCACAGCTGGATCTATCACAGATCCAAAGGTTTGCAGAGCATGGCTACACTCCTGTGTCAATAACAATTTTCTCTCCAGTGTACAATCCCCTCCTCCCTGGGGAAAATCAACTGGCCTATATTCAGCACCTTCTCACAATGACACAGGTGTGCTAGAAACATAGCAGTATAGGGGAATCACAGGCACAAACATACATCCTATTGGTCTGTAGCACCATGTGTTGTCACTCCAAAATGCTGAACCAGATGGTGTACAACAACGTCTCCTGTTTGCCCCAGAGCTGAGCATCAAATACTTTGGGGTAGAGTTTCTGCTTTGGCTGCAATTGGGAAATTGAGCCCAAAAAATGCTTGAAATTGCGTTGGTTAGGTTACAGTTCAAGTTTCCAATAGAATTTATTTGCATAATCACAAATGTAAAATCTTCCATGAACCAGTGCAAGGGGACAGCGTAATAGAACGTAATTGCTTTTTTCTTTTCCATTAAAACATATTCCTTGATGTATTTAAGAGCGGTAACCTGGTGCAATTTTATTAATACAACTGAAAATGGGTTTATCACCAAAAATAAGCATTTTTAATAAGTGTCCAGTCGTCCACCTGTGAGTAATCTGATTTAAAATCACTGAAAATGACTTTAAAAAACTATACTAAACCATTTAATAGTTTCATTGGTGTACACTGGACTGTTTATCAGTAAATTAAATATTTTTTGATATAAAAATACTTTAAAAACGTGCCTACTAGTGCCTGTGCGCCTAATAAAATGAGCGCAATTCGAAGAGCCTTCCCGAACCAGCGCAATTGGCAGAATCTCGCAATTTCGACCTGGGGGTGTGGCCAGTTTTGTGGGCGGGGCCTGATCCAGGCAAATTGAATCTTGAACCAGCGTAAAAGATCACGGAAAACACAAACGTAAGTGGTTTTGGGCATAACTCACTTAAAATTCCCCAAACCTTTGCGCTGGTTCGGCCAATTTCGCCCACATTGTGCTGATATTAATAGTGTAAACAAATAGAAATTCTACCCCTTAATCATCAAAACCGCTAACTTCCACCTCTGCAACATCAACCTACTCCAACCCTGCAGCACTGCTGCAGAAACACTTATCCACAATTCTGTTACATCTAGACTCAATTTCTGCAATGCGTTCTCATCAGCCTCCCATGCTCCACCCTCTACAAGCTCAAATCATTCAAATCTCAGCCGCCCACTCCCTGGCCTATTTGCCCATCATCCCCACCTTGACAAATTCCATTGGCCCCCTGCTCACAAATGCATTGAATTCAAAATCCTTGCCTTTATTGACAAGGCCCTAAATGCCTCACTAAATCCTACTCTGCAACCTCCACAGTCTTTTGTCCCAGCCAATGCCCTTCAGTACTCCATCTCTAGCCTCCTGTGCATCCTTCTATCTCTGCTCCACCATTGGTAGCAGAGCCTTTAGTCATCATAGCCCTACTCCCTGGAGCTCTCTCCTCAAAGTTTGCTGCCTCTTTTCCGACCTTGAAAAGCTTCCATAAAATCTATCCTTATAAATACGCTTTCTATAATCTCTCCGAACTCTTTCATTTCTGTCGGCCATCTGTTTCACATCTGTGAAGCACCTTAGAATGTTTTCTACGTTAAAGGTTCTATATAAGTATATGTTGTTATTGCACCACTGTGGGCCCTATTTCAAGTTGTGTTTACTTAAAAATCTTTTTCTGCTTTAAAATTCATTTCACAGTTTCTTCAGACAATTGTACAAATTCATGGAAAAGAAAAGAAATTGAAACAAAATATGATGGAAGACAGGGCCACCAACAAAGATAAACCTTACAAGACTTCCTTCAAAATACTCAGGCCGCAAAGTCAAAGGACAATATGCTCACACACTGCAACAAGCAGTCCCTGTCTTAAGAATTTAAATTCTACTAAAAAAGAAAATTGTATTCCAAAACCACAATTCTTTTGAAATTTAAAATAATTCAATTTATTTGAATCCAGTTAGAATATGGTTAGTTTCGGTAAATTTAGGAATAACCAGTATTTAAATGAAGTAGCGGTGTCTGAATTGATGATATGGTTCATCTTTTGGATATTGGAAAATGGGTTTCCATTAATATTAATTGTTTCTGGGCTTTGGGTCTAATTGAATGGAACTAGGTCATTTTCGCTGACACTCAGGGTGCATTCACAGCACAAATCCAATACCAGGGCACAGTGCTTTCAATTTTACACCAATGCTAAACTTGTGGGTCGGGGTTTCCACTTCTGCGCTTGCCAGCCTGTGATTTTCCTGTCCATTAATAAGAATGGGAGAAAAAGTGTAGACGTGCAAGTTCACAAACGGAATCCTCGCCCACCATGGAGTGGAAGTTCGGTGTGAAGACCTGAATTCCTGAACTGACTCCCAAGAGAAATGAGACTCCCTACTGTCACGCTGCTTTGTTCCATTGTCCACTGGACGAGGTTATAACTGTAGCATCAATACAAAGTTAAACCAGTGCACGTAGATGCCATGGTTATCATAGAATCATAGAAAATTTATGGCGCAGAGGAGGCCATTCAGCCCATCGTGTTTGCACCGCCAGATGAGCCACCCAGCCTAATCCCATTTTCCAGCACTTGATCCGTAGCCTTGTAGGTTATGTGCATATCCAAGTACTTTTTAAATGTGATGAGGGTTTCTGCCTCTACCACCCTTTCAGGCAGTGAGTTCCAGACCCCTACCACCCTCTGGGTGAAAAACGTTTTCCTCAGCTCCCCTCTAGTCCTTAAACCAATCACTTTAAATCTATGCCCCCTAGTTATTGACCTCTCTGCTAAAGGAAATAGGTCCTTTCTATCCACTCTATCTAGGCCCCTCATAATTTTGTACACCTCAATTAAATCACCCCTCAGTCTCCTCTGTTCCAAAGAAAACAACCCCAGCCTATCCAATCTTTTCTCATAGCTAAAATTCTCCAGTCCTGGCAACATCCTCGTAAATCTCCTCTGTACCCTCTCTAGTGCAATTACATCCTTCCTGTAATGTGGTGACCAGAACTGTACGCAGTACTCAAGCTGTGGCCTAACTAGTGTTTGATACAGTTCTAGCATAACCTCCCTGCTCTTATATTCTGTGCCTCGGCTAATAAAGGAAAGTATCCCATAGGCCTTCTTAATCACCTTATCTACCTGTCCTGCTACCTTCAGGGATCTGTGAACTTGTGCTCCAAGGTCTCTCACTTCCTCTACACCTCTTAGTATCCTCCCATTCCCTTGCCTTGTTTGCCCTCCCCAAATGCATTACCTCACACTTCTTCAGATTGAATTTCATTTGCCACTTTTCTTCCCAACTGACTAGTCCGTTGGTATCTTCCTGTAGTCTACAGCTTTCCTCCTTACTATCAACCACATGGTCAATTTTTGAATCATCTGCAAACTTCTTAATCATGCCCCCTACATTTAAGTCCAAATCATTAATATATACCACAAAAAGCTAGGGATCTAGTCCTGAATCCGCGGAACCCCACTGGAAACAGCCTTCCAGTCATAAAAACACCTGTCAACCATTACCTTTTGCTTCCTGTCTCTGAGCCAATTTTGGATCCAACTCGCCTCTTTCCGTTGGATCCCATGGGCTTGTAGTTTTTTGACCAGTCTGCCATGCGGGACCTTGTCAAAAGCCTTGCTAAAATCCATGTAGACTACATCAAATGCATTTCCCTCATTGACTCTCCTTATTACTGCCTCAAAAAATTCAATCAAGTTAGGCAATGATAGATTGGGAAGCTTCATTAAAAGGCACGACGATGGATAGGCAATGGCTAACATTTAAGGAATGAATGCATGAATTGCAACAGTTATGCATTCTTTTCTGGAACAAAAACACAAAAGGAAAAGCGGCCCAACCATGGCTAATAAAAGAAATTAAGGTTAGTATTAGATCCAAAGAGGAGTCATATAAAGTTGCCAGAAAAAGTAGCAAACCTGAGGATCAGGATCAGTTTAGAATTCAGCAAAAAAGGACCAAGAGATTGATTAAGAGGGGAAAAATAAAGTATGAGAGTAAACTTGCAAGGAACATAAAAGTGGACTGTAAAAGCTTCTATGAGTATGTAAAAAGAAAAAGATTAGTGAAGACAAATGTAGGTCCCTTACAATAAGAAATGGGAGAATTTATAATGGGGAACAAAGAAATGGCAGAGCACTTAAACAAATACTTTGGTTCTGTCTTCACGGAAGAGGACACAAATAACTTCCCAGAAAGCTAGGGAACCAAGGGTCTAGTGAGAAGGAGGAATTAAAGGAAATTGGTATTAGTAAACAAATAGTGCTGGAGAAATTAATGGGACTGAAAGCCGATAAATCCCCAGGGCCTGATAATCTGCATCCCAGAGGTAATCATGGAAATAGTGGATGCATTAGTTGTCGTCTTCCAAAATTCTATAGATTATGGAACAGTTCCTGCAGATTGGAGGGTGGCAAATGTAACCCCACTATTTAAAAAAAGAGGGAGAGAGAAAACAGGGAACTACAGACCGGTTAGCCTAACATAATAGTAGGGAAAATGCTACAGTCTATTATAAAGGATGTGATAACAGGACATTTGGAAAATATCAATGGGAATAGACAAAGTCAACATGGATTTATGAAAGGGAAATTGTGTTTGACAAACCTACTGGAGTTTTTTGAGGATGTAACTGGTAGAATAGATAAGGGAGAACCAGTGGATGTGGTGTATTTGGATTTTCAAAAGGCCTTTGATAAAGTCCCACAAAAGAGGTTAGCGTGCAAAATTAAAGCACATGGGATTGGCGGTAATATACTGGCATGGATTGAAAATTGATTAACAGACAGGAAACCGAGAGTAGGAAATGAATGGGTCTTTTTTGGGGTGGCAGGCAGTGACTAGTGGGGTACCGCAGGGATCAGTGCTTGGGCCCCAGCTATTCACAATATATATCAATGATTTGGATGAGGGAACCAAATGTAATATTCTCAAGTTTGCTGACGACACAAAACTAGGTGGGCTTGTAAGTTGTGGGGAGAATGCAAAGAGGCTTCAAGGCGATTTAGACAAGTTGAGTGAGTGGGCAAATACATCAGATGCAGTATAACATGGATAAATGTGAAGTTATCCACTTCGAAAGGAAAAACAGAAAGGCAGAGTATTATTTAAATGGTGATAGATTGGGAAATGTTGATGTACAAAGGGACCTGAGTGTTCTTGTACACCAGTCACCGAAAGTAAACATGCAGGTGCAGCGAGCAGTTAGGAAGGCAAATGGTATGTTGGCCTTCATTGCAAGAGGATTTGAGTACAGGAGCAAGGATGCCTTAATGCAGTTATACAGGGCCTTGGTGAGACCACACCTGGAGTATTGTGTGCAGTTTTGGTCTCCTTACCTAAGAAAGGATAAACTTGCCATAGAGGGAGTGCAGCAAAGGTTCACCAGACTGATTCCTGGGATGGCAGGACTGTCGTATGAAGAGAGATTGGGGCGACTCGGCCTGTACTCACTCGAGTTTAGAAGAATGAGAGGGGATCTCATTGAAATATATAAAATTCTGACAGGGCTAGACAGACTGGATGCAGGGAGGGTGTTTCCCCTGGCTGGGGGTCTAGAACAAGGGGGTCACAGTCTCAGGATACAGGGTAGGACATTTTGGACTGAGATGAGGAGAAATTTCTTCACTCAGAGGGTGGTGAACCTGTGGAATTCTCTACCACAGAAGGCTGTGGAGGCCAAGTCACTGAATATATTTAAGAAGGAGGTAGATAGATTTCTAAACACAGAAGGCATCAAGGAGTATGGAGAGAAAGCGAGAATATGGTATTGAGATAGAGGATAAGCCATGATCATATTGAATGGCAGAGCAGGCTCGAAGGGCCAAATAGCCTTCTCCTGCTCCAATTTTCTATGTTTCTAAGTCAGACGTGACATTCCCTTAACAAATCCATGCTGATTGTCCTTGATCAGTCTCTGCCTTTCTAAATGATGGTTTATCCTGTCCCTCAGAATTGGTTCCAATAATTTGCCCACCACCGAGGTTAGACTGACTGGCCTGTAATTATTTGGTCTATTCCTCTCTCCCTTTTTGAACAATGGTACAACGTTAGCAGTCCTCCAATACTCCAGCACCACGCCTGTATCCAGGGAGGATTGGAAAATGATGGTCAGAGCCTCCGTTATTTCCTCTCTTGCTTCTTTAACAGCCTGGGATACATTTCATCCGGGCCTGGTGATTTATCTACTTTCAAAGCTGCTAACCCCCTTAATACTTCCTCTCTCACTATGTTTGTCTCATCCAATATTTCACACTCCTCCTCCTTAACTACAATGTCTGCATCATCCCTCTCTTTTGTGAAGACAGATGCAAAGTATTCATTAAGAACCATACCAACATCTTCCGCCTCCACACATCGGTTACCTTTTTGGTCTCTAATAGGCCCTACTCTTTCCTTCATTATCCTCTTTCTGTTAATGTATTTATAATACATTTTTTAGTGTTATAGTTTTATAGCTTTATAGCGTTATTGTGTAAATACATCCTAAATCCCTACCAGTGAGCTTGTTTATAAGAAAATGATAAGTAAACCTTTTGTAAGTGGCCCTAAAATAGTTAATTAAGTTGTTCTAAATAAAGTGTACAATATTTATCACGTTACAAATGGAAAGGTGTAAAACGCCAAATGGCAGGTGTGTCGTTACTTCTGATTTGTTTGCACTTCACCATTTGACTGGCAGCTGCTGAAGACGGGTGGACTTGACCACATAGCACTGTATTTATTATTCACTAATACATGTTATCTTGGTGCACAGGGTATCTCGCATTTAACAACAATGAAGTGTCCCAGTCTAACGCTTCATCAATCCCCTGATAATGAGTCTTACAATAAATCTGCTTATAGAGAGAGCAGTAATAAATGGCTAGTGTTCCAATTCATTTATCAGATCATCCCCTCACCTTTCGTTAGCACTTAGCATGTTATTAATAATTGCAGGTAATTATTCTCCAAGATAAAAATGCCTCACATATTTGTATCTACGTGGTATTTTTATATAACTACCAAATGTTATTTTACTACTGTTGTACTAATGAAGACGGGGCTCCAACCAACCTTCTGTATGAATAGTTCTTATTTTGTAACAGTGCCAAATAATCTTTCCTTATGTTGCTGCTGTATTACAAATATATAATAGAAAGAGTGCTCGCACTTCTGTTTGCATTAAAGTCTGATAATTACAGTTAAAAGTCTGGAGGATACTCTCCACTGTAAAGATCATAGATTTATTTGTGAGTTCTAAACATCAGTCGTATTGCGTTGATCCCGATGATGGTTTCATCCATGGAAATATTCTGATTTTTAAAAAGTCACCCCATGGAATAAATCAATGCGATCAATTGCCCAGGAAAGAACAATTCTGTTCTGTGTTAAACTTTTGATGTACCAGCAGTCCGAGTGGAAGCAGCCGGGCTACACTTTGGTGGGACTTGTCAGTTACCGTCACGACCAGTCGCCAATAAAGGGACCCCATTACAGGGGGCTCAGTAGAGGAGGCTCAGTACAGGGGCCACATTACAGGGGGCTCAGTACAGAGGCTCAGTACAGGAGGCTCCGTACAAGGGGCTCAGTAGAGGTGGATCAGTACAGGGACCCCAGTATAGGGAAATCAGTACAGGAGGCTGGGTACAGGGGGCTCAATACAGAGACTCAGTATAGGGGCTCAGTACAAGGGCTCACTACAGGGGAGTAGGTATAGGGGGATCGACAGCACCTCCCAAACCCACGACCTCTACCACCTAGAAGGACAAGAGCAGCAGGCACATGGGAAACACACCACCTACACGTTCCCCTCCAAGTCACACACCATCCCAACTTGGAAATATATCGCCGTTCCTTCATCGTTGCTGGGTCAAAATCCTGGAACTCCCTTCCAAACAGCACTGTGGGAGAACCTTCACCACACGGACTGCAGCGGTTCAAGAAGGCGGCTCACCACCACCTTCTCAAGGGCAATTAGGGATGAGCAATAAATGCCGGCCTCGCCAGCGATGCCCACATCCCATGAACGAATAAAAAAAAAGTACAGGGGGATCAGCACAGGAACCTCAGTACAGGGCTCAGTACAAGGGCTCGGTCCAGGGGGGTAGGTACAGGGGGATCAGCACAGGGACATCGGTACAGGGCTCAGTAAAGGGGGCTCAGTACAGAGGCTCACTACAGGGAGATCAGTATGGGGACCTCAGTACAGGGGGCTCAGTATGGGGATCTCAGGTTAGGGGGCTCTGTACAGGGAGATCAGTATGGGGACCTCAGTACAGGGGGCTCAGTATGGGGACCTCAGTACAGGGGGCTCAGTACAGGGGGCTCAGTATGGGGACCTCAGTACTGGGAGATCAATATGGGGACCTCGGTACAGCGAGATCAGTATGGGGACCTCATTACAGGGGGCTCAGTATGGGGACCTCAGTACAGGGGGCTCAGTACAGGGAAATCAGTATGGGGGCCTCAGTACAGGGGGCTCAGTACAGGGGCTCAGTACAGGGAGATCAGTACAGGGAGATCAGTATGGGGACCTCAGTACTGGGAGATCAATATGGGGACCTCGGTACAGGGAGATCAGTATGGGGACCTCAGTACAGGGGGCTCAGTATGGGGACCTCAGGTTAGGGGGCTCTGTACAGGGAGATCAGTATGTGGACCTCAGTACAGAGGGGGGTCAGTACAGGGAGATCAGTACAGGGGGCTCAGTACAGGGAGATCAGTACAGGGAGATCAGTATGGGGACCTCAGTACAGGGAGATCAGTACAGGGAGATCAGTATGGGGACCTCAGTACAGGGGGATCAGTATGGGGACCTCAGTACAGGGAGATCAGTACAGGGAGATCAGTATGGGGACCTCAGTACAGGGGGATCAGTATGGGGACCTCAGTACAGGGTCCTCAGTATGGGGGCCTCAGTACAGGGGGATCAGTACAGGGTCCTCAGTATGGGGACCTCAGTACAGGGGGATCAGTACAGGGAGATCAGTATGGGGGCTCAGTACAGGGAGATCAGTACAGAGAGATCAGTATGGGGACCTCAGTACAGGGAGATCAGTACAGGGACCTCAGTACAGGGTCCTCAGTATGGGGGCCTCAGTACAGGGGGATCAGTACAGGGTCCTCAGTATGGGGACCTCAGTACAGGGGGATCAGTACAGGGAGATCAGTATGGGGGCTCAGTACAGGGAGATCAGTACAGAGAGATCAGTATGGGGACCTCAGTACAGGGAGATCAGTACAGGGAGATCAGTATGGGGACCTCAGTACAGGGAGATCAGTACAGGGAGATCAGTATGGGGACCTCAGTACAGGGGGATCAGTATGGGGAGATCAGTACAGGGTCCTCAGTATGGGGGCCTCAGTATGGGGACCTCAGTACAGGGGGATCAGTACAGGGACCTCAGTGTGGGGACCTCAGTACAGGGGGATCAGTATGGGGACCTCAGTACAGGGAGATCAGTACAGGGTCCTCAGTATGGGGACCTCAGTACAGGGGGATCAGTATAGGGGGCTCTGCTTTTCATTTCAGCGGCTCTGTCCGTTTTATTCAGATACATTTCTTGCTACGAGGTGTGGCTCTTCTCGTTCAACACAAACGTGTTTTAAAGACAGTCTCCTGGACAGGCTCTTATTGCCGCAAACGTTGTCACCATAAAATGGGACCATTCATCGACAAAGTGCAGCTTGTCAATACATTAACGCTGTAAATGTTGATGGCTGCTGTCACGATGGGTGCCAACACGACGGGTGGGAGTCGTTCTGTGTACCCACAATGTCCCCCGCGGTCCTAAAACCCAACCTCCTATAACTCTGATTAAGATTCATTCCAAACATCCTGGCTATAAATTCTACCCGGTTGAACCCAACTTTTGTGACTGGAAATGTTGAATACGAGTGTTATTTTAAACCGTTAGCGTGTTGAAATATCTGAGACACGACTAGGTGTGCGCACTACTATGAACTATTGCCAACGAATCTGACAATATTTATCAACAGTGTATGCAGCCACCAGAAACAAGTGAACAAATATCGCTGAAATAATAGCAGGAAATCCAGCTCAAATTTCTAGATATGACTGTCTTTAATTTACATTGCATTTCTTTTAAAATGCGGAAAATAACTAAAGTTAGCTTTTAAATAGTCGGGCAAAATCACACGGTTTAAAGCTGACACACTGAGTTACTTGAGGTAGTAGTGAAAGAAGTTAGATCCTAATTGAAAATAAATTAAATGTAAACTCTCTGAAAACAGAAATACTTATCGTTGTACAAAGATATATCAGGAGAACAAGGAAAGAACATGTGTTGTGATAGTGGGAGGGCAGGCGCTCTCCCTGCTGGTTGGAGTTATGGGTAGAGTTGCTGCGGGCATTAGGACCCGGTCGCTCTTCTCGGTCTGTTGCAGGATTGAGACAGGACTCCACACGCCCATCGCTGGCATCATAGCGGGTTTGGGGGCTTTATTCAAAGCACTCAGGAGAAGTCGGTTGTTGGCAAAGACATCATTCCACTGTCCAACTGAGGAGACGACATTGCAGGAGAGGATTTTTTTTTAAAAACCCACAAAAACAAAAAAAAAACTAAACCAAGGTGAGGTTCCACTTCTTAAAGCGATAGCATTCATTGCCCTTCATTGCAGCATCCTAAGTATTTTTCTCAATGGCTGCTCGCCAGCACCTCCCTGCATGGACAGCTCCTCCATCTGCAATTCATCCGCATGCACCTGCTCAGCTGGCTCTGGCTAAACCAATTCTTCAGCAGTACTGTGTGTGGTTTCTCCACAATATCATTGGCGTTGTAGAGGCAATAAATAGCTGGTTGTCTCTGTGATAATACGCAGTGAGGTGTAACAATTACCCAATGGTTTGCCTAAGACAATATCCATTAAAAAAATAATTTACCGTTTTATTTTCTCCTGTTAGGTTTTATAATCCAGGATTAAATAAACGCATGTCAGTAGGAAAAGTGAAAATATGATTAAATCTTTCGATGTAAACGTGTTAAACTGTGGCGGTTCATCCCCCTCCCCCTCCGTTTAAATGGGTTTGATCTCATTTAATACAGCAGCTTATCTAATACGTTTCTAATGTAGCAGCTAGTTTAACTTCCTACTATCTATATATATATTGTTAACTCGGGCTTGGAATTGCAGATTGTAAATGTAAGTGTAAATCTGAGGGTACCTCAGCTTATCCCGGCTCTCTCTGCAATGCCCTAACTTGTTCCCAGCTCCTGATTTGGACAGTGGTCGTGTTGGCTGTGTTTCAGACAGACACACGGGCACAGGCCGCTTTTTTTTGAGCAGACAAACACAAATCGAATCTTTTAGCAAAATTAATCCTTTACATGAAACTCAGAAAAATCAAGAGAATTCTACATAAACGAAGTCAAAGAAGATAGGACACGAAAATTAAACTGTTTTAGCGACCGTCAATCAGAGGCTCTGCAGAGAAAAATGTAAGTGTAAACAATTTCTATAATAAACCATGGAAAACAGACTCAGCCAGGGCCACCGTTAAAAGCAAATCTCATTTTGATTCCATGGATTGCACATTTTTTTACCAGAATTTAGGGGGTGCCATTTCACATCGTGCTTCCAATTAAAGTTACTGCTTTATGGTGACTGAACAATCAATTCTGGTTTTATTTTATGGGATTCCAATATTTTTACTGACTTGAGTTTCGAATTCCACCATTCCATCTTATTTTTAGCAATCATAAATCAGTGGCCTTTCAAATCATCCGTTACACCATGTGATCTTTAAGGATATTTTGCTCTTAATCAGAAATGTAAAATGTTACTATTAAACAGAAACATCAGAACTTTAAAGTGGGAAGATGAGGTCACCCTTTTCCAAGGAATCAGTCCATATTTACCGTTTCACGTTAACCTCTTTAATAGAAACGTCAGAGACAGACGGACGTTTTGTTAACGTTTTTAAAAAATACAGAATTTTCTTAATCGGGGTTTTCAATTAGTTTTCACATGTAAATGATGGCTAAGTGGAGGCAGGACTGGAGCGGCTGTTTGAAGTGAAGTACATGGGAGACACTGTAATGAACAGACTAAGAGCTGAGTAGTAGTGATACGCTGTGGATATGGATACTGTATCGTAGTAGTGGATAAGGCATCTCACGTACATGTATGTTTCAGAAACTCCAGCCATGTGGGTTCGCTTCAGCATCATGTTTTGTCAAGAGATGGAAGAGAATGTTCAATAAGCCAACGCTACTGACGAATTCATCGGCTGTTGGAAGGGACCATGGACACAACATTGGTTGCGACGGTGATGTCTCATCATTAATACTGAATCGTCAAAAAATAAGAGCAAGGTCATTGCTTTTTTGTTGTTGCTAAAATGACCCATCTACAATCTGGGCTCCGCGCTGAAACCATCGAGAAATCTCGGTTGGAGCTGAATGAGAATCCAGACGCTTTACACCAGGACATCCAGCAGGTCAGAGACATGATCATAACCCGCCCTGATATCGGGTTCCTACGCACGGACGATGCCTTCATCCTGCGCTTTCTGAGAGCCAGGAAGTTTAACCACTTCGAGGCCTTCAAACTGCTTGCTCAGTATTTCCAGTATCGGCAACAAAACCTGGACATGTTCAAAAATTTCAAAGCAGACGACCCTGGCATCAAACGAGCTCTAATGGATGGGTTTCCAGGAGTCCTTCAACAACCCGATCACTATGGTAGGAAGATTCTGGTATTGTTCGCTGCCAACTGGGACCAGAGTAGGTAAATGTAAAGATCCTATTTTTCCTTACTTGATGTTTGACCACCCACAATGTATTAAACACGTTTTAGAGACAGTATCCCAGACTGGGTCTTACTGCACAAATACTGCAATAATAAAATAGGACAGTTATGCTGACATTTTTATGTTACTGCAAAGCGATTCTCTGAGGGATGCCATCTCGCAGTGCTCGGTCTTGACACATCATGGAGTATAACTCCAGTACTGCATTAACCCTGATTTAAAAGGCACGTGGACTTCCTGAACACCGTATAAACTTACACATTACAAATCACAAAATAATTACAGATGAAGAAGACTATTACACCCATTTTAGTCCAACCATCCAGAAAGATCCTACAATCCTCCTATTACAATATCAAATCATTTCTTAAATAATTCAGGGATTTTGTTTCAACTCCTCTATCCAGAATTCCACTCCATTGTGTAAAAAAGAATTTTGTGACATCAGTTTAAATTTTATCTTTTATTAGTTTGATCCTGTCCTACTCTTACAATGTAGTTTAAATTAATTTTCTGCATTTAATTTCCCATACCATTTACTATCTTATACACCTCAATGAGGTCATCTCTCAGTCACCTCCTCTCAAGGCTGAAACACCCAAGCTTTTCCAGCCTTTCCTCATACCTCAGCCCTCTGATACTTAGGGACCAGCTCTGTGACTCTTCTTTGTAATGCCTCCAGTACTTGAAAGTCTCCCTGAGTCCTATTGACCAAAACTGGACACAGTAATCAAGGTGTGGTCTGCCCATAGCACTATGCAGTTTGAGCATGACTTCCTCTGACTTGTACTCTACCATTTTGGGTATATAAGTCAGTATTCTATTTGCGCTGTTGATTCAGTAATTGGAAATATTGGAGTTCTCCCCATGCAGATTTTGGGTGTCCAGCCAAGGGCGTGCACTAACTGACCACCCAATAATGCCAACTGGAGGCTTAGTCCATTTTGAGGGCTGGACCTTATTAACATAGTGCCAGCAGGCTGCAAGCAGAAAATAGTGCCCCGGGCAGCCTGTCAGCTCCGGGAATGGGGCAGTTTAGTCCTTCCTCACCCTTTATGGGGCATTACCACCCTGTTTCCATTGGGAGGGAGGCCTCAAGATCTCCCCCATTTAGTGTTGAGTCTACTAAGACTCTCGTTCGCTTTCAACTTCACGATTAGCTATTTCATCACCATTTACAGAGGACATGTGCTGCACATTTTTCTTCCTATGTGCAGTACCTTGTCAACATTAAATTTCATCTGCCATTGTTTTGCCCATTTACATATTTTGTCCAATTAATTTTGCACTTCCTGAGCTGTCTCTTCAGAATCAACATCCCCCCCCTGCCCCCGGATTGGTATCATCTGGAAATTTAACCAGTTTGTATTGAATTTTGAATCCAGTGATTGATGTAAATTAGAAACAGTCGTGGCCCCAATACTGATCCCTGCAACATTCCACTTGACAAATGCTTTTTAAAAGTCTGGGTACACTATGTTGTAGCATGTTCCACAGTCCACTTACACTTCCTCAAAAACGTCTAAGAGTTTAGTCAGGCAGGTTCTTCCCTTCTGAAATCAATGTTGACTACTGTTTACAAGGTTATTATTACACAGATAATCCTAAAGTTTACTCTTGATAATCAATTACATTATTTTACATGGCATTAAAGTAAATCTGTAAGTTGCCCACATCTGCTTTGTCCCCTTTTGAAACTGGGCACAACATCAGCCTGTTTACAGTGTACCAGTACCTCCCCTGTCCCTCTTAGTATTCTGAGGTAAATAATTTTTTTCTCTGGAGATTTATTTGTTTTGAGCTTTGTTAGACTGCCTAGGACTTCCATCTCATTTATATCAAAGTCATTAATTCTACTTATAGAATCATAGAATGGTTACAGCACAGAAGGAGGCCATTTGGCCCGTTGAGCCCGTGCCAGTTCTCTGCAAGAGCAATCCAGTTAGTCCCACTTCCCCGCCCGTTCCCCGTAGCCCTGCAATTCTTTTCCCTTCAAGTACTTATCCAATTCCCTTTTGAAAGCCACGATTGAATCTGCCTCCACCACCTCCTCAGGCAGTGCATTCCAGATCATAACTACTCGCTGTGTCCTCTGGTTCTCGACCCTTCTGCCAATGGGAAGAGTTTCTCTCTATCTACTCTGTCTAGACCCCTCATGATTTTGAACTCTTCTATCAAATCTCTTCTCAGCTCGAAGGAGAACAACCCCAGCCTCTCCAGTCTATCGACATAAATTAAGTCCCTTAACCCTGGAACCATTCTAGTAAATCTTTTCTGCACCCTCTCTAAGGCCTTCACATCCTTCCTAAAGTGCGGTGCCCAGAATTGGACACAATACTCCTGTTGTGGTCGAACCAATGTTTTATAAAGATTCATCATAATCTCCTTGCTTTTGTACTCTATGCCTCCATTTATAAAATCCAGGATCCCATATGCTTTTTTAACTGCTTTCTCAACCTGCCCTGCCACTTTCAAAGACCTGTGCACATATACCCCCAGGTCTCTCTGCTCCTGCACCCCCTTTAGGATTGTATCCTTTAGATAATATTGTCTCTCCTCATTCTTCCTACAAAATGCATCACTTTGCACTTCTCTGCGTTAAATTTCATCTGCCATGTGTCCGCCCATTCCACCAGCCTGTCTATGTCCTTTTGAAGTCTATCACTATTTTCCTCACTGTTTACTACACTTCCAAGTTTTGTTTCATCTGCAAATTTTGAAATTGTGCCATGTACACCCAAGTCCAAGTTATTAATATATATCAAGAAAAGCAGTGGTCCTAGTACTGACCCTTGGGGAACACCACTGTATACCTTCCTCCAGTCCGAAAAACAATTAATCAGCACTACTCTGTGTTTCCTGTCACATAGCCAATTTCGTATCCATGCTGCCACTGCCCCTTTAATTCCATGGGCATTAACTTTGCTGACAAGCCTATTGTGTGGTACTTTATCAAATGCCTTTAAGAACATAAGAACATAAGAAATAGGAGCATGAGTAGGCCATCCGACCCCTCGAGCCTGCTCCGCCATTCAACGAGATTGTGGCTGATCTTTTGGAAGTCCATATACGCCATATCAACCGCATTGCCCTCATCAACCCTTTCTGTTACCTCTTCAAAAAACTCAATCAAATTAGTTAAACATGATTTGCCTTTAACAAATCCGTGCTGGCTTTCCTTAATTAACTCACAATTGTCCAAATGACTATTAATTCTGTCCCGGATTATCGTTGCTAAAAGTTTCCCCACTACCGAGGTTAAAATAATTGGCCTGTAGTTGCTGGGTTTACCCTTACACCCTTTTTTGAACAAGGGTGTAACATTTGCCATTTTCCAGTCCTCTGGCACCACCCCCATATCTAAGGACGATTGGAACATTATGGCCAGTGCCTCCGCAAATTCCGCCCTTACTTCCCTCAGCAACCTAGGATGCATCCCATTCGGACCTGGTGACTTATCAACTTGAAGTACAGCCAGCCTTTCTAGTACCGCCTCTATCAATTTTTAGTCCATCCAGTATCTCAACCACCTCCCTTTTACTGTGACTTTGGCAGCATCTTCTTCCTTAGTAAAGACAGATGCAAAGCACTCATTTAGTATCTCAGCTATGCCTCTGCCTCCATAAGTAGATCTCCTTTTTGGTTCCTATTTGGTTCCACCCCTCTTCTGTATACCTCTTTACTATCTATATGCTCTCATTACTTAGGGAAGACATGTCAATCATTTCATCCCTTGATAATACTTTAAGGAAGTAATCATTCAGAATATTAACTATCTAATACTCATCCTCAGTTTCAGCCCCTTTGCATCTGTTATGATTCTTTCCTCTTTTCTGGCTCCCTCTTACTATTGAAGTACTAAAAGCATTTCTTACCACTACTGCCTTCTATCTGCAGCTATGCTTTTGTTCAGATCTCTCTTTGCCCTTTAACCAGTTTTAATGTGTTTCCGCATGTTCCTATATTCATCCCAATGAACTTATTTACTTTTCACCCTCCAGGATTTATAGAAATCATTTACTTCACACCTAATTAACTTGTTAATCCATTTAAAGCCACATTTGTTTAGCATATGCTTGCTGATCCCAAGTATTCCATCTCATTTATATGCTTACTCAGCATTATGTCTTTAAAGATGTTCCACTTGTCTTCTGCTAAAGTGTTGTTAAACAACCCCTCCCCCCCCCATCCTGGTCAATTTACTTAAGTTGCCCCCTCATTTCTTAGAAGGTAGCTCTTTTAAAATTATATGCAGTTTCTGGTCCTCTGTATTTCTGTATCTGGAATCATTTCAAACTTAGTTTTCTGTGGTCACTATCCGTACATATTAAAAGAAGTTAAGGAAGAGATAGCAGAGGCACTATTACATATATATAAAAATTCATCAGAAAAGAGAATAATGCCAGAGGACTGTGCACAGCTAATGTGATTCCTATATTTAAAAAGGGAGATAGAACCAGTCCAGGGAACTATGGAGGAATTAGCTTAAAGTCAGAGGTAGGAAAGATAATGGAATCTTTACTCAAAGATGTAATAGAAAAACATCTAGAAACTGAAAATATAATTCAGAATACTCAGCATGAATTTAAAAAGGGAAGGTCGTACTTGACCAATCTTATGGAATTCTTTGAAGAAGTAACAGAAAGGGTAGACAAGGGTAATGTAGTAGATGTAATATATTTGGATTTTCAAAAGGCCTTCAATAAGGTACCACATAGTAGACTCATGACTAAGGTAAGAGCATGTGGAGTCAGGAGACAGGTAGCAGAATGGACAGCAAGCTGGCTACAAAACTGAAAACAGAGATTAGGGATTAAAGGTAATTACTCAGACTGGCAAGTGTTGTTCCACAAGGATTGGTGCTGGTACCACTGCCGTTCACCATTTACATAAATGATTTGAACTCGGGAATCGGAAGCACAATTTCAAAATCTGTGGACGACACCAAGTTGGGGGGTATAGTTAATACCGAGGAGGACTGCGACAAAATACAGGAAAACATTAATAAACTTGCAGAATGGACGTGTAATTGGCAAATGAATTTCAATGTAGATACACGTGAGATATTACATTTTGGTAGGAAGCATAAGAGGGCCACATACTGCTTGTATAATAAGAGTCTAAATGGGATAGAGGATCAGAGGGATTTGAAGGTACAGATACATAAATCACTAAAAGTAGCGACATAGGTTAATAAGGCCATAAAAAAGGCAAACCAAGCACTGGGGTTCATTTCTAGAGGGATAGAAGTGAAGCAGAAAAGTTATGTTAAACTTGTATAGAACCTTGGTTAGTACTGTGAACAGTTCTGGTCTCTATTATAAAAAGGATATAGAGGCACCAGAGAAGGTGCAAACAAGATTTACTAGGATGATACCAGAACTGAGAGATTATACCTTTCAGGAAAGATTGAGCAGGCTGGGGCTCTTTTCTCTAGAAAAGAGAAGACTGAAGGGTGACCTGATAGAGGTCTTTAAGGTTATGAAAGGGTTTGATAGGGTAGACGTAGAGGAGCTGTTTCCACTTGCAAGGGAGACCAGAACTAGGGGCCATAAATATAAGATGGTCACTAATAAATCCAGTAGGGAATTCAGGAGAAACTTCTTTACCCAGAGAGTGGTTAGAATGTGGAACTCGCTACCACAAGGAGTAGTTGAGGCAACTAGCACAGATACATTTAAGGGGAAGCTAGATAAACACGAGGGAGAAAGGAATAGAAGGAAATGCTGATAAGATTAGATGAAGTAGGGAGGGAGGAGGGAGGAGGCTCAAATGGAGCATAAACACTGGCATGGATCTGTTGGGCTGAATGGCCTGTTTCTGTGCTGTACATTCTATGCAATTCTACTGCTTCTTGTGGGTTCTTCATCACACTGAGTCATGAGTTATATTTATCAACTTAGATTCCAAACTGCTTGGATATTCCCAATTTATATATCGTTGATTAAAGGCACCCATTAATGGAATTTTCTTGTTTTCACATATCCTCCTTATCTCTTCTTCAAGCAAACTGATGTTCTTCTTGTGCTGACCTGATGGTCTATAGCATACCCACTGTGTTAGCTTTGCCTTATCAAACCAGCGTAGTTCATTGTGGAACTTCTCACCTCCCAGAATCAAGTTGTTTAACATTCAAGATGTCCCTGACAAAGACGGTTTCACACATTCCTCTCCTGTCTACACTTATGAAAGTAACTGGAATTATTTTTACACCTGACTGCCAGCCATTTATTTACATGCTCAATTTTCTTGGTGAACTGCCTTCCTTTACCAAACACTGAAAGTTTACCAAAGAACATTACTTTGTTTTCCTTATCTTTGACTTTTGAAAAGATCCTCGCGTATCAACTTGTAAAGTCCTTCTATTATTTCTTCCTATGTTGTTCACCTCTAAGCAGACTACCACCACTGGGCCTCTTACAAGCCCCCCCACCCCCAGTAGCTCTTCTAGCTTTCCTATGTGTACACAGCTCTGTCTCCAGGTAAACTCGCTATGCTATAGGTATTGTCCTTATGATATACATGGCTATGCTAGTCCCCTATTACTACAATCTCTCTGTTCTTTATGTTCTGCATCTAAGTCCCAGATATCTTTTTTGATTTTCTGGCTGCCTTATTTTCAGAGTGTGAATGCTCCCACCCTCACTCTCAAAAGATTTATGTCTGGAATTTCTGCAGGGTTTGACCCAATTTCCTATCGTAACTTCATTAGAAACCCCGGAAAAACAGCATAGGTGGCCATTTGCGCTGTTCTGCAGGGTTTCTGCTGACCTTCCATTGAAGTTAAGGCAGAAGTTTGGTTCATGTGATCTCCTGGACTGGCCTTGATTGCCTGAGAGGGTTGGAGAGGAATTTTCCAGTCTATTTTTTCCCTTATTGGCCATGGATTTTTTCTCTTTTTTTGCTTCTTCCAGGAGATTATATGGCTGAGGTGGGGTGGGGGAGGGGAAAGTGTTTAGTCATGAGCTCCACCCATCATGGTGTGGGGCAGGCTTGATGGACCAGCTGGTATTTTCCTGCTTGTCAATTTTGAATGTTCATAGAAGATTGGGAGAACTCCGCAAAAGTCTACCCGTTAAAATTTGGCAGCCAGATGTGGAGCTGTGTGTGTGCATAGAAACACACATGTACAGAGTTCTCGCCTGGTCCTGAGAATTCAAATCCGTGCCAGACAGTACAAATAAGGTTCTGCCAGGGTGTTATCATTTCTGTAGCTATTGGTTTTAGATCAATAGTTTCATGATAACTGTGTCTTTAAGTTGTAATAAAATTAACTTCCTACTCCTAGCTATCAACACATCAGTTTACAAAATGCTGTATTCGGAGCACCGTTTATTTGATTAATGATAACGTGCTTCATGATCTCAGTTTCAGTAGATTCACAGAGGAGTAAGTAAAAGATAATAGTTTTTAATCATTGAATTATCCAAAGTCCTGTATTTCCTATCTGCTTTCAGTTTGTAAAATCGTATAGTTCTTCTCGCTGAAATGAATTTAACCAAGAAAGGGTTAAAAGAGTGTGGGTTACCAGCTAATTAAAAGATCCTTAGGGTTATATGTTTGCTTGCACTTTCTAAAGAAAGATTTGTTCCATAAATATTTTCATCAGAACCTCTTAAAAATGCTAATTATTTTATTTCAACTGAAATTTGATAGTGATAGGTATGGAATGTTGTTTGTGATTTTATTCAGCTCAATCTCATGTCAAAACTTAAACCTTTCATGCACTGTTAAAGCGCTGAAAATAAAATGCACTATCTGGAAATTGTGATCAAAAAGCTGAAATAAAGCATAACGGTACATTGATTATCAGATAAAATGGAAAGTTGTAATTGTTGGAACTCAAAAACAGACATGGCTGGAAGTACACAGCATGTTAGTCAGCATCTGGAAGAGAAAAACAGGTTAACTGTTACAGTGAAGAGCTCTACCTGAAATGCTAACCAGTCTTTCTCATTCAGATGCCATATTTCAACTTAGGTATACGTGGAACTACAGATGAACTTTATGCTGAATAAATGTTACAGAGTATAACAAATAATATTTAAAATAATTTTAAACTTCTGTTAAGGGATTTTAAATAGATGGCAGAATTTGTCACATGTTGAAATTACCACTCCACTTGCTCTATTTAAACACATCCTTGTGGTATTGTTTCCAAAACAATTTTTATCATGGCCTCCAAGATCCAATGCTCCAATTATTACAAAAATGCTATTAGTGATTTTGTGAAAACACCCTAAAGCCAGTTAAGCCAGAAGTGCCAAGTAGATGATCCATCTCGGCCTCCTCCCGATATCCCCACCATCACAGAAGCCAGTCTTCAGCCAATTCAATTCACTCCATGTGATATCAAGAAATGGCTGAGTGCACTGGATACAGCAAAGGCTATGGGCCCTGACAACATCCCGGCTGTAGTGCTGAAGACTTGTGCTCCAGAACTAGCTGCACCTCTAGCCAAGCTGTTCCAGTACAGCTACAACAGTGGCATCTACCCGACAATGTGGAAAATTGCCCAGGTATGTCCTGGCCACAAAAAGCAGGACAAATCCAATCTGGCCAATTACCGCCCCATCAGTCTACTCTCAATCATCAGCAAAGTGATGGAAGGTGTCGTCGACAGTGCTATCAAGCGGCACTTACTCACCAATAACCTGCTCACCGATGCTCAGTTTGGGTTCCACCAGGACCGCTCGGCTCCAGACCTCATTACAGCCTTGGTCCAAACATGGACAAAAGAGCTGAAGTCCAAAGGTGAGGTGAGAGTGACTGCCCTTGACATCAAGGCAGCATTTGACTGAGTGTGGCACCAAGGAGCCCTAGTAAAATTGAAGTCAATGGGAATCAGGAGGAAAACTCTCCAGGGGCTGGAGTCATACCTAGCACAAAGGAAGATGGTAGTGGTTGTTGGAGGCCAATCATCTCAGCCCTAGGGCATTGCTGCAGGAGTTCCTCAGGGCAGTGTCCTAGGCCCAACCATCATCAGCTGCTTCATCAATGACCTTCCCTCCATCATAAGGTCAGAAATAGGGATGTTCGCTGATTCCTTGTTTTATTTAAGGTAACAATTTAGCTGAAGTGAATTTCACCCAACCAAAGTTGTGGCTTAGTATAGCATTTGTCATCACATCGGTGTATTTAGACCATGCAGCGACCTGTTGAATTTTCCTTAAAGCGAAGGACACCACAGTCAAACTGGAGAATGCCTAAAGAATGAAATGGGTATCTAATTGATTGTGGTGGCCTCACATTGAACCATGACTGGAATGACCATTGAAATGTGAATGGGGTATTATTTGCTTAAACCTTACTGCAGTGAAAGTTCCATTCAGTTTTTTTTAAATACACACATCCTTTCTGTTATAACATCAGTCAAAAAACTTATAAGCTTAGGAATTACTGTTGACTATATTAGCGAACAAACACTTAATGTGACCACTGAAGTATTCTTCCGTCTGTTATTTTAACAATCGTTAACGCGTTTATTTTAAATAATGTTATCCATTTATCTAAATAGCAGACAACGGAATGTTATATGAATGTGTTAAATGTTCATCGCTGACATCATCAGCAGTAATTCCTAGGCCATATTGCTGAAACATTTTATAAATTAGAATTGTTCAAGCTTTAGAGAACAACACTACAATCCTGGCCTTGGGTATTGTGGGAATACATGTCTAAATTATAATTTTTTTGGATTTTGTTGTGGTAAAGGAATTTAAGAATTGTAACCTGTGTTCAACACTGTTATTGGGCATTCACACTGACACTAAACTTGGAGTGTAAACTGGGTGTTAAGGCCCAAAATGACACTGAAGTGAACAGAAGTGAGACTCCATCCCCCAGGAAGTCTCGCTACGCTTCATTCCAGTGTCAGATGAGGTCTGACCCTGAATTCTGGCTGCATTTACACAATAACTTTAGCACTGAAGCAAAGCAAAATTGCTTTGTAGTCTAAGTGCACCCTTAGGTTGTTTCACTTCAACTCTTAACTTACAGTGTAAGTAGGGCGAGGAGTGTCATAATTTGTGGTACTGGCATGTTTTATGTTTTGAAAGTTTTATGTTTTGGTGGAAATTACTACTTTTAGTAGCTTTTAGCAAATGCCTTCATTTTGAGTTAATAACAGAGTTGAACAATTTAACAGTCAAAGAGCTCAAAGCAGTATTATGTAATTTGTAGCACAGCTTTATAAATCTGTTACCTGGCTACAATAAATGGACTAAACAAGCATGGTAATAATCATAACTAAGTTGGCTTTCAAACTTTTAAAGCTAGTTTCTGTTTTCAAAGAAACCAATGATCATCCTCAGGTCAATATTGTAAATCCAGTGTTCTTTGTGTACAGGGACTGATCCAGAAATGCACGTCACCAAAGTAAAATAAAAATTACTTTTAAAAGCAACATACTGGAATTGGAATAAAGGAATTGAAACAAATATTACTAGATGTAGCACTTAAGAGCTTCATGACCAGGCTTTGGAGGCCTGTATGTGGGTATCCTCACTTCACGTTGAAAAGGTTCTACGTTCTGAGTGCAAGTCAGAGCTCACTTAGTCGACATCTATTCATATCAAATTTTAGTGGCTAATTAAAGGCGATTGTTAACTAGTTGGTACACTCATACGCACACACAGGCTCTCTATGTCCCTCTCTGGTGACTATTAAATTTCCAGTCAAAAGGCAACTAATAAAATTGACAAAGCAACATTAATTTTCCTCTAATTGACTCAGGCTGTGCCTATTTAGACCATTATCCACAGGGACCACCTGAGCAGTGGCCTTAAGGGCACAGGCCAGGTTAGTAACTAAGTATCATAACCATGCTGCAGAATCCAGACTATCTCTGAGCAATGCCATGGGAGATCAGATGTATAATAAATTATTGGATATTATTCCACTAGCCTTGTAACTGGACTGAAACAGTAGATTTGAGTACAGAAGAAGTCTAGGAGAATATCTAATGGGCCAAAGTGAAAACTGATTTAAAATGACCTCATAATCGATGAGTCATGAAGTTCTGAGTGAGTCATCTAGGTCACCAGCAAAGAAATCTAAAATGGGTATTTTGCTGCGGTCATCCAACATGATATTTATACCTTCACTTTACTTGTTGTAACAATAAAACATGATCAAATTAGTTTCACATTAATAGAATATTGGCAGGACTGGAGAATTTTAGCTATGAGGAAAATTTGGAAAGGCTGGGGTTGTTCTCTTTGGAACAAAGGAGGCTGAGGAGAGATTTAATTGAGGTGTATAAAATTATGAGGGGCCTAGATAGAGTGGATAGGAAATACCTATTTCCCTTAGCAGAGAGGTCAATAACCAGGGGGCATAGATTTAAAGTAATTGGTAGAAGGATTAGAGGGGAGCTGAGGAGAGATATTTTCACCCAGAGGGTGGTGGGGGTCTGGAACTCACTGACTGAAAGGGTGGTAGAGGCAGAAACCCTAATCACATTTAAAAAGTACTTGGATATGCACTTGAAGTGCCACAACCTACAGGGCTACAGACCAAGTGCTGGAAAGTGGGATGAGGCATGATAGCTCTTTTTCCGCTGGCACAGACACAATGGGCTGATTGGCCTTCTCTGTGCTGTAAATGTCTATGATCCTATGAAAATTAAAAACATTGGAAGGTGGGAATGAGATTCAACCTGTCAAGCTCACTCTCTTCACAGAACCCTCTCAGATCACTTTCATTTCCACCTGCCTTAGCGGCAAATTCATACCTCTGTGCACTGTAGAATCGCAGATCTGTCCATTTATTTTTGGAATGCTTCATCAGAGTCCACGTTCTCTGTGCTCTGTGACAGTCTATCCCATAAAATGGGAACTTTGTGATCTATTTACTTCTGAACTTGCAATCATGCCTTCTGGTTCTTTTCATGATTTTAAAAGCTTGGATCATGATCCCCCTCCCCCCTCCTTTTGCTCCAGAAGGAACAGCTGCTTCTCTTCCAGCTCAGTGATTTAAGATGCAGCCCGTCTTTGTTGCCATTCTTTGAATGCTTTTTCAATAGTAATACCTCTTTAGCAATCCATGAACCCTGCATAATACCCATGTGGATCCTTTATCTGGGTTATCATTCTGAATATTTAAAACAAGGTGCAAGTAGAACAGAAGAAGTACCAGTAAGTGCTATGAAGAGCTTTTGGAAGTGAAGTTATAATTCTGTATTTTGCTGCCAAAATGTTATGATATAAAATGGATTTTATAATTCTATCTGCAACTTCTCTCTTTTCAAAGATTTAATGCAGTTTTATGAAATGTAAACTCTTTAAAATGTGAATTCCCAGGAATCCAGTTTGTGCAGCACTGCTAGTTTTCAGATTACTTGCTCGTGGTTACAGAACCATAGGAACAAATGTATAGCTTTCTATATAAAGTTTATTAAACAGTCTTTGAAGTAAATCTTTTATTATCAAACACTACACTCAATGATTCGGTAGTGCAGTAGTTCAACATATTACCATTTCATCTCTGGGACCTGGGTTCAAGTTCAGCCCAATCTGATGGAATAAAAGTCTCTTCTCTCAGTTGGCTGTAAGGGTCCTAAGTAAAGTAAACCAGCAACCCCATTAAGAGAGATCCTAACAGTAACTAATTTGGGAAATGGAAAAATACAAGGCCTGTGCCAATGCTGATCTGAACCCAATCATTAAGAGGTGTGTTAAAGTAGTACATGGTAGTCAGCCCTGTGTTTTTCCTCATTGTGAGGAAGCATGTGGCTTCCATTTGCCACCTCTCCACAACAGTAGAGCTAAAGTAGGACGTCAGTACATGAAGGATTTGGACACAAACCCATGTCCTATAACTCCATGGCAAGTTGGGCCTGCATAGCATTAGTGACTACACTTCAAAAATAACTCGGTGGCTGTAAAGCACTTTGGGACATCCAGAGGTCATGAATGGTGCTATACCATTGTAAGTTCTTTCTTTCCGGGTTAAATATCCTTATTTGAGGCAGCCAATATGGCTACACTGTAATATTCAAACATTGGAGGACTTAATTTTCTCTTGTCGCTTACTAGTTAATATATTCAAATAAAATTCCTTTTTCTATGATTTTAATGCAGTTGTTAACCCATTTATTTTAAACAGTTGTCAACTGTGTTAAATTACTACACAAAGAATTTAATGCAAACACATCGAGCAGTTCACTACCAGAAGAAATTATACCCTGATCTGTGCAATGCATAGCACCATCAGTAGTATACAAAATGACTCAATGAAAAGCTTACCTAATAGTATGTTATAGATTACTTGATGTGGAGATGCCGGTGATGGACTGGGGTTGACAATTGTAAACAATTTTACAACACCAAGTTATAGTCCTGACGAAGGAGGAAGCCTCCGAAAGCTTGTAGATTTCAAATAAAAATTGTTGGACTATAACTTGGTGTTGTAAAATTGTTTACAATAGATTACTTGCCATTTTACTTGTAGTGTTGTTTCCCTGTGGGGTATTTACATCACACCTCTGTGATCCTGGTTGAGGCTGTCACTTTAGTCCATTTACCAATAAATAAATGACTTTCTCGCAAATTACTATATAGCTTGAATAATCAGTTCACTGCCAGGCTGCTAAATGTGGTGTCCCACCGTGAGAGAAAGTGACAATCAGTTTGTCTTCCGCCAGCAGGCGATGGAACAACCTAATTACTTAATCTCCTGCCTGGAAAAGCATGGCACATTGAAAAATAGCTTGGGAAATGAGGGGTGGGGTGGAGGTGGTGGGGGGGAAGAGGGGGAACAACAAATTACAAAAGCTATAGTAGTAAATAAAGTAACACATCAAGAAGCACAGAAAGATCATATTTATTTTACAGGTATGATATTTCCGATATGCTTCAATTAGATATGTTTCATTTTAAAATAATTACTTGGAAAATAATGTACAGCTAGGTTAAAAAGAAACAGGAGAATATTAGCTAAATCAAGAAAGAGTCATTAAATGAGGACAGGCTTAGATTTTAAAAGCCTGTGGGCTAGGGGAGGAAAGGAGCTCCATATTTTTAATGTCACTAGACAACAATGACATAAATATGAATCTAGTATTATTTCAAACCAATGGCGTAGCTAGGAATGGAAATTTCAGTAGGCCCCAACTTATGATGGATGGCAATGGCCAAAGGTCTGACATCACAGCAAATGATGTAAAACAATTAAAACCCCGAATACATTAAATATTACCCCAATACATCCATTTAACATGTTTAAGTAGACAAAAATAGATTCTACATAAATCTGCAGTAAGTGTACTTAAAGTAGCAATTTAAAATAAAGCTGAAATATAGGGCTCGATTTTCAGATGTCTGAGCCGGCGGGTTCGTGGCGGGGAGCTCCGAAAATCGGGGATTGCCGGGGCGGGACAGGAGCCCGGCTCCAACCCGCCCACTTCCGGGTTCCCCAGTGACGCGCTTAGATGCGCGCGCAGCCCCCGCATGCGGGACTCCCGCCGGCAATTAAAGCAGGTGGGATGCCACTTAAACCAATTAAGTAGATAGTTCGGGTCGTTTGCAGACCTGATTTGTAGGATATTTTAGGAGGGGTGGTATTTTCAACTCAACTGAGACCGTTTCCCGTACTGGGGGAAACACTCCCAGTTGAAATGGACATGTTGCAGCCATCAGTCTGTGGCAGCTGCAAAGGTCCATTTGACAGGTGGGGGGGGGGAGGGGGGAGACCCTCACTCATTGCAGGAGGCCACTCAGTCACTTTGGACAAAGTTTGATCTCCACCACCCACCTCCTAACAATAAAATTCACAAACTTACAACCTCAACCCCGGTGTCCAGACACATTTACCTACCTTGAGGACCCCCTCAAACGTACATCTTCCGGTGGGGGCCGCCATAGCTGCAGTCATGACCTCCTCGGAGGGCGAACAGCATCACCAGCCTCACCAGCCACGCCGTCCACCTCTGACACGTGGAGCCCCACAACACAGTGCTGTGACACATCCACCTGCACAGCAGGAGGGAGGGCAACCGCAGAGAGAGATGTGTCGCAGAAGGCACTACCCTCGCCACAGGGTCCACAGACCGAGGCTCAACTTCCTGGACCTCTCTGAGCAGCAGTGCACACGGAGGCTCAGGGTCATTCGACATGTAGTCGTGGACATCTGCAGCCTCCTTCATGCCGAGCTGCTCCCGGCTGGCCGAGCACCATCTTCTTACCTGTCGATGTCAAAGTCACCACTGCCCTCAACAACTTCTCCTCCGCATCCTTCCAGGGTGCCACCGGGGACATCGCCGACGTCTCTCAATCGTCTGCACAAAAGAGCCCTGCAAATACACCTACACCCACTCTGCAGTGACACAATGGGTGGCATCAGTTGTGGGTCTTCATAGTGATCCTCAGGAAAGGGCATTATTGCACAAACCAGACAAGATTTGCAAAGACGTGGCAGTAGTGGTGACAATATAACATGTAATGTGAGTTGATCAGAAATTAAATACAAGTAACAACCATGACAAATCCTCAAATGCCCTTGTGCATCCCCTTCATGCTCACGACACGTTTGCCTTACGCTTCCTACTGCACATATGTGATGCATGCCCTGTGGCTGCAGCACAGGTAGTGGCAGGTTGGGTGAGGCTGACCGTGAAAGAGATGCATGAGAGGGTGAGTATGAGATAGAGCCATGAGATTGTATGAGGATTGGGTTGAGTGGTAGTGGTGGGATGAGTACTGGCGAGGTGAGTAATTGCAGGTAAGATGAGGTTGTGCTTTGAGTGGGTGTGAGGAGTGATGTGATAGAGTAGTGTTGGCAGTGCAGAAGGAGATGTGGGGTGGGGGCGGTGATGTGGCAGACGGAGTGTAGGGGAATGAGTAAGTGTACTCACTTCGGCTGACCTACTAAGGTCATTGAAGCGCCTCCTGCACTGTATGCAGGTGCGCAATATGTTGGTGGTGCTGGTGACCTCCTCTGCCACCTCGAGCCAGGCCTTCGTGGTGGCAGAGGCAGGCCGCTTCCTCCCGCCCGCCGGGGAGAAGAACTCTGTCCTCCCCCTCCTCCTCACCCCATCCAGTAGGACCTGGAGTGAGGCATCATTAAACCTGGGAGCAGCCTTCCCCCTGGGCTGCTCCATGCTGTAATTTTGGCTCCTTTCTGCAGCATCAGTCAGTGGAGGACTGCCTCTTTAAATAGGGCTCCTCCAGCCAACACCGTATGATGCGATCGCGTGCGGAGCACCCCAAATTCACTGGGCGCGTTACCCACGTGCCCAGTCGACCCCCCGCTGCCAACCCGCCTCCCTCCTAATATCGAGCCCATAGTCACAGTCTGCCAACCTGAAAAAGACCCGTTTATTCCTACTCTCTGTTTTCTGTCTGTTAACCAATTTGCAATCCATAGCAGTATATTACCCCCAATTCCATCTAACTTTGTTCACCAACCTCCTGCGTGGGACCTTATCGAAAGCCTTCTGAAAATCCAAATACACCACATCCACTGGTTCCCCCTATCTATTCTACTAGTTACATCCTCAAAGAATTCTAATAAGTTTGTCAAACATGATTTCCCTATCATAAATCCATGTTGATGCTGCCAAATCCTATTATTATTTTCTAAGTGACTGTTATCACATCCTTTATAATAGATTC